>NW_024543070.1:54860000-55291377 GCF_018167655.1 Microtus oregoni | reverse complement strand
CCTAAAGAATTTTTTCTCCTGGCAATGAATTCATTTTATCTGCTTGGTTGCTTTGGGGTGTAAGATAGGGTCTCAACTATCACAGTATGAACTAAAGGGGACAGCCCTCCTTCAGAATTAACTGTAGCCCTTGTAACATGCAGCCCATTCATAGAGCATCGATAACACACCATACTGTGAGCCTATGCCACCATTTTATTTCCAAGGTTGAGGAATTTGTGGGAGAGGATAATCTGTGAAGTGAAACATTTTTAGAGACTCCTCCCAATCACCACAGCTCCCCCACAGACTGCTGTTTGTGAAAATCTCAACACTTTCCCTCAGAAACTCACTAGGCCGCCTGATGGCCGCCAGGACTCCAATCAACCAGGAGGGGTGGCACCAAAAAACCATCCTATAAGAATCACCGCACAGGACCGCTTGCAGTCTGTCTCCGGGGGGGGGGGGGGGGGGGGGGGGGGGGGGGGGGGGGGGGGGGGGTGTATTTCATAGACAGGCCTCAGAAATACAGAGTGACTGGAAAATGAAAGATGATAACCGAACGACATAATCACTGGTCAACCATCTGATTCAACTCCAGGCAATATGCTCTATGGTACGCTTCAAGGCAACTTCCACAACTTCTCAAGTCTTTGACCTTAAGCAACTCATTTTCTCTAGGGCTGCTAATGAGGAGAATTTCATTTAGCTCCCCACCGCCACCCACCCCCAGGGGAACGTGTGGGAGCCAAATGCCATCCTGCATTCAAAAGGCTTGGGTAAGCTGTGGCAGGATGTTTGTTAATTGCCATTAGGACGGTGTTTCCCCCCTGCCATCAGAGAGCACGGGGAAGGAAGCCCTGTTCAGAGACACAAGATGCTGCCTGAGACTCTGCACTCCAACTCACTTTCCACCCCCAACAGCACAAGTGAAGGTCAGCTGTGCTCAGTCCAGATTCCAAGAATTCATCCTTCAGGCTCCCTGGTTAGCTGACCAAGCCTGACTAGGTTGCAACCTCCGGCAGATGTCCCAAGGGACACTTTCCCTTTCCCCTCAGGAATTCCCAGTGAGAACAAACCAAAACAAGACGATGGAGAGTCTCCCGGCAGCCCAGACTTCTAACACTGAGTGCCTTGTAGGACCTAAAGAACAGAGCGATCTCGCCATGGAAATGCCTGCAGGGACACAGGGAAGTTGCGGGTGCTGTCAGCCCTGATGACGTGTTTGAAGGACACAGGAAGGGAGATGGAATGGTTGTCTCCGTTCCTCAGTACTCGCTGCTGGATGCTTTGAGAGGCACAACACAAGGGGCCCACATGCTGACTAAGACCCATTCTAACTTACCTCGGATCGAACCGTGGACCTTAAACAGCTGAAAAACCCTGAACAGAGGAAAGAAAGGAAGCTCTAGGGCATGAAGAAATCTAGAGATCGACCATGTTGTGTTTGTCTTTGTGTCTGGATTTTTGACACTGTCTTATTCTGGGGCTCAGGCTAGACTGAACTCACTATAGAGTCTGTGCTGCCTTCAAACTTAGAATAAGCCTCCTACTTTAGCTTCCAGAGTCTAAGTCACCACAGCCATCTCGAAACCTTGGTTTTCATGCCAGATGACTTAGCCCCCCGTCTGTGTAGCAGGTATAAAGTTGCTCTCCGTCCTCTTTTGTGGCTTACCACGCTTGTCCATGCTGGTTCCTCCACTTGGACTGCTCTTTGCCTCCCTCAAAGTACACCCGTCTCCCACAGTATGATCACAAGGCTAAAGGCGGTAGTCGGTGAGCAGTGCCTAGACAAGTCAGAGCTTCTTTTCTGTGTCCGGAAGTTTTGGAACACAGCTCAGATCCTGAACATAACACAACCCGAGTTTTGTTGACTTAAGAGGTTTTGATCCTATCCTGTTATCTAGGCTTTGTTTGTTATCTCCAGGTCTGCTACTGTATCTGTTAAAGATGGGAAGCCAAAGCCAACCCTACCTGTGGAACCATGAGCTTATCCAGTTCCCGGCACTTGATAAAATACTGGGTAATCTTCAAAAATAAAATAAAGTACGGTACACGTTTTAAAGACTTTCCACTTTCGAGTGGGGACAGTCAACAGCCCTCACTGGACCATGTAAGAAGCCCTGAACTACACCCGGGATTTCAGGCCACTGCCAAAAGACAGTGGGCCTTGCCTTCCTTATACAGGTATGGGATCACGAAGGTTGAACTAGACAATTACTGACATCCTTCCTGTAATTCCATTTGGCCATGCGGATATTCTCATAGACAGCCATATTGATATGACTTAGGTTGCTTCCACCCAGGCAGGTGCTTATGAAAGACTGTCCTGGAAAACAAACCACTGTAAGAAACTCAGTGTTGCCAAAAGAGCTTATCCTTGCTGTAGTTTTCCCAGTAGCTGTTTTACATGGAGGAAGGGCCTCGGAAGGCCAGTGGCCACCAGCTATTGCGGAAGCTGTGGGATTCTTTCTTTGCAGCCCAGGTAGCGTCTTGAGAGCAAGCACCCCAAGGAAGCACAGCTCTAAAGCTGACTCAGAAGGTACTCACCCTGTTTAAACTCCTACATTGTTCCCTTGAAACATTATCTACAAAGCTTTAACCACGGCCCAGCCCTGCTTATCTTAGATGTCCGTTCCAAATCTTGTTTTTCCTGGTACAGAGGTGGAAAAATAAAGAAACCACTCACCGCTGCTGCTGCTGTGTGTCTTCCTGAGCAAGGGGAAAAAATGACAGAGACAAGGATGAAATAGGAGATGACATGATCTATTAGTCAGCTTCCCATCCGCATAGCAAATACCCGGATAATTACAGAGACAGTGTTTGTTCCTGCTCATGAATCTGAAGGTTTCGGTCTGGGATCAGTAGGCTCTGCTCACTCTGGATTTGGGGATCTTAAGAGGTAGGGCATAGTGGGAGGTATTTTATGAGATGTGATCTCTTTTCTCTCATTCACTTCCCTGCCACCAAGTAAAGAGTGTTTCCCTGCAGGCCATTCTGCTTCATCCTAAATCTATCAGCTCCCAATAGTGCCAAGCAAAGGATCGAACTGTTACCATAGGATCCACTGGGGAATGCTTAAAATTCAAATTATAACACATAAATAGATAGAAGACAATGGGGCGGGGGAACATCAACAAAGCGGTAGGTTGGATGGGAATTGAGACATGATCTCTCCACATCCCATGTTAGACTAGTTACAGTAGCCAATGGATCAGTCATGTGGTTTGCATAGCCTCCTATGCGCTCTTCAAACGTGTCCAAGAGGTTTTAAGCATGAACTCATAATGAGTGCACCCCAATTTTAAATTCAGAGCTTTTCTTTTAAGCAAGATGAAGATGTTGAAGTCAGCATGGCCTTAGAAGAGCTGAAAGACCAAACAATGAACTAGAGAGCCTGGATATCATCTCCCCACAGAAAAGCTGAGGGAACGGATGCTGAGGTGGCCTTGCCCTTTCATGACAGAATTAAAGCCTTCCAAATGTTACAGGACCAGTCTTTGTGTCCCATCCCACCCCTCACCCCTATTCATATCTCAGAGTTCACATCCTGAGCCCCTAGTGTGATCGTGTTAGAAGTGGGGTCCTTTGGGCATGTTTGTGTGAGATCACGAAAACGCAACTGGTGTTCCTCTACTAGAAGAGTCCGAGCTCTCTTAGGCAGGTCATGTGAGCCCACAGTGAGAGAGCACTTATCTATATGTCTAGAGAAGAGGCCTGAAATGAAGCCTCCATTGTGGACCCCTTGAATTTGGATTTCCCAGACTCCAGAGGCAGAAGTAATAGCTTCCATTGTTTTAGCCATTTCATGAAGGCAGACTGAGAAAATCATGACGCCAGCAGAGATCACAGTCCATCAGTGAAGATCTGTATGAGGCTCTTAGGTGGGTGCTAGAGCCTCTTAAGTGGATGCTAGAGCCTCTTGGGTGGATGCTAGCATCCCTTAGGTGGGTGCTAGAGCCTCTTAGGTGGGTGCTAGAGCCTCTTAAGTGGATGCTAGAGCCTCTTGGGTGGATGCTTTAATGTAGAGAACATTGTGAGCTCCAGATTTAATCAGCCCCTGTTGTGCTCCTGGGGAAACATGAACTAACAACTATTTGCCCCAGAGAAGGCACTGACAATAGACCAAAGAAATGATCCCATCCTAGCTGGATAAACCAGTGAGTTTATTGAGGTCACTTAAAGCAGCATGGACAACTGTGTCACTGGGGTGAGTGCGTACAAGAGCTACATCCTTGGGGCTCTCTGACCAACTTCCAGTAGCTGCACCAGGGCTTCCCCTCTCACCGCACCTGCATTGCTCACGTGGGAAGGGATCTGTGAGTCTCATACAGCAGCTTCCTGAACCCTGTATATTTGATTTACTTTCTGAGCCTTCTAGGTTTCATTTGCTTCATGAATCTTAAGACCTTCCCTCCTTTCTTCAAGGAAGAAGGCTTCAGTTCATTAGGAGGAAGTAGCTACTTGAGAGCACCACAAAGAAGTTAACTAAATCCCAAGACTTGTTATTAAATTGGATTTTCAAGATAAGCAGATCTCCACCGTTCTTCAAATGTTCTACATGGGCAGTCCCTCACAGATGACATCATGGTGAAGGAGAAAGGAAAAGTAAACCTTAAAATCAAATGTGACTACAAATTTATTTGGGAGATATTAGGTTACACAGGAATAAGAAACTCCACCTCTGCCCTGAGACAACAGAGCCAAAACTGTACTGGTTTCTGCTTTTGTAAATTTGTTTGCCCCTCCCTCTTTTCTGGAAAAGGGCATGGCTGACAGGTCTGTTTGCTGAAGACAAAATTGTCTTAACCAGAAAGCGCAAATATCAGCCTCTGTAGAACTTACTCAGCTTCAGAAAAAGTCTCTTTGGGGTGACCTTAAGAAGACCAGGGGTCACATAGACAGGGTTATGACAGTGCCTATTCCTATATAAACCATGAAACATTTCTGACTGGGGCTGGAACTCTTGAAGCAAGGGCTAGAGGCTGCAGCTCTGTGATGGTCAAAGAGATTTTCTCTCATCTCCGAAAGCTCAGAAGTTTTGTTGGAGAAGGGTCTAAGTCTCTCTGACTTTTGCAGCCATTTGATCCCACCCACCCCTGGTGGCACTAATCCACACATTGGCATAGATTTTCACCTGCTATTTCACCCCTATTCTCCCCAGGGATCTGTTTTAAGCATGCCCCATTTGTTTTCAAACTGCACACATGCCTAGCATCGTATTTTATACAGTAGGGAATCCATAAACATTTGATTTGTTGGCCAATAAAGATCACCAAGCTTTGTGGACACGCAAGAGCGTTGACTTGCTGGTGATCACTTGTGTCGTGGGCAGAGTTCTAGGGGAAAATCTCTACACCCAACCTCACAAAACAGACATGATCCACTTCTTCATATTCATCCCTTCTCTCCATGGGCCAGAGCTAGGCTGAAGGCTTCTGTGGGTGGGAAGGTTCCAGAAGCAGAATATACTGTGGGTGTAACCTTATACTGCATCAGAGCTTGAGGCTCTAGGAGACTCATCCAGTTTTGCCCTTCATTGAGGAATAATAGAACTGAAAATCTTCAGTGTGGGACTCAAGGGAGACACTGAGACTAACTGTTCTTTCTACAAGAGATTTATGAGGGGAAATGTCAATGCCTAGGCAGGCAGACAACCATATGGGAAGCTGGGCACTGAGGAGAGACTAGACCTATGAGACAGAGTTGGGGGAGGTGTTCCTTCTATTGTTTTAACAGCAGGGAGGGGGATGGAAAGGAATTTGAAAAGTTTCTCTCTCTCTCTCTCTCTCTCTCTCAAGTCCTCTGTTGCTAGGGTAACCAACAAGTACTCAGTTAAAGAATGTCAGGTGACCAATCTTTCCTAACTGGCCATGACATGACATGGGGTTCACAGGTAAGGGAAAGATGGGAACCTAGAGAAACATGTTACTTTTTTCTTTCTAGGATCCAAATGACTGTAGTTTGGGGAATTGTCACAGTTCAATCAAAAATGGAGGAGCTTTACAAAATGCCATAGACGCTGGCTAGCAAGAACCAGGCAGTTTTTATGAAAAAAAACAAACAAAAGGGCAATGTTAAGCCAAACCTCTCCCCTGACACAAATAATTCCAATCAAGCCAAATTAAAAGACACCCATGTTTAATAGATTACCTTACTCTCAGGTGGCCCCAGGGAAAGCACAGTGAGGGGAAGAGAGGGAAAAGGAGACCACGCAAAACTTGGAGACCACGTGTTCATTCTCTGGGGGGCAGCTTAAATAGCCTGTGGGAGTGGTCCCGACCTTCCTTAGGGAGGGATTATCGTTTGGCAGACTTTCTTGACCCTTGCTGGGGAGGGGTCACCATTTGGTGGGTTTTCTCGGAGGTGGAGTTTGGATTAAGGCAACTCCCAGGGGAGGGGGCTTATGCTAGGAGCTGGGGTGAAGCCACCCCAGCCAAACAGGTAACATAGTGTCTTTTGCCAGAGTGGGAGCATGGGGTAAGAATTTGACAGAAATCATTTGTCCAAAGCTCTAAGAACATTTCCACCTTGTTACTAAGAGTGCTAGCACTGCACATCCTACCCCAACCTGCAAGGTCTGCCCAGTTTCATAAAAACTAAACTAACAAAAGAAAATCATAGCGCTTATCTCTTCGGCAATGCAAGTACTGCTTCATGACGCCAGGACTTTATGTGTAGCACTGTGCTAGGTCTTCCTGTAAAACGTACCTGTTACTATAGGAATAAAGTTTTTAAAGTTTGGCCTTAGCAGCTGTTGGCCCTTTCTCCCTTGCTAGAATCGGTGCTTTGATAAAAACAGCAGCATTTGCGCTGCTCGCGCGGCTGTACAGGAGGGATTCTGGCCTGGGAATCATGGCTACCACAGGGTGGAGATCAGCCTCAGGGAGGGGCTAACCTCTCACAGTCTGGGTTCCGTCGCCGTCGCCGTGGTGCAGGAATCCTGCCCACGTCCTTAAGGACATCTCTAAGACTGCTAGTGTGGCAGGGAAATGGAGACTAGTGGAGAAAGCTCCATTAAGGTGAACATATGAAAGAAGCCAGCAGGAAAAAAAAAACAAAAACAAAAAAACTTGGTCCAGCAGCAGCTGGGATCTGTGTTGATGTCTGTGACCCATGTCACCATGTCACCTCAGGGGCCCATAAGTACCATGCATGATGAAATCAGCTAAGCAGACCCCACCACTCACTGGTCAGGGAAAGCTGACCCTGCCTTCCACTGGACCCCGCAGCAAGATTGCTTGAAGAGGTACATGTCAGAGGGGAAAATGTGAATAAAGGGAACCCACGCTAGCTCTTAATATGGTAAAATAATGGGTTCTTTATTAAAAGAGAACTCACAGATCACAACGAGGAACAGGGACAAGATGCAACATCCAGGTGTGGCAAGCAGAGAGCAAGAGGGGCCGTCCTGTGGGATTTTTGGTACCTAAAGCCACACCCAACCTGGCCCAGCGTCTCAAAGGCCATTGGCTGAAGGAGGTTCCCCACCAATTGCTGACCCGACCCTTACAGAAGAGTTGCCCCCCCCCCCCCCCGCACTGGGGAGAGATGGTCCCAACCCTTATCACAGGCAAGTGTGAACTGACCCTGAGGGCATGGGCATAGGGGAGCGGACTCTGCCCCCTCAAATGAGGTGGGAAGCTCCAGTGTCCACACTGACCCAGTGTTAGGAAAAATCCTAAGACAGCCGCTCTGCAGGCACAAAGAAATCCAATCAGGTCAAATCAAACCAAATCAAAATACCCATGTTTTAATAAATACAGCACTCTCAAGTGGCCGAGAGCATGGCAGGGGAGACGGAAAACCCCGGGACCACATGTTCCTCCTCTGGGCACCCACTTAAATACCCTGTGGGAGGGGTCAGGACCTGGCATGCTGGGATTTGGAGTCCAGACCAATCCAACTCCCAGGCCAGGGCACCAGGATGGATGCCAGGGGCTGGGGTGACGCTCCCAACTTAACATCACAACCAGCTCAGCTACCACCCAGGCCCACAGCCTGGCCTTGGGCTGGCCCACCCTAACATCTACCCCATCTAGGCCCTACATCTTGCAGAGAATAGAAAGTTGACTGTCACACAGAGAGAAGCTTGAGGAAAGAGTTCTCAAAAACCTCCCCACAGTGACACACTTCCTCCAACAAGGCCACACCAACTCCAACAAAGCCACACCCTCTAATAGTGCCACTCCTTTTGGGGGCCATTTTCTTTCAAACCACCACAATGGTGTACCAGAAACCAGAAGCCTTGAACCAGACCAGTGATTCATTGCAATGAATGAATATTTGTTATAACACAACAAGGCTCCCAATGCCACCAGGATGAAGACGCAGGAAAGGAGAAATGAAACGAGGTTTTTCTGCAGGTGGCCTGGGATCCAAACCTGTGCCTAAAATACTAAGACATCACCAACACCATTCCTAGTACGATGCCTGAGGGATGATATTACCCCCCACCCCGCAAAAAAAAATCTACCTTTCTACCCTAGGCACACACTCTACCCAAGAACATCACCTTCAATGCAACTCACAGGATCTCACCTCTGCATTTCTTCATTTTGCTTAGGTGGGTTTTGTTGAACCGGAGTTTGCAAAGTGATACTCTAGCCAAGACAGATGAGTAAATCAAAGTCACCATTCAGAAATGCTGATCTCCAAAACCACAAGAAACAGAGGCCTACCAAAGCATTCTTCCCCATGGCTTGCACACTAAGAAAGGTAATTGGATAGGTGAATGTTTTCAGGGCTTTCAAGGTCTCTGAAAAACATCAAAGTGGAGGGAAGACCATAACTTAAAATATCATAAAAAGGACAGATACCCATTCAAGTCAAGTCCCTAAATCATCCCCAAAACAGAAAATCTACCACCTTTCTCCACCCACACTGCAGAATGGCATAGCCCAGCAGAATCAGTCACAACCCAGTATCATACATCTGCTTTCATTTGCATGATGGGAAGTAGCAAGCACAGTGACTTGCCCGTCTGAACCGAACATCAGCCAATCAGGACAGCCCTTGCTTACATGGCAGAAATTGCACTACCAAAAATTGTTCCCGCTGTGCCTCATCCTTGTGGCTTATCACCATAGGCAAGTGGTTCTCCTGTTACTTCACAGAGTAAAGAATAATGTTGGTGTCACACAATGGAACATGAACAAAGAGAAAGTACTTCTGTAGGGCAGTTATTTTTGCAAAAAGGGTGCCCAAGACCCAAGCCCGGCAAGCCAGGATGCGAGGCCAAGACTTTCTTTTATCCCAGATGTCGGGGGTAACTGTCTCATCCCACAGGTGGGAGCACTTATCTGACACAGTTGACTAATCAGTGCAAAGGGGAAGGGGAAGGTTCTGGAAATGAGTGCTTGCCAGGCTAAATGCATTTGATATAAAAACAAAACCATCTCTCACACTTCCATGGCCCTGCTCTGTGTGTGTGTGCTAACTAAACTGTTTTCTTTTTCTTTTCTTTCTTTCTTTCTTTTTTTTTTTTTTTTTTTTTGATTTTTTGAGACAGGGTTTCTCTGTAGCTTTTGGTTCTTGTCCTGGAACTAGCTCTTGTAGACCAGGCTGGCCTCGAACTCACAGAGATCCACCTGCCTCTGCCTCCCAAGTGCTGGGATTAAAGGCGTGCGCCACCACCGCCCGGTTAACTAAACTGTTTTCTTTCTACTCTGGCCTAAAGAGTGAATTCTTTCACCACCCAGATAACATCCCTGAGGACCATTTATTTCTTAATTGAACCAACAAAAACAACTCCTGTGCCTGCCCCGGCTGATGGCACATTCCTGCAACCGGGGGATTTCCAGGGTGCCTCATGAATACTGAGGAAGGAGCCCGGTAAACATCTTCTGCTCTTTCTGCTACTTAAGAGGCAAAGGTCAGGCCTTGGTGTTCAGTGCATTCCCGTGGAAATGATCCTCTCATCCTCTCTTCCACCTCCCAGGGAGGAAGAGCCTGCTTCCTGCTTCATACTGGCCAGGTGCTACACTAGGAAAGATGCCTGTTCACTTAGAAACCCCAGAGGAGCAAGCCAGTCCTCAGTGAGTAACCTGGAAGACCTTGTGTGGGGCCATTTTTTCTAAGACTATCCAGACCTTTGCTGTGCCCCCATCACCACCTGCCGCTCTCTGACCAGATCAGGTCTTTCCTGGCCCCTCCCACCTCTCCAGGCAGATATTTTTATTAGACTCCGTGTTTTATCTTTAACTTTGCTGCTCCTTGGGTAACCGATTTCTATAAGAATTAATTACTTTAGAAGCCATTCATCTTCCCCTGTAGAATTCGAGCTGTGTCCTGTTAGGAAATGCCCTTCACGTGGCTGTCATCCATGCCAGGATGCCTGGCCCATAGGTAACATTCCACACAGACTATTAGAAAGGAATTCCCCCTGGCTAAGGGAGTTAGCTCAGTCTATAAGAGTTCAATCCTCGGAATTCATGATTTAAAAAGAAACAAACAAGAAGAAGGAGAAGGAGGAGAACGAGGAGAAGAAGAAGAAGAAGAAGAAGAAGAAGAAGAAGAAGAAGAAGAAGAAGAAGAAGAAGAAGGGGAAGGGAGGGAGGGAGGGAGGGAGGGAGGGAGGGAGGGAGGGAGGAAGGGAAAAAGGAAAAAAAGCAAGTGTGTTGGTACGCATTTGTCGCTCACGCGTGCTACAGAGGAAGAGGTCCAAGGCTCCCTGGAGCATCACAGCCTGACCTACTCAGCCCAGGGTCCCAGTAAAGAACCCTGTAATCAAAAAACAGGGTGAGGGCTGGAAAGATGGCTCAGCAGTTACATCCACTAGCTGCTCTTGCCAAGGACACAGATTCTGCTCCCAGCACACCCAGCAGCTCACAGCCGTCTACAGCTCCAGTTGCAGGGAATCTGACCTCTACTGACCTGCCCTAAACAGCAGAAGGCAAGCACAGTCCTGATGCCCCTGCCCTCTATGTCCGTGGAGGACACTGAGGAGTGGCTCTAGGTAGCCAATGGAGGAAGTTCTCTGTCATTTTTTAAATCAATAACTCAAGTAAAATTTTATCCTTCTCAAAGGACTCTGATGCAGTTTGACAGCAGAGAGGTTTTGTCAGTTTAAAAGGACAACCTTACCAAACAAATTTCAGGATAACTTCTTAACATGTTCTAAATAAAAGGTGTTTTAAGATATACACCTGCACATTATTAAGGTGTGTACCTGCAAGTTATAAAAGTGTGAGGACAAACGCAAGTTATCAATTTTTTTCTCTCATGCTGCCTTTCATAGCCTTAACATTAACAATAAAATGCCGATTAGCTATTAATCCAACTCTGGCAGAGTACTACCATGACTCTCTTTGGTGGTTCTCTATAGATACTCTTCATTGTGCAAAAACATCTGTCACAGCCATTCTGACATAAATATGCAGCTGCTACTTATATAATGTATGTGTCTAAAACTTACGTTTTCACAAACTCAAAAAATTCTGTGAGTTCCAGGGAGCCAAATTGAAGGAGTCACCATAAACAGATCAGATCAGATACACCCCTCTCAATTCCCTGGTCCTGAAATTTTTTTTCTTCCTAAACTTAACTTTGTCCTCTGCTCTGTCAACACCTTGCCAGGTCCAAGAGACACTGAACAGTTCCATACTACAAATCCTGAACAGGAGTAAAGTGACCACCTACCCCAGGATGTGACCAACACCCAGCTTTCTCAAGTCCACCCCCAAAGAAGACTTTGATACCCACAAATAAGCAGGAAGCAGTCTTAAAAATCTGCCATCCCTGCCAGGCGATGGTGGCGCACGCCTTTAATCCCAGCACTCGGGAGGCAGAGACAGGCGGATCTCTGTGAGTTCGAGACCAGCCTGGTATACAGAGCTAGTTCCAGGACAGGCTCCAAAGCCACAGAGAAACCCTGTCTTGAAAAATGAAAAAAAAAAAAAAAAAATCTGCCATCCCAATACCCTCAGCCTGTCATGCCTAACTCCTTGCCTTTTTATGAAAAAGATAGGAATGTTGCAGTCTGCTGGCCTGGCCTGACACCCAGGTACCCTGCTCCTTTAAGAGACAAGCCCCATCCACTCTCAATCTTCTGCTGCTGAGGCAAGTGGATCTCCCACCTCCTCACCAGCCCACTCTCTCTCTCTCTCCATCCTTCTTCTTGAGAGGCAGCTTCTGCCTCTATCCTCTCTCCCTTCCCCTTCTCCCTTCCCCCACTTTCTCTTCTTTTCTTCCCCCTCCACAACCCACGAATAAACTCTGTACCCAAGCTCTGTCTGCATAATGTATCTGCCTGTCTCCCAGCTTCAGGCCACCTGCCAGGGGATCTGCCACCGCCAATGGTGGGACTGGCCTCAGGTCACGCTGTATCATGGATGATAACAGTCAGGGCTACACAGAAAAAACCCTGTCTCAAAACACCAAAATAAATAAATAAATAAATAAATCTTTTTTTAATTAAAAAATTAAAACAAGGTGGAGATCTGGGAAACAGCTGGGTAGGTAAAGTGCTTCCTTATTCAAGCATGGGGACTCGCATTCAAATCCTCTGAATTCACTTAAAAACCCAGAGTCACAGATGTGCCTACGACCCTAATATTATACAGGGTAGAGACCGAGAGATCACAAGGGCATGACAGTCACCAGCCTAGCTCCAGGTTCTGTGAGAGATCCTGACTCAAGGGAATAAGGCCAAGAGTGATAGAGCCAGAGACTGGCTGTTCTCCTCCGGCCTCTGTGTGCAGGCTGGCGTGTGCTCCTGTTCGTGTGTCCATATTCCACACGTTCCTACACACAGAGAGAGGGAGAGAGAGAGCGTGCACATGGCTTCCAAGGAACAGTACTTGAGGCTGACATTTGACTAACACACACGTGTGTGTACACACGCACACATGTGCACACTCACAGATGTACACACAAATACACAAGAATAATTTTCAATGTTTCACACAACACTGGGTATGAGATTGTAGATTGCACAATAATCCGTTAAATAGTTTATAAATAACCGGAGAAAGTAGCTTCCAAATAAAAATTTTAAGGACATGCAAGTGTCAATTTTCCTGATTTTATTGATACATATTGCATATGCATGTTGAAATATCACACTGTGCCCCTAAAAGTATGTATACTAATTAATGAACAAATTATCTTAATGAAAAAACTTGCGGTGTTTGATATGGAAAGATTAACTACATTAGTTGAGTATTACATACTGTATATATGTGCCGCCATATGGAACTGTGTAAATGTGTACAACTAAAATTATAATTTCATATACACAGAATAACCAATCTTCATTAAATCCTATGTTGGACTCAATTCCCAGTCACAATTCTCTCCCTTCAGGCCTGGAAAGTGCACTGAGCTGAGACCCTGCAGAGGGGGACAGTGTCCTACAAACCCATCAGTCCTGTGGCCCTTGGCAGGTCTCACCAGCTTCGTGTGTGATTCTAAGCAATGTTGGAGCCCCTTTTGCAGTGGCTGGGACAATACCCCTGGCTCTGCTTGTTCCCATGGTCAGAACAACGGCAAAGCTCCTCATGCCCCCACCCCTGGATTTGAAGAAGGTCCTTTGAGAGCTCTGAGACACAGAGGGACCTGAGGTGCTCAGTATCCTCACAGCAGAATGTGTGAAACATTTGCACATGGGGACAACCCTTTCTGACTCCACCCACAGAAGGGAGGCGTTCTTTATTCTCTTTCCAGCTCACTGTGGCTTTGATGCTTCAGGATTCTTGACCTTAGTGAGAAGAGCCAAAGAAGACTGCCCAAAGGGGCCGGTGTCTCCGCATGTGGGTTCTACCCAGTGAATCTGGAGGTGCTGAGCAGCCCAGGAGATCCAAGGCAGGAGCTAAGTCCCCTCCCCTCCCCCCAGGGCTCTTCTCACACACAGTCAGACCACCAGAGTAAATGGGTTAAAGATATTTACATAGATCCACCCTGACTAGAGCAACCAAGAGAGGGTCTGGGGTCTATCACCTCTACGTGGGCTCTCCTTATCCACATAGTTGGAAAGTGTGCACTAGGTAGCCTAGACTCCATGTACGTTCCCTGGAAAGCAAATACAGGGGTCAAGGTTTGTGAACCCAGCATGTGCTCCCTAGTGAAGCCCTTGAGTCACTCAAGCAGCAGGCTTTCCTCTGCCGGTGACTCATCCTAGCTGAGCGCCTCTTGCTCTTTTCCTCTTCACCCTCCATCTGTCTGTATAAGGCTCACTGCGTCCTGCCCTGCATCTCCCTCCACAAACCTACGGACGTAATTTTCTTCTCAGTTTTAAATCTCATCCCCACAGTGTTCAAACTTCTGCAGTGTTGCTCAATTCAGCCAAGAAATAAAAATCAGACTCCTTGGGTGACTTCAGGACCTGTCTGTCCACCTTGACTCCCTCTTTACCGCAATGCCAACTTGAACTGAAACACAAAACAAAACCAAACAAAAAAGTTGCCATGTGCTTGTGTCAGCGGGAACCGACTCACCTCTGTGCTGTCTCCCAAAGCAGCCTGAAGAGTTTCCTTAAACTTTCAAGGACATCAACTCAGTAATACTGGATCCATCACTTCAACAACACAGGAAAGAATTTCAAAGGAAAGATAGTATGAATCAGAGTTGGGGCTTATGAAAGAGAGAGAGAGAGAGAGAGAGAGAGAGAGAGAGAGAGAGAGAGATTTTATGGGAATCCCAGGACTTAAACTCGGGTTACCAAGCTTGCAAGTCAAGTGTCTACCCACTGAGCCATCGCAACGACTTTGTGTTAGAAGTCTTAAGGATCGTGTGAGCAAGAAGCTTCCGCCAGTCTCTTGGGTGAGGCGCTCCTTTTCTTTCTCATGTCTGTGATACCCATGTTTTCCGAACCAGACTCATTGCTTGTCTGCAAAGATGTTCCTGTGGAGACCCAAAAATGTGAGCCTATTTCCAAGTTGATCAAAGGTCAGAGTTGGAACTTACCTCTATTCCTTCAAGGTTATCGTGTTTCTACCTCAAACAAAAGCCCCACCTAGATTTAGATAAGAGAGTTCTGCCTTCTCAAGGTTAAGTCAACAGGTGTGGCTAATAGCCAGCCCTTGTATTTCAGGAATAGAGAAATAGATATGTTCCTACTTCAAATAAAAGTCTAAGGATCCAACTAAGGTTCCCGTTCCTTTAAGGAGATAACATTGGATTCCACCCAGGGCAGAATGTTTTGGTCTAGGTGTGAGAGTGACTTGTTTTGTTCTAGCAACAGAATGTTTAACTATGGAAGTAGCCCCTGACCTTCAACTGTTCTGTTCATTTCTTTGTATCATGTTAATGTAATTTTTGTCTTACTCCTACCTTTTTGGGTCAGGGGTATTTTAAACAATTAAAAATTAAATGCAGGTGATTTCAGTATTCATTGGAATCTTCCTGATACTATTCTATGTTTTTCTGTCTTACTATTTTCGTGTCTTCATATTCTTTATTAATATTTCTAAATCCCAATGCTCCTACCCTGGTAAGAGGTATTTTTGTCGAGGCTGATCCCCAGCATGTTCCTTTCTCTGTAATGTGCCCCTAGTTAAGAGGTTGAAATACTTGATTGACTGCTCTGATTTCACCTTGATCCTCCATCTCCACTAGGAGATGCCCATCATTCTCGTGTTCCCTACCCTACCACTCAAAAGCAAGAATACTTTATCGTGAGTTAGTTGCACAGGGTGGAGTCTGATAATGAAGGTAACTAAACAGTGTGCCAGCATAGAGGAAGTGGGGACAGAGTAACTTCAGGTGACTGAGTCAAACCTGCCCAAGGTCTATTTCAGATGCAGAGCTTCTAGCAGCCTGGATTTCAACCCTGTTTGAATTGATGTTTTCTTTTATTTTTAATTATGTGTGTGTGTTTCCTGCAGAGGTCAGGAAAAAGTGTTGGATCCCCTGGAGCTAATGTCACAGGCAGTTGTGAGTCACCTTACATAGATGCTGAGAATGGTGAACTCCAGTCCTCTGGAAGAGCAGCAACTACTTTTAACCACAGAGTCAGCTCTCCAGAACTAAACTGGGTTTTCTGATACAACAGCAAACCTTATCAACACAGCAGAGATTAAGATTATTCTCTTTGAGCCAGGTGGTGGTGGTGCATGCCTCAATCCCAGCATTTGGGAGGCAGAGACAGGTGGATCTCTGTGAGTTTGAGGCCAACCTGGTCTGCAAAATGAGTTCCAGGACAACCCAAGACTGTTACACAGAGAAAACCTATCTCAACAAAACAACAAAAAAATTCTCTTTGAAAGATACAGCTTCCCTTAGGACAAATGATTAAGTAGTATACATTTGTATGGACTTAAGGAGCTCAGAAAATAGCACACAAAGAAGTTAGGAAGCTTGACTTCTATGTGAAAATTTCCCTTCAGCCTCCTGGGATTCTTATTTCTTATGTGTGGTGGTTTGAATGAGAATGGCCCCCATAGGCTCATAGATTTGAATGTTTGGTCCCCAGTTGGTAGAACTGTTTCAGAAGGATTAGGAGGTGTGGCTTTATTGGAGCCTATTTCTCTCCTCCCCTCCCCCACCAATGCCTCAGTGCCATGTTTGTCTGCCTACTGCCTTGGTCCCTGCCATGGTAGTCATGGATTCTAATCCTCTGAATCTGTAAGCCTGAAATTAAACAATTTCATTTACAAGTTCCTTTGCCATGTGCTGGATCCTGTGTGTGGCTTGAGTCTCAGAATCACGAGGAGGGGCAGCAGCAGCAGCAAGGGAATGAAAAAAAGGACAGATGGACAGATTCACAGACAGTAAAGCTGGGATCGGGTGGATTCCTCTAATGCTATGCTGCAGTCTGGAACCTCATCATGTTTATTATGTATAGCACAGGAGAAGGGGGTAGTTGATATTGGTAGGAAGCCTCTGTCAGCAAGCAGAGTCAGATTGTAAAATCCAGCAGAAGAAAGCCTCGGCAATTAGTATTTGCACACACTAGCCAATGTTCATAAATATCCATGCTCGGGTCCCCAAGGAGAGCTTTGTCACCTGCCCCCTTTAGTCTGGCCCATATGGGTAATGACTTTGCCAAGTTGTCCCATGGATCACTTGGCCTCGAGTCCTCGACAGGCCATATCCCTGTCAAAACACACATTCACTTGCTTGCTCTGTGTTTCTATAGTCATGGTGTCTTATCACAGTAATAGAAAAATAACTGAGACATTGTTTTATTCTTCTATGTACAAACTGAGAGTTTACACCTATCAGATCCTTTATTCATTTATGACACAATTGATAATAGTTGGGAAAGAATCTTTCTGCTTCTTTATATATGCATTTAGTCATTTAAAAATTAACAAGCACTTACTCTATGTTCAGCTATTGATAGCATATACATAGAAAACGCTGAGACATCCAGGCTAAGGTTTGCCAAACTACATGTACCAGCAATCTGGCCCCCTCCTGTTTATATAAATAAAGTTTTATTGGAACACAGCCATGCCCACTCATTTGCATACCATCTACATGTACTTTCACACTATGGTAACAGCCGCGTTGATTACTTTTCACCGAGACCATACGGCCCTAAGAGACTAAAATATTTATTATTTGACACTTCACAGAAAAACTTCACCAACTTCTGCTGCAGGCAGCTCTACACAGCTAGAAGTTCTGGTTATAATAAACATCCTCCCTCTTCCCTGAAGGGGTGGTTCAGAAGGGCACTTAACCCGTCTAGGTGGATATTGTCCCCACATGGCATAACACTCCCAGAAGACAAGCATGGGGATGAAGAAAAAAAATATAACACAGATGCAAATGCATTTCAAGTTTCTAGGATTAACTGATACCACAGTTGAGATTCAGGCCCCTTAAGCGCTGTTAGGGACTACGCTGAGAGATGTACATAACTCACCCAGCTGGTGCCAATGAAAGCCCACGCGGGACAAAGGGATGAATGCTCTTGTCTTCAATCCTGTTCTGGGGTGCAACGTGCTTCTTAGAGTACAACCCTTATTTCAAGAAGTAATATCCCCTGGGTACATTAAAACCAACAACAATTCCATTCTGAGGCAATTCATGCACAAGTTGAAATATAGACATTAGATTCCCTATCATAAGTTTTCTTTATTCATCGATGCTACCTTGCAGGTAAGCTCCTAGTCCGAATAAAATACGATTTATTCCAATGCCACAGTGTGCTGGTAGTCCCCACAAATCTCCTTTATGATACTGGCGGAGTTAATTATTGTGTTATGCAATGGTAACGGTCCCGACTGCTGAACACAACAGACGCTGGCTTGAATTTGTGCCTTTAGAGCATGCTCAGTAGGGAAACATGCCTTTTTCTTCCAGAAACTGGACTATCCTCAGCAGTGCCCTACATCTAAGTCTCTGTTTTCCAGAGTTGGTAGAGAATTTACAGAAATTTTTGTTCTTTGAAATTATAATTACATAATTTCCCCCTTTCTTTTCCTATTTCTGACCCCTCCAATGCATCCTTCTTGCTCTCTCTCAAATTCATGATCTCTTTTTTTAAAATTATTGTTCTATGTGTGCATGCATGCATGCATGTATGTGCATAAATAGATAGCACCTGTTCAGTCCACATAATGTTTTCTGGATGTCTGTGATCTCAGGGCTGACCACTGGGTATTGAATAACCAGGGGTGGGGGGACTTTCCCTGGAGGAAAACCAATTTTTCTGCAAGAGACCGAATTTCTGTAGAAGGCAATGTCCTCTCCACTAGCTCAATGCCCAAGCCCAAGATTAAAGGTTACTAAAGTCTTCTGCTTCATGATGGACAGGCAGCTACAGACAGTAGTAGTAACTGTTTGTGGAAAGTTGGCCACCAGACCTGCTCTGGGTGTGTCTGATACATTTGCATCTAATTGGCAAGGCAGCTTTAGAACATCCAGAAAATATAGTGTCATACATGGCCCAGATCAAAGCCAAAGTAAGCTTCGCTGGCAGCCGTGGGTCCTGGACTGCCAAAACTAGGCATGTAGCCCTGGGTACTGTCTTAGACGCGGGCATACACCCATGAGGTTATTTAGGGAAAAACCTCTAAAAACAAAGCTTGATTTAACTACTTTGAATCCTAAACCTGAAGGAAAAATTGGAAACATTCAGAGTCGCTACAGTCTGGACCATTTATGTTCATCCTGTCTCTGAGTAAATAAGAAATTAGTAACTACTCTCTTAGTCTTCCATGAAGTGAGAGGACTCAGCTTTTCAGTAAGATTTGGAAGTGTCAACTGTACCTGAAAACACAGTCTTAGGAGTAAATAAAATACATCCTTCTACTCAAAAGCAGCAAAAGCGATGGTTCGTTCTGATCCCAACCTCATACAAAAGTAAATGAGAAGTAATTTCATTAAACACTTAATCTTGAGACTAGCTTCTTAAAAATTATGTCTTTCCAGAAAAATACACATAATACTCTTCTGCATGCAGTTTTAGTTAATAGCTTTCGCAAAGGAAAAAGCTTTCCTATAGGCCTGTGTATGTATGGACTGTGTGCATGTGTTTCCTAGGATAAAGATTCCCTTATTAAATCTGTTAAATGAAGGGATAAAACTAGTCACTAAAAGGTGGTTTTCTATATAGGTCTGTCATCACTACTATATAATTCCAGCCAGGCAGAGCCAGTGACCCATGCTGCAGGACATCCCCACCGCCACTACCACCACCCATCCTCCCCCCATGCTCCCCTCACCAAAAATTGCTACTTGCACTTTGTATGTTTCCACTCTCAAAAATTCCTTAGAATGCTTTCTGTACAGAACTAGGAATGTACAGGCCAAACTCTTAAGGAATCCTAATATGAAAAAAAAATTTATTGAGGAGACCAGTGAAAGCGTCCAGACTTGGGCATCATTCCTTCTCTTGAGCATTTATTGAGCATCTCTTATGCTATGTCAAATATGAGAAGCAACATGTTAACAAGGGACTTACAGAGCCACACCAAGGTTCAAAAGTCAGCTGTTTACCATGCCTTCATCAAAACTCATCAGAAAAAAAGATAATGATACTTACATGTTGGGGACTGTGAACCCCAGACCCTGAATTTCCTGTGACCCCCTGCCTGCCGGAGAGAGCAGCTTGTTTTCCTATGCTTGCAGCTGCTCTGAGCAAACAACTTGTTTTCCTGTGTTTAGCATGAGACCCTCAGGAGTTCCTGATGGCAGGGGAGTGGTTTCTGGTGGGCTTGCAGCTGAGAGCTAGGGATGGCGATTGGTCAAGGAGACCCTATATAAGCTGCCCTGGAACACAATAAAGTTGGCAGTCTTGTTTTGAGGATGACCCGTGTCTGTCTCTCTCTCTCTCTCTCTCTCTCTCTCTCTCTCTCTCTCTCTCTCTCTCTCGTGTGTGTGTGTGTGTTTCAATCTCCAGCCCCTTGCCCGACTCACGAATTGTACCGTAGTGCATAGAGCAGGCGTTGGGTTATACTTACACCTTATGAGTGAATGCAAAAATTGCTCTAAAAGCTGACACCGAAGTACCATAAACAATATCTAAATGTCACCTCTTACTATTCTATGATTGCTGCTGTGGGAAAATGCGATTGGTGACGCTGGAATCAGAACGGAGCATCCCTGTTGCTATTTTTAAGGAAAAGGGTACAATTCATTTGCTACTCAGACTGTATTTTCAGGTACAGTTGGCATTTCCACACTCAGGGCTGGAACACAAACCTCTTGCTAGACACATCACCAGTGGAGTCTACTACAGTAGGCGACCTGAGAGCCAAGAGGGAGAAATAACAAGAACAAAGCCACAGGCTGTGAGCATCCTCGAATGTACCTGACTCTCTGTCACATTTTTTTCTGCAGCCCCATTCTTTTTCCCCTCCCCATCTTAATATTACTGCCTAGTCATTCAAAATACCCAATCAAATCCTACGTTATCAAATATGGGAGACAAAGAAGCCAAAAGTGTATAAAAGCTTCATCCCTGTAGTGTTTGGGGACCTAGCATTTAGATAGCATTTGGGGGACTAGCCTATAGATACTGTTTGAGGGGTCTAGCCATTGGGATACCAATCCACGTGGAGCTTAGGCACATCATCAAGGAAAGCCTGGATGTCCTGTTCTCTGAGTGGCCACAATCATACAAGCACCGGAAGAAACCCCAGAGGAGGTCTTGGTTCACGACTGCTCCAGTTCTGCCAGTCTGAGCTGAGGACCATTCTCAGAATGCGTGTCCATCACTGATCACCTAGCATCACGCTTCTCAGTTGGCACAGGCCTTGCAGTGTATATGTTACTGCTGCTATCTTCCCATTACCCCCAAAGCATCAAGGTCTTGTCCTTTATATTCCTTTTTTTTTTTTTGAGACAGGGTTTCTCCTGTTCCTGTCCTGGAACTAGCTCTTGTAGACCTGGCTGGCCTCGAACTCACAGAGATCCGCCTGCCTCTGCCTCCCGAGTGCTAGGATTAAAGGCGTGCGCCACCACTGCCTGGCCCTTATATTCCTTGAATGTCCCTTTTTGGTCAAATTGCCAATCACAGATTCTGAATTTTGCCTTTTTATTTTTATTTTTTAAGCGGCTGTCAAAGGCATCAGGCTGGCACTAAATTTGCTGTTTAGCTGAGGGGAATGTTAACCTTCTGGTCCTCCTGCCTCCACCTCTCTCCTGCTGGGACTATAGTCTTCAAATACGCTTTGTCTGTGGTAGCAGTGACCACATCCAGGCTGTCATATATGTTAATTAAGTAAGCACTCTCTTGTTGATCTATGTTCTAAACCCCTGGACTGTCATCTTTGACTAACTGTGATCGTCATAAGGTAGCTGTCAACACTCAGTGACTCCATGTGATCCATGGTACCCGCTAAAGTTGCTAAAATCAAGAGTCAGAAAGCTTGTAGAACCACAAGGCCTGCGATCCAACAGGAATTATAAGCTATCACAATTATGGGACCTTTGTCTAAAGTCGTTATCATGCCAGGCATCTCACTGAGAACGTACTCCAGTCTATAACCTATATCTAAAGAATTACAACCAGTCTGCAGGGTTAAAAAGAAAAAAAAGAAATAACTACAGCTCCCACTAAGGAAGAATCTTGTTGAATTGGTAAGATTACTAAGGTTCAGTTGGCAAGATAGCTCAATCTGCGTGTGTAACCCTCCACTCCCTCACCTCACACAGTTTTGGCTCTGCCTCAAGGACCTGCCTGCTGGAAGGAGCCAATAGACTCCGGCAAGTTTACCTCCAAGACCTCTGATAGATTTAATATATAAAGAAGAAGAAGAAGAGGAGGAGGAGGAGGAGGAGGAGCCAGGTGGTGGGGGTGCATGCCATTAATCCCAATACTCCGGAGTGTTCTGGTGGAAGCTTCACCACAGCCCCTGGCATCCATATATCCAAAGAGTCTGGAATGTTAGGGTGGACACTCCATTCCAAGTACCTTCCCCACCTCTCTCCAAACCCCGCTGCCTCTCAGAAAGTCCACCAAATGATGACCCATCCTCTAGAGATGCTCAAGACCACGCCCACAGGGTATTTAAACTGACTCCCAGAAAACTTTCATTTGGTTTTCTGGTCTTCCTTTCCAGCCTCCTGTCTGGGGGACTGAGAAATCATCCAGGAGTATTGCATCCATTAAACCTGGCTTTTTTCTAATTCGGTTTGATTTGGTCTGATTTAGATTATTGCATTGGTGGAGAGGCTATTCAGGGTATAGAAACTTTTCAAGGACACAGAAACAGACAGATCTCTGTGAGTTTGAGACCAGCCTGGTCTACAGAGCTAGTTCCAACCAGGGCTACACAGAGAAACCCTGTCTCAAAAACCAACCAAACAAACAAACAAAAAAACTGGGGTGGGGAAAAAAGAAAAGAAAAAAAGAAGACAAAACACTTATTGAGAACAAAGGGACCGGAGCTAACGAGAAGGACCCACTGAGAGTTGACAAGCCAGCCAGGGCACCCTGAGCCATCCATTTTGTAACTAGAAAACTACGAATGCTTACTAATCTATTAAAGCAGAGACACAGCACTGAAAAGCCCAGCCCTGTTTCTGAATTTTACTCCTCGGGTGAAACATTGAAATGGAAATATTGAAAGTTTTCTGAGCAAATATTGAGAAACAGAAATCCAATAGACTGAGTGTAACCGAAGAGATGGACGTCACGGCAAAGCACTTGAGAGAAAAATGTCACTGGGACGTCCATAGGAGAACCTTTGACTTTGGGAGGGCAAAGGAAATAAAGGTGTAGAAATACCATCGGAGGGGTTGCTGTGAGAAAGAGGATCAACTTGACAGACTCTGAAGCCTGAACAACAGAGAACAAGAGCTGGATCTGAAATTGGGGATTTGATGAAGTTCCACAGAAGGGACAACCAAGCACAATCACCTGTCTCTCTTCCCCCATCCCATTTCCACCAGCAGAAGCTGGAAACAAGCATTTACTTAGCCCTAGACCAATGGTTCTCAACCTGTGGGTCGTGACCCCTTTAGGGGCCATATATCCTGTATATCTGGTGTTTAAATTAAGATTCATAACAGTAGTAAAATTTCAGTTATGCACTTGCAAACAAACCAAACAGTTGTGTGGCTGGGGGTCACCACAGCATGAGGAACTGTATTAAAGAATGCCGGCATTAGGAAGGTCGGGGACCACTGCTCTAGACAGACATAAGCCAATATTCTTGGGCTGGAGAGATGGCTCAGCTCCTAAGAACACTTGCTGTTCTCCAAAAGGACTTCAGTTCAGTTCCCGGTACCTATGCTGGTGGCTCACAACAAATCACCTTTAATTCTAGTTCAAGGAATTCAACACCCTCTTCTGGACTTTTTGGGTACCTGCACCCAATTGCACATACACACAAACATATACACATACATACAAATTAATTTAAAATAAAAAAATAAACCGATGGCCTTTAAATGGAAGTCAGTTGGATGTCTAAGGAAAACAGGGACAATGAGCATGAATGTTGTCACCTTGTAGAAAATCTTCCCTAATTGTGGCTCACAGGGTTGCATCGTAAGGATCCATCCATGTAGGGTCCATCAGAAACATATCAGTTATCAAGACTTAGTCTACTGCACACAGCCCTCAATCTTCCACTGCTTTGCCCTGAACAGATGTTTGAGAGAAGCTGGAATAGAACAAAATCAAACCACGAAGATCACTTTAAAAGTAAAAGTCTGGCCATTAGCCTTATAAAGATGAACACAGAAAGGAGAATCAGAAAACAGCAAAACGCTTCTCAAGGCTCAGAACACGATCACAAAACAGTCACACAGAAGGCTGAAAGGTGACAGCAGAGGAGAACTGAGGAAGACATGAAAAATATGGGAGACACCAGGCGGAGTGGCCATGCCCAGAAGCACAAGCTCTAGGGAAGCAGAAGCAGGAGAGGCAGCGTGTGTCATGCGTCAGCGTGGGTTACAGGGTGAGACCTTGTCTTGTAACAAATGACTTAAGCAGTGTTTAGTGAAAATTTAGGAAAAGAAATGCAGGCAAAGAAATAATAGAGAATCTCCAGGACTTAACAGAAGATTCCTTCAAACGGAAAAATTTACCAGCTACTGAAGATGCCAAGGGGCTGGGATGTGGTTCAGTTGGTGGAATACTTGTCTACCATTCACAAACCCTGGGTTCCGGCTCCTAGACATCATAAGCCAGGTGTGATGGTACAAGTCTGTAAACTCAGCGCTCAGCAAGTAGAGGCAGGAGGATCAGAAGTTCAAGGTCATCCTTGGCTGAGTAGAGAATCTGAGGCCAGCCTGGGCCCTATGAGACCCCGTCTTTAAAAAAACAAATAAATAAAAATAGCCTAATTTCCCAAGCTTGTTATTGAGATGTACAGAGGCACCTCCTGGATAAGTCAAAACCCAAATGGAGAAAAACAGGCTGTCTGGGAGTCACAACTTGGGGAGGAAAGGGTTATTTGGCTTATGTACCCCGAATCACACAGTCCGTTGAGGGAAGCCAAGGCAGGAACTCAAACCTGGCAGGAACCTGCAGGCAGGAGTTGATGCAGTCCATAGACGAGTGCTTACTTACTGTCTTGGTCCTCACAACCTCGACAGCCTCCTTTATTTCTCATAGAAGCCAGGACTGTCAGCTCTGTGTCCCTGCCCACGACAGGCTGGGCCTCCCCCATCAATCATAAATTAAGAGAATGCCCTACAGGCTTGCCTACAGCCGGATCTTATGGAAGCATTTCTCAAATGAGATTCCCTCCTCTCAGATGATTTTAGCTTGTTGTGAGTTGCTATAAAACTATCCCGGTCACCATGCAGGAGTGAGGACCTGCATTTGGCTCCCCAGAACTCATGTGAGGCCTGACCAGTCATGCCTGTCTGTAATCCCAGTGCTCTTGGGGTACAATATGAGGAGGAGAGAGGAGACACCCCAGATGCTTGTCAACTAGTTAGCCTGCTGTACCCAGAATCAAACGAGAAGCCAGCAAAGAGGAAGGCAAGGTTGACCTATGACCTCTACCTCTCCTTCCCAATCCCCCTTCAGAGCGGTGTGTGTGTGTGTGTGTGTGTATGTGTGTGTGTGTGTGTGTTTAAAGATTAAAATTAAATGAATGAGTGGAGTAACGTATATTTCTAATCACAGGCTGAAGCAGAACCACAGCTTTGAGACTACCGGGGCTATGTACAGTCCTTATCTGAAAAATAATAAATAAAATACATAAAGTAAAATGTTTTTAAATCTAAGAGCTCATTGTTTGAAAAGACAAGCATTGAAATACAGAGGTAGACAAGTATCTGGCTATTAGGAAATGACTTCCAGGAAACCAGATAAAACAGGCTGAAATTCACAGATTTTTTTTTTTTCCAGAACAAAATACATGACTCAATTCTTTAAAACTTCACCTTAGATTCACCAGACTATTGGCAGAACAATGAAGAAACAGTTGCTGATAACAACATCTACAGAACAGCTCAGGAGAACAGCCTGTATCAAAGGGAGGGCATGACCTCTACCAGGTGTGGTTAAGGGGAACAGTTTTTACTGTAGGTCGGAGGGAGAGTACAGTGGAGGCATCTGGAAGACTCCAGAGCAGGGAGAGAAGGCAATAGACAGACCTAGCCTGGCCAGTAGACTGGACTTGATTGGGAGAAGGATGTGGGGTAGGAGTGGGGGGAACAGAGTGTGGGCAAAAGAGACCAAGAGAGACAGGCAAGAGAGAGGGGGCCAAGCGGGAAAGACAAAAGAGAGAGCGCATAGCCGACATGGTAGGGTTACAAAGGAATGAGAAGCCAGGGGAGGGAAGTCCATGAGCCTGAGAAGCCTGGGGTAGGGCAGGGTGAGAAGAGCTGAGAGAGCCAAGATGCCCCCTGGACTCTGTAACAGGGACTTGTGACGTGGGGGGGGGGGGGGGTATGCGTTAGGCACCACAGATGGCCTTTGTTCCTCTACAGTGACAAGGAAATGGCACCAGGTGTGGGGAGCATGGAGTTTCCTTTGGACCCAACGTTGCCTGCACAGTCCTTGAAGCTTTTCTTCCCCCCCCACCCCCCAAGGCCGGCCTTGTAGCTTTCCTTCCTGCAGGGTCATACTGAGAGTCCTGTAAATTCCTGGTCCTAGCTAGCAGCTTTTCCTTTCTTGCCCCCACCTCCTAAAGTGACAATTGATAAACACGAAGCACATGTGGACCCAGTACTGCAGTGTCCTGCTCGCTCCTTCCTGATCCTGCTAAGCGGGGTGCCGACAGCTGCTGTCATGCACACAAATGGGCTCCATGGGCAGAGGGGCTGAAGAAGGTTCTTAAGGGCTAATCTGGGCAACTGGATCGTTAAGGTTACGTGGCTTCATTACATGCTTTAGTTCCCTGTGAAGATGGAAGAATGCTGCAGCCGTTTGTCTCACGAGCAGACAGACAGGCAGCCGCGGGGAAACACATTTTCAAAAGAAATTCCTTTCCAAGTAAATGAAAACAACACAGCCAATTAACTTCCTCAAAGCGTTTCCAGAATACAGCCCCATTTCCGGCGTTTGTTACGCTGGTTCTGTATCTCAGCACGCAGGGCTTTCTCCCCCAAGAGAAGGTGGATGGGTGGAAACCATTTCTTTTTTTTTTTTTTTTTTTGGTTTTTCGAGACAGGGTTTCTCTGTGGTTTTGGAGCCTGTCCTGGAACTAGCTCTTGTAGACCAGGCTGGTCTCGAACTCACAGAGATCCGCCTGCCTCTGCCTCCCAAGTGCTGGGATTAAAGGCGTGCTGGAAACCATTTCTTAAGACAAATTAATTCGTAAATAGGAGAGTCTCTCCTCTACTTTCCGAAGACTGAACTAAAACTATCAAACCAAGTAGGGACCCAGCTCCCACTCCGCTTGCTTGCATGTAGCGGGGCTGTTCCTCTGTCAGGAACAGTGTGGGTAATTTTATTTATTTTCTGCTTTGTTCCAGGGATGGTTTCAGGTTGAGTCCCATAAGGCTCAACTACAAAGCCTGCTCTAAACTGGCTCTGGAGAAGATGGATAGCAATCGCATGGAAGCTTTAGGAATGGAAACCGTAAAGGGACCAAGGCAGAAAGCAGTATAATGGGGCTGGGGAGGCAGCTCAGAGGGTAAGGGGCTTGCTGTGGAAGCAGCGAGAACAGAGCTCAGATCCCAGCATCACATAAAAGCTGGGGTTGACGGAACGCAACTGTAACCCCAGCGCTGACTAGGGGAGGGGACGAGGACAGACAGGACTCTGGGATTCACTGGACAGCAAGTCTAGCCAAGACGGTGAGTGGGATATGTCACTAGAGATAAGGGGGAAAGGCAAAATCAGACAAGTGTACCCACACATGGTGTGCTCCTGTATATTCCTACCACACACACACACACACACACACACACACACACACACACGAGAGGGGGAGGGAAAAGAGAAGAGAAGAGAAAAATACAATGAGAGACTTTTTTTTTTCTTAGACAGGGTTTCTCTGTGTAGGTTTGGCTGTCCTGGAACTCACTCTGTAGACCAGGCTAGTCTTGAACTCAGAGGTCCACCTGCCTCTGCTTCCCGAATGCTGGGATTAAAGCCATGTGCCACCACTGCCTGGTTTTAATGAAAAAGTTTTAAAGCACTGGTTCTGTTGATGACATAGTCACCCAAATGTTAAAATGTTTTTTCTTTGTCTTACACAGTTTTCCCCAGTCTATCTACTACTCTGGGCCAAGTCTTCATTGACAGTTGCCTGGGAAATGCAGTAGTACCCTAATGTTGGATGTATATGCTCTTTTGGGGAGCCCGCTACTCAGTTCCCAAATAAATCACACAGGAGCTTACTCTTACTTATAAATGCCCGATCTTGGCTTGGCTTGGCTCTTGCCAGCTTTTCCTTAACTTTAAATCATCCCACCTACCTTTTGTCTCTGGGCTTTTCCCATTCTCTTCTGCAAATCTTACTCGTTGGATTGCTGTGAGACTGGGTAGCTGGCACCTGATGTTCTCCTTCTTCTCTGGCTACTTCTCCCAGATTCTGCCTGCTAACCCTGCCTATCCTTGCTCCTGCCTCACTATTGGCCATGCAGAGCTTTATTAGACCACGAGGTGTTTTAGGCAGGCAAAGAATCACAGCTTCACAGAGTTAAACAAATGCAGCATTAAACAAAAGCAACACACCTTAAAACAATACTCCCCAATACCCTAACCTATGCTATTCCCAGCTTCCTTCCTTACAATGTAGGCGCACACTTTTGGCGATTCTGACACACTGTTGTAGGAATAACCTGCTAAAATGTGGCTTTCACACTATCCCCCTTCAACCTTAAACCCTCAGCCGATACAAATCATCAGTGCTCCGACATCCAAACGTCTCTCTCTTCTCATTCTTCTCTGCCCTATAATTGTTTTGTTTCAGTGTCTCTGCACTCAATGGCATCTCGTCCCGAGCCACCGTGTTTCCTCATGGCCACTCTCTGTAGTACGGCTGCTGTGCACAGTGCTAATGATCTTTCAGGTTGATCCAGCAGCACATCTGCCCAGCTGTAATGGGAACACTTCAGCTAGGTCCCCATCCTCGTCCACGGCACCTACCTTTGCATTCACATGATGTGAGCCTGCCTGGTTATTCCAGCTCTCTTTAGATCAGTGTATTGTTTCTGCTCTACCAACCTAAGTCACTTGAGAGTACTAAGTAACTTGTTTCTTTTACTAGAGAGAGTGCACTCAACTCAGGCTGAGTAACTTGAGTGGCGACCTAATAGACTTGCCTTCAGTGAGCTTAGCTTCTCTTGAGGTGCCTATACACCCCAGGGGTACACTGGGAATGCTGGAAATAAAAGATAAAGATGACAATGCATCTTTAAGAAGTTAATTTTACTTTAGGAACTCTAGACATTACCTTAAAAATAAAGTCAAAATAATGTGGAGTAGATTTGCATTTACAAGTGAATTTTTAAAATGATAAAATTCAAGCCAGGTTTAGTGATACACATTTGTAATCCCATCACTTGTGAGGCAGAGGCAGGAGGATGTGATGCTTACACACATTGGAGGATAACCTGGTTTTCAAAGTGAATCCTAGGCCAGGTGGGGCTGCATGGTAAAACTCTTGTTTCAAATGACCTCAAAGAAATAACAGAGGCTAGTAAGATGGCTCAGATGCAGTGGTTCTCAACCTTCCAATTCTGCGACCCTTTAATACAGTTCCTCTTGTTGCAGTGACCCCCTAACCATAAATTAGTTCATTGCTACTTCATAACTATAATTTTAATACTATTATGAGCTATAATATAAATATCTGATATGCAGGATGTTCAACCCCTGCGAAAGGGTCATTCGACCCCAGAGGAGTCACAATCCACACATCAAGAACTGCTGGCTCAGAGGCTGTTTGCTGCATAAGCCTAAGGAACTGAATTCGAGTCCTAGAACCCATATCACTTTGGGAAAGAGAATGGATCTGCACAGCTGTCCCCTCACCTCCACACGCAGGTTATGGTGCAGGCGACCACACACCCACACCCCCCCCACACACACACCCCATACAAGCATCCATACAATAGTGAGAAACTACAGCAGCAAGGGAAAGAAGAGAGGGAGAAGGAGATCTAAGCAAACAAACCAGTACAATTTTAAAATTAAACGGGACTTATCAAATACATGTCTAGCTCTCAAAAGTTATTTTGAACACTTCCAGGTCATCTGTTCCTTCTAGAGATAAGTTTGAATTATTAAAAAAAAAAACAACTTTATTTTATGTGCATTGGTGTGAAGGTGTCAGAGGCCCTGGAACTGAAGTTACAGACAGTCGTGAGATGCTGTGTGGGGGCTGGGAACTGAGCCCATGCCCTCTGGAAGAGCAGTCAGTGCTCTTAACCACTGAGCCATCTCTCCAGCCCCCGAGTTTAAACTTTTGTACCAGTGGTGAACATTTGCATAGCAATGTCTAAGAATTACTCCTGTGGATCCCAAATGAGAAATGGGTGGAAAGCGCAACTATCTCCTCCTTCATCTTTATTGATGCAATTGACAGCTCTTTCTGTTTCCATCATCACAGATTGCAGAAATTAACTCTGAAGCTTTTCTTCCAGGTCTTTGGCACCCTTTGCTATTGGATGTTTGTGGCATCAGCTGTAAACGCTGGCCATGAAGTTTAGTGTAAGCAGTCTCAAAATTACTCTGATATTTAGAAGCTTAAATGGAGATTTAAGCTCCCCAAAACGAGAGCCATCCTCAGCAAGGACAGCTTATTATGCTTTCAAACAATGTAAGGAGTAAAAATTAAAATAAATCTTAAAGCTTTAAATAATGCGGATTGGTGGTACACACCTTTAATCTCAGCCCTCGGGAGTCAGGCAGATCTTTATGAGTTCCAAAACAGTAGAGACTACACAGAGAAACCCTGTCTCAAACAAAAACAAAACAAAACAAAAAACATCTTTTCTGTGGAATGTGAACTGAGGTTTTGGCTTTTCCACTTACTTGCTAAATACCCTTGTGCTATGCCACTTCCCCTAAAGTCCCATCTCCATTCTGTAAAGTTGGGCAAGTTAATAACTACTTTCTGAAATAATAAATAATATAAAGAGTAAAAGAAAATGTTTTGAAGGCACCGTGTAGGGCTGGGGATGTGTCTTAGTTACTGCTCTATTGCTGTGAAGAGACATCACGACCAGGGCATCTCTTATAAAAGAAAACATTTAATTGAGGTGGCCTCAAGCATGGGAGGTTATGACATTGGGATATATGACTTCTGCTAAAGGAGCTCCCCTTGCAGGATGGAATGTTTCAATCTCAGAGGGAACTGTTACACAACACCAGCTCAGCACACACCCTCACCATACAGTGACATGTGCAGAGGCCATTGTGGCTTCTCACTCCTTTTGCCTCCCTGACAAACACCACTTAGAAGCACCTTGACACTGAGGATTCCACCCAGTCTTCCCAACCTGACCAAATGACATGTACAATGAATAGTTGTCCCCAGACCACACCAGCAGTCCAGAGTGGAGCCAGAAACTGAAACCTTCTCGTTTCAAGTAGATTTATCAGTCCCAATCCGACATCTCTTGCGTTGGCAGAGGGCAGGGAAGACAAATATACTATGACATCATATTGCCCAGCCCTCTCCCAGTACTTGTTCACACGTCCCTGGTATGCCAAAGTCCTAGCGCCAAGCTGGAACTCAGAACGAACCAATCTGAAGCTAGCTAGGGCTCTGGGTGAACTTTAAAAATTTGTTTGCTCTTAAACAAATTGACTTAAGTCCATGCTAATCAATGATGGGTTTTATAACTCACCTCAAGGAAACCTAATGTTTATTCAAATGTGTGTGGTAGTATTAATGTCAGCCACCATTCACTCCCATCACCAAAGGAGGCGTGTACCCTTGAATCATGCCAGGCCAATACAGAGAAGGAAGATGGACTTAGTTTCTTCATCAAGGGCCTGGTATGACTTTAATTTTTTTAATTATTAAACAAACAAAAAGGGGCACAGAGTGGTTTCATGGCTCTTGGGAAAGTATTGTCCTTGTTTCTTTGGGTAAAAGGAAATAGCTGGAACTAATCAGACTGCCCCTAAGATCAATAATAGGAAAGTTGAACAAGAGAAGTGTCCCCTCTGCAAGGGGGCTGAAGAATTTCACCATGACAGGCCTGTGGCCATGACCACTGAGAGAATAATCAGCAATACAACAAGCTCATCCCAAAGCTGCCTTCCAGAGCTTAGCGAGAGAGATCACCAGGCAAGCAGAGGGTGGCCACTGGAGAGTATCTGGCATGTTTGTTTGACAACAGTCATCTGTGTGCCATGCGTGCCAAGACAGCCACCATTATGCCCAAGCTATCAGCTGGTTACCGGGCACAGAGAGAGAGAGAGAGAGAGAGTGCGCTTACATGAAGGCATTCTTATGGCGTTTGGTAGCAGGTTCTATAAAATGCCCTTTTAATTCATAGCTTTTAGGGTAAGAAATTTCTTTATAGTAGGATGTGTTGAATTTAAGTAAGTCCAATTTCCATTCAGGATGGATGTGAAAAGAGATTGCCCACAGTGATGTCGCGCTGGCTCAGGAGTGACAAGTTGCTGTACTCAGAAGGGATGAGGAATAGTTCTTGCTCCTTCCAATTCATGACTGTGTATGCTAATGACTTGCTGGGTAGATGTTAAGAATTGATAAACAAGGTAAATTGGTAAACAATTTATTGCAAGATCCTATTGCAGTAAAACTGGTAATAGCCTGGGTAATAAAAGCAAAGAATAAGAACCAGTACAGCACTGTTAAAATCGAAAGGCACCAGGGCAGAAAATGGAATACCAAGGACAATTTCACACACATCAGAAAACCGTTCTGTGGGTTCATTAGAACGTTTCTAGTATCTGAAACTGTTAGCTGGTTTGTCTGATAACCAGCCACGCATATTCATTGAAACACAAATTGGTAATGCTTCCAGGAGAGGATTTGGGTCTGCGTTAACCATCTGTCTGAGTCTGGCATATAAATATGGAAAAGGAACTATGGAAATGTGTTTGCAGGAGAGTGTATGTGGTCTTGGCGGGTGCTGCATTCTGTCATTTGCTAGTCAGATGCACGTGACTTTGTTATTTCTCTAACAAATCACCCTCCATCTCCTGATCTTCTCCAGGTGAGGCTCAGGGGTGATGGGATGGGGGATGGGCTTGATTTCATGGGCACTACTCTGAGAATGTTGTCACATAACAGAAACTTTGACTATACCTTCATATGTGTGTGTACATATATATAAATACATATATAAAATCATACCTCCATTGATAGTGTGTGAGCATATATATATATATATATATTTGTGTATGTATGTGTGTGTGCGTATGTATACACACACAAAAAAAATCAGGCATGGAAAAAGTACTATAATCCTTTCAGGAGGGTCTGTACTATTTTTCTGGTTGTCATTCAATATCCGACCCTTGGGTTAACAAGAACTCCAGCCCATTGCTTTCTCTAAGAAATGGGTATGGATCATCTCGTGGGATGATTCCTCAAGTTCTTTAAATAAGTCATGTAAAAAAAATATAAAAGATTGTAAATCTTTAAAGTTATAGATTGTAAGAAACACATTTTTAATCTATCTAATCTAATCTAATCTAGAGTTGGGCGTGACTAGTGTTGGGCGTGATCTTTAGGGTTTAAAGCTAAAATAAATTCATTACCTTTTAAGTGGAAATGATTGAATTGCAGGAAACCCTCATCATAATTCTTCTCCAGACTCACTAGAATCACAGTTTACACTGCGGCGAGTTTGCTGCTGAGGGCACTGATTAAACTCGTGGTTTATAAAATGGTTCTTTCAATATTTCCTTGGGAATGCAAACTGAAACTTAGAAAATAGCAAGCTTTGGAAATTCAATAAGGTTGGCATTCTAGGAGATGATTAAGAAAATTAAACAACTATAACCCCAAATGTTTTTACATGGTCTTACTGCTTTTTCCCCCACACACTGAATTCTTTACAAAATGAAATTTAAATAATCAGTTTATTGCAAATATTCGGGTATTACTGTAAGGGGAATATAACACCTAGCAAACAGGCAACATCAGTTCAAGAAAGTGAGTCTTCAGCCCTGTAGAGACACAAGGCCAAGTTGTTAACCAACTTCCGGACTCAACCTTAAGAGAATCATGCCCTGAATACTAATCAAATGGAAATGACCATGACCATAAGCTAACACTCTCATGTAATCCCTTTCTTTAAATTCATAGCTAGGAAAGCCATCCTCCTAAGAGGCTTTAGGAAGGTCAGAACTGATCTTGGCGTTTAGTCTAACCTCGTTTTGACTGAACTCCACGTTGACACAAAGCCATGGTTTTGTGGTGTGGCTGTTTAGTATGGCTAAAGATGGGATCTTGCTGATGTCTTCGCTGGTTGGAGACGACCCCTGTGTGCCGCTGATGTGAACCTGCCCACGCAACATGAAGTCCGCATGGAGTGATGGCGTCGCCCTGCCCCTGTTTCTTCAAGAAACACAACACCAAGCATCACCTAGACAGAAATTCTGGATGGTTTTTTTGTAAATTCTGAGTCTGGGATTCCATAGTGATCTAGTCAGTTCCTAGAGACCAGGACTGAAAGTTGGGCAGAACAAAGGCTCACACGCTTGGTTTCCCACTCATGTTTATTGAGGCTAAAGAGACCAAAACAGTTCATTTTCTTCCCAAAGAATTGAAAAAAATATATACAATACAACGGCAATTTAAGTAAGCACATGACGAAACTTTCCTGGCCCATGAACCAACATGAGATGCGATAGCCTGTAGATATCAATTGAGACAGCTTCACACAATGTCATTCTTCTCAGGCATTTCCGAACTGCTTCGCACAGCCGCACGTGTGTACACAGTTCCACATACATAAAGGCGTCTATCCGTGGACAGGGAGACATGTTCTTTAGGAGCGCGGGGCACCGAAGGAGAAAGCAGCACACACTTGGTTACTGACTAATTCTGAAGAGAGTACTGGGCTTCCGAGAAAGAGTTTTGCACATCCAAAAATCAATGAGGAGTTTCCACTTGAATGAAGAGAATTGTTCGCTGATGCTGACTACGAGAAAACTCACACGGAATTATTTGCTTTCCAAAGGCCACTTTCAAAGTACAGATTTCAAATCCAGAGCAAATACCCATGGCACGAACAAATAGCATGGCTAAGAGTCTAACACTTGCTCCCAGGCTCCTATCTTCTCTAACAGATTCTAACAAGGGAAACCCCAGAAGTGGCAAGGTCTGGATCATGGACAGTTGGATCCAGTGAGATTTCTGGAAGGTGCAGACCTGGTGGGCTTCTAAATCTGTTTCAAATGAAATAGACAATTTTTGGACAGTCAAACACTTCTTTTAAGAATCTTCTAAATCAGAAGGAGGAAGCTGAGTGGCAGAGGAAGTAAACTCCCCAGAGGCCAACAACTCAAAGTGAAAACACCAGCTGCCCCCATGACAGTTGCCACCTCGTGTCTCTGTAAACAAAGTTGAGTTAGGCTGGCGTTGTGCCCTGGGATATGCCAGAGATATATACACTCGGAGGTCTAGTTACCAAATTCTCGAGTGGATTCGGACACACTCTTTCTCACACGTCTCGCCCCATAAGGAAGAAGACACCATTATTCAGGCACTTCACAACACGGAAGAAAAAAAAATCCAGTTTGACAAACAATCCCCCTCCCAGCCGAAAAAATGAAACTAAAATAAAGTCAAAACTAAGGCTTTCATAAAACATTCTGGAAGGCAGTTTCCTTCAATTTTGCCAGGGAATTAGCACAGACATTCTTTTCCACCGCTACTCCAAACCTGCCAGCTCTTATTTCTGAGATAACAGCATTTCAGGTTACGTGAAATCTGCCCCAGTTAGAACCAAGCAAGCTCAGAGAATTAGCTAATGGTGGCTAGTGTTGTCACTGCTGATATTCTTGCTACAAAAATACAATTTCAGCTGAGTTCCTGTAATCCCCTGAGCTGTAACAAAAGCCCCTCACCTCAAGGGAGGCAGCTGTCTCTGTCTGTGCAAGTTAACCACTCAGATAGATGTGCATTTATATTTGCACTAATATGAAATACCCTTTCAGAAGAGAAGTTTTTCTGCTTTCTGAAGTGCTTAGACATTCAATGGAGAACCAAACAAGTTTATACAGAGAAATTTCTAATAAATGATCCAAATGATTTGGGCTTGTTGCCACTCCTAAGTTTTCCAGAGATCTATGTTTTATACAAACGGGAGAATAAAAAAGTACACAGCCAATGAACGTCCTGTACATACATCAGATATTAATATATGTTCATGAACTAAAGATCCCTGAACATACACATCCCCCTTAGGATACATTCCACGGCAGAGGCAAGGCATCAGTCTTTGATAATAGATCCAAGATAGCAGCAATTTAACAATCTAGTCACCAAGTTAGTGTGGGAAACAGCCTAGGCCCTGACTAGTCTGCTTGCTCTCAGAAATCTCCGTCAACACAGAACACACAGCGTTCTTAGGAAGCACCGGGCTGCATTGCTCAGGGCAGCTATAAAATCCTGCCACTGGAGAGTATATGTTTGTCTTTTAAAAACCTATTTGCCGACGAATGGTATAATGGGCAGCATGAGTCACGGTGAGGTGACACAAACCCAAACGACTGAAGACACGTGAACAACTTCCATTTGGTTTCGTGTGGTCATTTTATCAGTTTCTCGAGGACACGGAAAGTACTCGGACTGTCTAAACAGCTCCCAGGAGAGCGATGCTAAATTAGGCCCAGCAAAGAGCTGTTCTCACTGGGTCTGAGGGTATGGGAATGACCTGATCATCACTTTACAGACAGCACAAGGTCGCACGAGGCGTTGTTTTCAAAGATTTGTTTCTGAGTCTACCCTCCCGGGTAAGTTATGAACCTAACAACAAAAATTCACATGTGTACTAAGCAAAAGAAATATTACCTTTATTCTGACAGCTAAATACATTAGTCATAGAAGGAACAAGGTCTTTGAGCTAATCTTGCTTTGTGTCATCTGTTGGATACTCCCATGCATGCCTAGGGGGAGTCACGTGGATTCTATGTGGGTGGATGGATGGGGTGTAGAGTGTACTACTGATGGGCACTTTCTGGTCCAACTCCTAATCTAGTGGGAATATGACCACAGAGCCCAAGAAAGGACCCTGCTGTCTCCGACAAAGGCTTTGAAACTTTCCCCCCCACATCCCATATAAAATACTTTTATAGACCACAGCTGCGGACTGTGAGCGGCGAACTGGTTCCTTTAGAAGAAGAGTATCTGAATAACAGACACTAAATTAGGCCATGTTGTTTTACAGGTTACAACCTTTTCCCGGGAAGGGACAACTCCCTCTGAACAGCAGTTTCTCCTGCCTGAAGATGAGATCACACACAGAGAGAGCTATTATGTTTCTGCCAAGTCACTGTGGGAACACTGGAGAAGGGCTCGCAGTAGCCGGCACGGGCATGCCAGGCAGTGCGTCGACTCCTGAGATAAGCGGCTGGCCCTACTGCTCAGAACTTCTTCACCGTGCAGTCTCAACCTTCCCCTCTGACTCTGGGCGTCTGCCATGTGTCTCACGGCAGTGGAATCAACACAGACTTTTGCTCAGCTTGCAATGCCGCCAAACATAGCAATGCCATTACTACACTGGATATTCACCCAGGCTCCTTAGGTCTGGATGGAGGATGAGCAGCTTGGTGGGATCCTTTAGACAAGACGGTGATGTGTTCGAGTCTCCCAGGCAACAGCATGCTCCCAGCCTGCTCCACAGACACAGTCTGGACTGCGGGGCTGCTTCTTACTACACAGGAACACTTGCACCCGGGACTTGGCCTTTTCCAATACCAAATGTTAGCAGGCAAGTTCAGAGTCTGGACACAGAGGCACTTCCAAAGTTTGGCAAGGAGAAGGAGGCAAGGTCGCTAAGTGGGCTTTATCGCTGCACTGTCTCACATAACCCTGATGTCTGTGCAGGTAGCTTTAGGTTGTGGATGGATCGTGCTTTTTCTTCTTGCCTCGACAGGACTTGCAGACACAGCAGATAATGCATGGAGAGGCCAGGAGTAGCAGGGGTGAGGTCACCAAGGCAATGACGCCTAAGCCCACAAGGATGCCCACTACCTGGAAATGGAAGAGAAAACCCTATTTCAGCAGTTACATCATCTTAAATGTGTACCTGCCCCCAGGTGTAATGAATGGCCTTTGTGGTGTGAATGCTTGTATCCCCCTTCCAAATGCCCATATTGGAATTCTAATACTTGGTGTGACGGCATTCCGAGAGGGGAGCCCCTAGCTGAGACAGAGCCTGGGTGATACTAGGGAGCTCAAGAGCTCACCTTCATTCTCAGCTTTCTCCCATGGGAGAACCCAGCAAGGAAACTATCATCTATGAGCCAGAAGGCATGCTGTGGAAGTATCTCCTCATTGCCAACATGTCTAGACTTAAAATCATCTAAGAGACACACTTATGGACAAGATTAACCGAGGAGGGAAGATATGTGACATCATCCCATGGGCTGGGCACTGGACTGAATAACAAAAAGGAAAAAAAGAAGAGAGCCTGACGCGTGCTAGTGCCCTCCTCTCCCTGATTCCTGCGCACATCATGGGGAGAGATGGAGTCCCAGCCTCAAGCTTCTTACTGCCATGAACTCTGCCGTGTCCTCCCCACCATGATGGACTATGTCCCCTCCAACCGTGAGCCAAACTGAACTCTTGCTCCTTTAAGTCCTGAGACAAAAATCTAATACAAGGACCCTCAGCAGAACCTGCCCGTGTTGATACCTGAACCTCAGATTTCCAGCATCCAGAAACAGGAAGAAGCAGTCTACGATCACCTGTTAGGTGAATGACTAGGACACTGTCTCAGACATGTTCGGCGACGTTCTAAACTGGACACAAACTACAAAGCTACAAAGGACTAAACTGAGGTTGAGAACAAACAAGGCTAACTCGGCTTAGCCGTTAACTCCAAACCCTGTACTGTGGGTGTTGGTTTGTTCTCTATCGGGGCTTCCCCACACATTAATAATGATCGTTAGGATATAAGCATTGGTTTCCTCAAAGGGACCATAGCCTTTGATAAATACAAAACACTATTAAAAAACAAAGCCCAGTTCCCTTTGAAGTGCCACATAAACACACAATGGCATGTACAGAGGGATCTGAGGCCTGGCAGGGGCCCACAGTATTGGAGAACTCTCTTCTGATGGCTGATATGTTCTAAGTGTGTGTAGGAAACTCCTCCCACGTTTTTGCAAGAGCAGAGAACACGGGTGTTCACGCGGCTGGTCGCTCTAACGCTCGGCTCTCTGGTGCCTCTGTCCCTCAATAATCATGCCCTTGAATTAACTGCAGGCAGCTGCTCCGTCGTTCTCGCTCTCTTTCCTTGTACCAGAACCTCCCAGGAGGGCATGAGAAAGCAAGGAAGCCACATTAATTCCAATGCATCTCATGTTTCCTTAAGGAGGAGGGTACCTGTGTTCGGTTCCACATTACCGATGCTCTCGAGTGGCCGAGCTTATTCCTGCATGGTCCTTTGTCATAATGCCTAAGGAATATGTCATTCTGAAAAGAAAAAAAGAAAAAGAGGAGTTTCAGTAATCACACAACATGAAGCTGAGAGGTAGATATGAAGTGCTATGAATGACTTCCTCTAGGAATGCCGAGCCCACCCTTTTCAGCAAGGCTTGCAGTTCTGTAACTCACCAAGGAGACAAATCATAATGAACTCCTAGCTGAAGCAACAGAAAAAGGGATGGCCCTGATCGACCATCTCCGACAGGTGACTGACAGCGAGCTCTAGCAGAGGTGTGCCATGGAGCACGAGAGCCATAAACCAGCAGTGTGCCTGCTGTGAGAAATGCCACCATCTGACAGATGACGGGGAAGGGAAGCCGGCCACAAGAGCCTGAGAAAGTAATGAGCTACATGATGAAGCAGGGAAACAGGATCCTGAATGAGGAGAAAGAAAACATGGCTTTGCCCAGAGAGAGAACTCTGAGATGGATTTGGGGGGTAAAGATGGACTATAGTTTGGACATACTGAACTTGACATCCAGGCAATACATCCAAAGGCAGCCCGTTACTTATACCCTGGTCGTTGAAGGAGAGACATGGATGCTAATATACATAAAATAGGGGCCCCAGATAACAGAACTCAATGAGATTATCTAGAAGAGAAGCAGACTGAGAAGCAAGTTTGTTTAGAGAAAACACCCACAAATAGGTAAGGAGTCTAGAAAGGAAACTGAGGTACAGTCAGAGAGGCAAGGCCAAAAGAAATAGAAGAGGATCCGGGCAGTGGTGGCGCATGCCTTTAATCCCAGCACTTGGGAGGCAGAGGCAGGCGGAACTCTGTGAGTTCGAGACCAGCCTGGTCTACAAGAGCTAGTTTCAGGACAGGCTCCAAAACCACAGAGAAACCCTGTCTCGAAAAAAAAAAAAAAAGAAAGAAATAAAAGAGGTGGCAACTTGCCAAGATGTCAAATCCAGCAGAGACCCTGGGAAAGCCAAGGATGTTGGATTTTACCAGTGAGAAATGTAAAACCTTGGAAAGAATGCAGTCATGATATGGCCACATGACCACATGGCCACTTGCGTGTCTTGGGCTGACTGGAGAAAGGTGGATGTCAGCTGCAAGACACGATTGGGCACTCTGGAAGTTTGGCTTCTGAACAGAGAGAAGACACAGTCAGCTTGAGGAGCTGGCTCATCTCTAAATAGCACACACAGACAGACTGAAATGGTATAGGAGTAGACGTTGAGGTCACAAGAAAGAGGAAAGAGAACTGAAGGGAACAGATTTGTGCAGCTCTGCCTCAGCCTCTGACATGGACCACATGAAGATGAAGGCAAAAGAAAACTTGGTGCCCAGCATGCACAGTCTCTGTTTGGTGGCTGTCTCAGACTTGGGCTTTAGAAAATCCTCCTTTGTCCCAGGTTTTCAACCTACCCACAAACACACCAACACTGTGCGGCATAACATACTGCCCTGCAGAAAAGCATGTCTACCACAAGCCAAGGCCCTCATCTAAAACAGAGAAAGCAAGATCCTGAGACACGGCAGCAGAAAAGCATGCTTTAACATCTGACGCCCATGTGTGCAGACATCTAACATCCGTCCCATGTCATCTCGGGGGCCACACAGCACAAGTGTCTGAACACAGTGTTCTCCACAACGCCATCCCTCGCACACACTCTGGCCAAAGGATGGAGGTCTGCTGCACACACTGAGTCCCTTACATTCCTACTCAGCTCCTTGTGGATAGAAACCCAGTTTATGGACTGGGGACACCGAGGAGAGACCCCCTAGGATCTGTTTTTCGTGTGAAAACCATGTTAAATACCACACACACTTGTTATCTACAGGACTACGCAGAAGTGAAGTTACTCACAGTGGAAGGCACTTGTGAGCTGTTTAAAGTCTTTCATCTACCGCATCCACCCTCAAGGCTGCAATCTAATGCACTTCCTTAAAAAAGACAAAGCTCACTGGGGTGCTGGTGGCACATGCCATTAATCCCAGCACTCCGGAGGCAGAGACAGGTGGATCTCAGGGAGTTCGAGATCAGCCTGGTCTACAGAGTGAGTTCCAGGACAGCCAGGACAGGGCTACAGAGAAAAATCTTGTCTTGAACAACCAAAAAAAGAAAAAAGAAAAGAAAGAAGAAGAAAGGAAGGAAGGAAAAGAAAGAAAGAAAGAAAGGAAAAAAAAAGAGAAAAGAAGATCACAGAGATGTTTCCTCACAATGTCCCAAACAGCTTACCTAATTGTCAACTGAAGTGCCAGTAGGCATTCCATTAATGACACCTTCATTTCTGGTGCTGCTTAGGGACACCACAACACTGAATAAACAAACCACTAGCTGAATAAAACCCAACTGCAGAGCAAAACCAAGGACTGAGGAAAAGACACCTGCATATGTGTGTGCTGTTTTATGTCGCTTGATGCAAGCTACTCATCAGAGGAGGGAGTCCCAGTTGAGAAAAAAGCCTTCATAAGATCCAGCTATAGGCAAGCCTGTGGGGCACTTCCTTAATCAGTGATTGATAGGGGAAGGATCAATCCATTGTGCGTGGTGCCATCCCTGGGCTGGTGGTCCTGGGGTATATAAGCAAGCAGGCTGAACAAGCCATGAGGAGCAAGTCAGTAAGCAGCCCCTCTCCATGGCCTCTGCATCAGTTCCTGCATCCAGGTCCAGCAAAGGGAAATGCTCAGCCTCTTCCGAGGAGAACTTACATCCAGGTTCTGCAGACAGTACCAGCAAAATGTGTGCTTGCAGTTCTTGCACATCATCTGAGCGCAGCCCTCATTGCGTTCGATGTAAATACGGCAAACTGGGCATTGCTTAATAGGGGCATCTGCCTCTGTCCCAAAGAGCGCCCTAAAACAAAACAGATGAGACGTGTTCAGTCAGTGGTCACCCACCCGATTTTCAGACTGTTAGAAGGATGGTTAATACATTCTGCTTGCTGTGTTTAATTCACTTCCAAAGAAAGGGGTGAGGGGGGGAAATGGGAGACATGTATTATTAGTTGTTCAGATAGCTCAATAAGAAAGAATTTATGCCAACCATTATTGAAAAGACCTCCTCCAAGTTGACAAAGAGGCCAGTGTGTGACCACAGCAGAAAGGGACACAGGACTTCAGTGGTTCAGGTTGAGCTATGAGGGTCAGAGTGTGGCATTACACTCCATTGACTGTGTATCAAAACCAACACCCAGCACCCAGAGACATCACAGTTTACAAAGTGTTGTCAAACCTATGGTGGACACAGTATCTCTATTTTAATATTCTCCTTTGGGCTGGTGAGACAGTTCTACGGGGAAAGGCACTTGCTGCTAAGCCTGATGACCTGAGTTCAATCCCTGGTACCCACATGGTAAAAGGGAAACTCTCACAAGTTGTCCTCTGACCTTCACACATGATGGCACAGGTCCACACATGTACACACACACACACACACACACACACACACACACGGTAAATAAATGTAACAAAAAATTTAATGTCCCCTTTTCTTAATGGGGATACAGACTCATAAGAGACTGAGTGTCTTATATGAGGCCACCTGGATGCCACGAACAGTGTCAGAACTCAAGTCACTCACCCCTCCTCTGAGCCCTTCAAGCTTACTCGGAGAGCTAACTACTATGGAAGGCACTGCTTTAAATCTGTTAGGGATGGCACACAGCAGTGCATGTATCAGAGTTCTCTTTCTTCTCTGCTTGATCTGCTATCCAAGCACAGCACCACAGCCAGGCAGCGTGACTCTTCCTGAAGACCGGTTCTGCACAGTCTGAGGGCACTGGGTGACTAAGCCAACTGGCTGGGAACACTGGTGTTTTGTTCTTGCTCGTGCAGAACAGCCATAGCCTCGAGCAGAGCATGGGATCCAACACAAAGGTCTCTCACTTGCGCCCGGCTGCTGCCATAAAAAACCCGCCATACAAAAAGGCACCCGCTGCTTGAATTGCTTCTCAACATAAAATCTGAGTCCTGACACCACCTTTATAGCATAAAGCATTAGGAACAAATTCTCTTCCTGTATTTTCTAAGCACTTAGGAAGACAGTCTATCTGTCTATGTGCTCTGTATGATCAGCGTACCCCATGAGATGGCCATTTAATCAGGTAAGATCATATCTCTCTCATTTGTAAACAGGAAGAATGGGCTACACCAGTGATGGATAAACATGGTTTTGTACAAAGCCCCAACTTTCTGCTGAAACCTACAGAGTGAGGAACCTCTCTACCCAAAGGGAGTGAACTCAAACAAATTTAACATGCCTGGAAGGTCCCCTTAGGCTAACGAGCTAGAATCCCTTTTAGACATACTGTTCCGGGTAGTGTCTGTTACCGCCTTACTAATTCTTCTCAGGATATTTCTTCAGTGAGTGTCTAAAAGCCATTGGGCTCAAATTCTTTCCCAAAGCCATTGATGTGGAGTTTGAAAAGAACACCAGGAATTATCCTGAAGATACTTCATCCCTTACCCATGCTCCGGCACAATAGGCTGATCTCTACAGGAGGACTCCCCGTGCCAAGCATCCTTGCAACATGAGCAGAATTTCAGGTGGCAAGAAGGACACTCCACCATCACAGGCTTCCCTGGGTCTCCTGCTGCAATGTGGCACACTGTCTGGCAGTCTGTAACAGGACACCATGTTCGGAGGGGGTCCATGTGAACCTCTGAAACATAAAGGAGGAAATTGTGATGGGCTAGCTCTGGTCCAAGCATTAAACTTTCTCCCCTTCACTTATCTTTTTAAATGAGCAGGATATATAGCATAGTATCAGCAAGGGAGTGGCCATGTCCATGACTGACAATCTTTATAATGGATCCAAGTCCACCACCCACCATCCAGAGCGCAGAGTCATCGCTGCCACATCCTCAAGGTAGGAATTAACAGAGCAAGTCACCATTTCCTTTATTAATAGTAATAGGTACACTATGGCCTTTAACCAAAAACTACAGCTCGCCTTTAAGCACTTAAAATGCACAAAACCTCAAGTCTCTTTTGGTGTGAGAAGTCCTTCTGTATATGTGTTGCTTTTATTGGTTAATAAAGAAGCTGCTTTTGGCCAACGACTTAACAGAATATACCAGGCTGGAAGAGATATATCTAGAGAGAGAGTAGGCGGAGTCAGAGAGAAGCCATGGAGCCACCCACAGGAGACAGACGCACCAATAGAAATGGGCTAATTTAAGATATAAGAGTTAGCTAGCAATATGTTTAAGTGATTGACCAAGTGTGATTTAAATATAATATAGTTTCTGTGTGATTATTTCTAGTCAGGGCCATCAGGAAATGAACTAGTGGCCTCTATCAACACTTTCCTATAATGAACTAGGTACCAACCTTGAAGGAAAAGATGATGTGCAGAGCATCAGAGCAAGAGAACAAAGGTATTCTACATAAAAGAACAGTGTTTGGGGCTCTGAGATACAGCTCATACAGGAGGGAATTGGAACACAGGATTCAAATAGTTTAGGATCAAACAGTATCCAGTGTGGCTTAGCTCGGAAGTCAGATTTAAGCAGCTTGCTGTCTTACCAGTGGACAAATTAGGGACTATTTATGAAGTTCCCACAGGCTCTTAAAACAAACAGGACTTTCTCAGACTATAAAATGATAGTCAGTTATATGACAGTGGTTAGATCCATGAGACACACAGGAGAAAGGGTAAGAGTGGTGAGTGGATAGCCTGCATCTATTTAAGTATTTATAATTCTCTTTTGTTTTCCCATTTCTCGCTCATTAACAGAATCCATTTCTCTTCATGTAATATGTCTTATGACGAGACATATGAGGCTACTTGGAGGGAGCAGTAGCCTTTCTTTCTCTGAATGGATGTACTTTACAAATTTATTATTAATCATAATTCTCTCTTGAACCTCTGAGGTTAACTCTGCCCCATTATAATTACTTCAATCAGCGGTAACAATTGGAGAAGTCATGACATGTTCCTGTCAACTTACTGTTCCAGGCATCCAAAGTGGTACAATGAAAGCAGAAATGATAAATGAGAGATCAGTTACAGATTCTGATAAATTGCTACAAAGTAGCTTGGAACCCAGGGCCACTGCTGCCCCTGGTCCAACACAAACACCAGGAAAGTATCTGAGCCACAGAAAACAGAGATCTGGCTTTTCCACCATCATGACAGAACAAGAGGACCAGGTACAAAAGCATGGGAGTGGGGCAAGGATGGAGGCATTATGGCTCTCTCCAGGGATGCATAGGAGATGCAGCCTTAGGTGAGTCTGCTGTATTAATACCATGGTGAACTCAGACCAGTAAAATGGCAAGACAATACTAGGTGGTACAACCTTCATGGGCCACCGTCATAGAGAAGTCCATTAGTGGCTGAGATGCTACCTGTGGTCATGTTTGTACTTCCTCCACTAGAAGTCCTGTTTGGGCATGTCTGGGTTGAATGACTTACTTGTTGGTTAGTCATGGGGATGAGACATACACTGAGCAGCAGCCAGCACTAAGCTATACCCCAGTCGTCTTAAGGATGCCTTAAAGAGCTTAACTATGACCAAAGGCAGATATCCGGAGATGGATCTCTAGCCAGTTCTCCCAGCTAACTCTCACAATCCCCTTGCAGCTTACAGAAACACCTGTCTGCCCAAATTCTTCTTATTTATGCCATAACTGAGGCTCAACCTTCTCCTTCATTTGACTTTGAGTCATCATCCCTCATCATTAAAAGACCTAAAGTTAGGCATGTTGAACTCACACTTAGTTCAACAAACGACTGATTTCAAGTACTTGTTAGGGACTGGGGCATATGAAATACAAAAATAAAGATTTCTTGCCCCTTTAAGGTTGCCGCGGTACTTTAAAAGGCTAACACAGAAGAGTAAAGGAACTCTCCATGAAACCCAGAGGAAAATGCACACTTCCTCTTTGGATACTATTTGGAGTCACAGATGAACAAAAAGAAAAATAAAGACTCCTGTGCTCAGAAATCTCACAGCATGAAGATCACTGTATGTAAGGAAAGAGATATTTAAAACAATATCACATCTAAGAGCAAAAGGCTAGCAATGCAAACAATTGGGAGTACATCTCACAAGACAACAAAAATGAAATTGTTAATAAACACCTGGAGCAGGAGGGAGCATAGGGAACTTAGCAGCTACTTCCAGAGAGCCCTTTATGCTTTCTTTCTATATATCCAGACTATATTTCCACACATCCCTAATACAATTTCCTGTTTAATCAAGTCTAACATCAGAAGGCAAAACTGGTTTCTTTTAATCACAGACCAAGCAGATAGCACACGCTGAGATGAAACATGAGGAGATTAAGCCAGAAAGGGCAAGGGCACTATAGAAATACAGGGTTTTGAAAAAGAAGTCCCTTAGATAGGAAGGTGCAGCCAACCTGCGTGTGGAGACACAGGGGGGGATGTCTCTATCCAGATGTTAGGACTAAGCTTCTGTACTTAAAGGAAACACAGCCTCATGGGCTCTGGTAGCTCGCAAGCCAACGGCATCTCTCCGGAGGCAGATCCAGGGTGAGTGGTACCACACTGGCAGCTTGAAATCAACCATTGCACCTTGAAGCTGGCAAGCATGACCAGCTAGAGGGGCACAGAACGGAAGATAGGCTGAGATAAACACAGCGGCGCACAAAACCTGCGTCATTCAGCACAAAGTCGTGGAGCATTGAGCAGGAAGGTGAGGAGCAGAATTTGCATAGCATAAAAGGAAGAGAAGCCCGAAGCGCAACAGTGACGGGGCTCTTCAGCGCATCTTGTGGCCAATGGTTTCTACTTCCTGATCATCCTTGATACAGACAGACACGTTCACCTGTAATAAAATCCATACGTGCACACACCTCTCAGGTGGTGCTTGGTACATCTTCCTCGGCTCCTCAACCTCAGGGAAGCACTGGGTCCCCTGCCCTGCAGTCCAGACTGTTTCTTCCATTTAGGATGGAAGTACACCGAAAGGAGATGCTTCTGGAACCCCCTGAAGGGCTTCAAGCCCTCTCCTGCTCTCAGTCAGAGGGGTACACTCTGTGCACTCTGGTCGACCTCAGTAATCCAAGGCCTTTCCTCCACTACACACAGGTGGTCAGAAGAAAAGGGCAGAGATGAGACGCCTGCAAATTCAGTCACTCCTGTGAGTCCCCACCTACCCCTCAGCACCCCTAACTAGGTGACATGACTAAGCCTAGAGGAATGTCCATCCACATAGCAGGGCACCTGAGGAACAAGACTGCACCATTTGTGCATAAGAGGACTGCTTCAAGGGACACTTTTCTCACCCAGACACTTGAACAGGACCTAAGAGGCTTGTAAGCACCGCCCCGGCCATTCACTCTGCTTGCTAAAGAAGTGGTGGGGTCATCATCTTTCTAAACCATTGAAGGTCACATTAAAGAGTAATCTGGTAGAAAAAGAGAAATCTAGTCAGACTCCTGAAAGTCCTCCCACTTTTACTTCTGTGTTAAAGTAAAGTAGGGGTTAAGGAAGAGCGGAGCATCCAAGATAGGAAGTGGCTCCGGAACACAGAAATGGGACTAGACAGAGTTTTGTCTCTAGCAACCCAACAGCCATGCCCAGGACTTCTACAGGTGCACATGGAAGACATTTTGGAAGGACAAGAAAAAGCGGTTTGGTGTCTCTGGGTTGGGAAACCACAAAGGCCAGTTAAGCACGAGGTTTTTCTCCCCAGTCTCCAGTTTTAGTTCAGGGAAAGGCCCCGCAGCATGAGAGCCCATTTTCTGCTCTTTTAACGGGATAATTACTAGTTTGGTTAGAATTACTAGAGGGAACTTTTGAGACTGCTACACTTGTAAGAACCATATGATATTGTCCACATTATTAGTCCTGCCTTCATCGTTATTTTTAACTGTACATTTTTAATAATCACATTTGAGCCCTTCTGGTTGGAATCATGAACAAGCCGCAAAACGGCAAGTGGTTTTGATCCACTTCTAAAGTTTACCTAAATGATGCGTATGAGAAGGTTTACCCACCCGAGGAATCAGCAGCCACACTCTACAAAAACAGAAGCCAGTCAGAATGGAAGGCGACTGAAGTTGGCTGGGGGGATCCAGAGGCACAAGAACACAGGGTCCCACCACTTAGGAAAGCAACTGTTTAACCCGACACTTCTCTTCCTTTACCATGAGATGGTCATGATTAACATCACTCTCCATAGCACAGTAAGCACACTGACTGCACACAGCACGCTCTCCACAGCCAAAGTCAGATTCTTCAGTCACACCTCCCCTCTTCTGGATTTTGAGTAACACTGAATTCTTTGATGTGTACTTTTTACTGTGATGTTTTTCATGTAAGGGACTGAGATAGCCATTTAATGAGTTGTAAGCGTGCATGCGTGTGCATGAATACAAGCATTCCTCCAGGCACAGGTACCCAAACCATAAGAGGCTCAAGTTCTTTACATAAAATGGCATGGTATTTGCATGCTTTCAATCATCCTCAGCTTCCTTAAAACACTGACTGCTATGTAAATGCTATATGGATAATTGTTATATTACTTTGGGAATAATGAAAAATGGGTATACATATTTAGTGCAGAAGCAATTTTTAAAAAAATATTTTTGATCCAAAGTTAGTTAAATCTGTGGCTGGTTGTAAGATGTATTTCTTATTCTGGGTTACTGATAACTGGAAAAGTACAGTAACCTCCACAAGGCAGCTCCGCCATCATGTAAGTGATTTGCACCCATGTGAAACTGGAAGTCTATTTTGTAAGACTCACGTACAATATTTGCAAGGACACTTCACATGACATGAACTCCCTCCCTTGGCTTCTTCCCATCTGAGGTCCCTATCTCCCTGCTCAAGTTCAGCTGTGTGCCTTTCTTCTCCTTTCCCCTGTAAGAAAAGAGCATGTAGAAGAAACGGCCATGCATGTCAGTCAGCAAGCCTGCGTGTATCCTGTCTGAGCCTGCCTCTGGCAACCCGGGATAAGAAATAGATTTTAGAGTCAGCCCTCCATAGCTGCAGGCTCTGCGTGCATAGATTCAGCTACCCAGCATCCTGCAGTGAGCACTACTGCTCATATTCCCGAGGATTTCATGCGTACAATTGTGGCCTTCTCCTACATCAGCCCTCTCTCTTCAAACTTAAGACCACAGGAAAGATGGTTCATTGGGCAAACTTGCTATGCAGTGCCTGATGTCCTGAATCTAATCCCTGGAACCCACGGACGGGAGAAGGCGTTTACCTCTGACTTCCAAGGCATGTATGTTTTTCCCCTCATATCATACATATACAACACAATAAATACATGAATTGAAAAGACATGCAAATAGGAGGGAGGTTGGTGGGGAAAGGGGGCCCAGTGGAGAAATGAGTGGTTAAGAGAGGACAATGGGGACATTATCAAATTCTGTTATATAAATTATGGAATTGTAAACAAATAATCTTTTAAGTTTATAAACCTAGAATATAACAATTTAGACAAAAGCAGCCCAGCCCAATGGTGACCTTGAAACACCCTGGAGAGCAAGACCTCAGATTTAAAAGGGTTTAATTACGACATACTTCATCGGAGAGGCAAATTTACAGACTCTGAACTTCAATTTACTTCCTCATAAGAGAGCTGGTGACTGAAGTAAAGACCCATGGCTATTTATCTGAAGACTGCTTGTCCCTACAGTTGTCCAAAGCAAGAAATGCTACTTCAAACTTCTCTGCTTCTGTATTCGGACAATTATTAGGAAATCGAAACAGCCTGGGAAGTGAAAACTGCCACGAGATCTAAGAACCGTATGTATCTGACCCGGACGACTATTTTCAGTTCTCAAAACCCAAACCCAATCAAGCTCAGCGCTGGGGGAGGAAGTGAAAGGGGAAGAGAAAAAAACAAAACAAAACAAAACTGAATCTTCAACCCTTGTTTCTCCTCCATGACAACCAGTGGCACTTCACAGGTGGCGTATACAATTTGCTTTTATTCTGCTATCACTTGCTCAACCAACAAGAGTGGTTTTCCTGTCATCCTCTGCCACAGAGTCTACTCTAAAAGAGACAGCACAGGAATTATTATTATTGTGGGAAACACCACGCACCCAATTTAATTTAATAATCAGTTGGAATAAATCAAGCCATATTAATTTCAATGACCCGATGCATTTTTAATTATGCTGAAGTTAATTTGTCTGTGATATCCTAAAGAAGAGGAGTCTTCTGCAGGTAGTTAAAATGCCATTAAACTAAAGTAATCAGAATTAGCATCTGCTATAGTCAATAACGGTCCACATAGAAAGAGTAGCCACCATCAAACTGACTGCTCTCAAGAGAGTTGGAAGGACTCAAAGATTTTCAAATTTGGAATAACATCGAAAGTCATTTATTCTAACACTACTATAAGACCCACAAAGTTTGCATAACTCAAGTTTGGTGAGTTTCAGATGAGCCCCTAAGTTACAGCTGGCTAGCCAAAAGAAATCACAATATTAGATATATGTAATTGCTGCTTGTCTCTTTAATATGACCATGTTGGACACCCTACCACAGTGAGCCATGATCCCCTGGGACATGGTTAGAGAAAGCAGGATTCATACCTGGAATAAGGGGACCATGTATTATAAGAGATGGTTAGAGTGTGTTGTATGAATTTGCACAGAGTGCCACGTTCCTAAATGGCACCATAGAACCCAGGGAACTAAGGGTGGAACCCTTTAGTAAAGGATGCAGTTTAAGATGAAGGGGTGATGTTGTGGTGATGTAACAGGCAAGGCAGGAGGGAAGTCTGCCTGTCCAGAATGTTGGGAAGGATACAGCAGGTAATCATTGTCCAAAAAGATGGACTCGGGCTAGAAGAAGTGCCCGGAACTGTAAAACATTATATAATTCAAGGGTTTTTTTTTTTATAGGAAAACCTCAATTTCCTGAGTTTGTCCTATAGTAGGACACCTACCTAGACTTTGTAAGTACAGAAAAATAAATTGCATGTAAAAATGAAACTATTTGATTGACTTATCATGGATGAAAGCAGAGACATGTACCAGACAATGGTAGTACACGCCTTTAATCCCAGAACTTGGGAGGCAGAGGCAGGTGGATCTCTCTGAGTTCGAGACCAGCCTGGTCTACAAGAGCTAGCTCTAGGATAGGCTCCAAAGCTACACAGAGAAACCCTGTCTTGAAAACAACCGCCCCTCAAAAAATACTCTGTTTGCAAAGCCTGCCTAAATTTTTTAAAGTAGACAGACCACAGTACCACATGCCATGAAGGTGTAAGCCAATCATAAAAAACATTGAACACTGACTCAAAAGTCCCACAAAGCAAGACACCATTTTGGGAAAGAGCATGAAGATGTCTGTTGAGGTTTTCTTTCCCCCATGTGCACCTCACTCACAAGGTTAATAACCCCACTTGGATGCAAAGACTTATTTGGCCTGCTAACTAAAAACTGCTCTGTTTCCATTAACAATGTGTCAATCATTACACCCACGGTAATATGAAGAAGTTCCCTAAAGACTGTTATGATGCTCTCGATTAGGGAAAGGAGACACAGGAGGAAGAGTGTGGAATGTAAAGGTGGTTAGTTCTTATTATCAACAACTGTTGATATTTTGAACAACAAGACATAGGCAACAGTCATAGGACATGGTGTATGGGTATTAATATCAACCTTGTTACACTCGAGGTCTCGGCCACCATGTTTAACATCAACCAAAACCTTATGTTCATCCATGAGAACCACAGAAAGTTTTAACTTTGGGAGCCATTAGCACTTGTCTAAGGTTATTATTCCCCATATGTAAGCAATAAGACGTCAGCCTGCTGCTGAGGGCTAGGTAGTGAGGATGATTCAAGAGAGAGGGAATGTTATTGTGTAGGCCACAAGAAAAAACAATCGGCTCGAAATATCAGCCTTGGGTTTAACTGGGTGATCCTCCCGTGATGGAAGAACAAAGCAGCCCAGAGCTCATAGACCACAGGGTCAAGCGAGACTTCAGCTGAAGAAAGAGAACGGCATACTGACAGTTCCAGACCAAGCCGCTGACCCTCAGAAACTTTGCTCATACTGTATGAGGGTTGGTGATCGACTTAGTGAGACAATACTGAAGCCTATGCAGGAAACATCTTCCTCCGACTTCTCAAATACTAAAAAGAGGGACCATCCAGTTCAAGACTGGCTTAAGGGTGGTAGGAGGGATTGAGCTCCTTCAAAAGATCTGTTCGAACCAACGGTTATAAAAACACACACCCTACAGACAAATGTAAGGAAAAAGGCTGTGAAAATTGCTCCAAGGCCAAAGTTAGAACACATCAGCCTAGCACTTTGTAAATGCTATTAGAATAACACACACCCACATTCTTAGGTATCGCCATGACTGCAAAAGTAGTACCAAAAGGATGGACAAAGGCCACTTTCTCATGAGGACCAATAACAATGTTTCAACTGGTTATTGTCCTAAGATGATCTTCAAGAGTGAGAAAAACAGTGAGAAGACTATTTTAAGAGAAATTTTCCTTCGTGTTGTTATTATGAAACCATTTTACTTTTGCAATACCTTTCTGGACACAGCCCAAATCAAAAACACAAAATAACCAACACAACGAAAATTCCATTTCCTGCTAGTCTGAATTTTTGTTGGCTTTTTTTTTTCTCCTGGCTGTGAGAGTTGAAATTGCATGTGGCGATTACTGCTTTACACCTTTTGTAGCCTGTTGTGGTTCTGTTGACAGCCCACAGGTGCTTTAATCTTGCAGGCAAGCTCCTATAAAGAAGATCTGGGTAAAAACCACATCCCCCACTAGGATAAGCAGAAGAATATGTACCTCGTTCAAACTTTAACCTCTGGTAAAGTTGATACTCGGCCACGGGCACCAAACAGGCAATCTGAAATCAGAGACGTTGGAGAGAGATGAGATTTCAGTCAGTGGAGGGTCCTACATCCCCAGCCCTTTCTGATACATTTCTCTGACTTTGCCTCTATACCCCCTCTCCCAGCTGCCTGGAAACCATTTTCCCTACTTGTTCATCAGGAAGTAACACAAGCAGCAATTCACAAACCATCCCCATCCTCTTGCCAAGGTTAGGCGCCACCGCTCAAGCCGTGAGGAATAAAACTCCCTGGATGCCTCCATTCCTTGCCTTGGTTGGCAGCTACTAACCAAGGTTTGTTATCTGGGGCTTTCTCGTTGTTTGTGGACAGATATGAAAGAAGCTCTTTCCTTCTTTACATTTACTGGAAAAGAGACTTTCCAAAGACCATAGATGTATCTTTGGATCTTTAAACACTAAGGTTAAGTAGACAGCACCTCAGTAAATACGCAAACTTTGTACATAGAAATGATATGCTCTGAATGATACAAGCTTTTCTACTGGCAAAATTCCCTTCGCTTATACCACACTGACATATTGTGCAATGGCAACAAGGCAATGTCTTATGACATTGCTTGTGACTAGACTCCCATTTCTACTTTGGACAGTAGAATGAACCAAGGACTTCCTAGTAAACAACGATGATTCATACTGACAGCGACACTGTTAAACACATTAAACATCTTAAAATTATATTCCAAAGTCAGGAAAAGCTAACTGCTCATATAAACTGGAATCCTAAAAATATTAGCTATATTGATGGCAATGTATAACCATGTTGATGTTGCCAAATTACAAATGAGAAACAGAAGGATTTGAGATCAGCCTCCCAGGAATTTAACAAGTTAATCATGGGCCCCTACTCTTAGCTTGATAACTCTAGCATTAAACTATGAAGCTACTATATGTATGAATTATTATATATACATCATGCATATATGAACTATAGCTATGATTTTGTTACAAAATACACTTAAAACATTTTTACAATTGACAAAACAAAGGGCCTGCTTCGAGAAAACTACAATAAGATGATGATGCAAATATAATTGTATTTAATAATACAATATATTTTAAAAGTACATTTATAATAAAATTATGTACCTCAAAAGTAGTCTCGGTCTGTTTATTTCACAATCAGACCAAATTAACAGAAATGAATTAAAGATCACAAAATAAACAAGTTCAGTCTTCAGCATACCTAACTCAGTACAATAAAATTGGTCCATTCTGAAAAACATTTCCCTTCAAACTTTCTTTTACCAAATTTGGGGGGGATGAGTTTTCACCTGGTACCTTAAAGAAAAGTCCCTTAACAAACCTTGTGAGAAAAAAATAGGTCCAATTTCATGATATATGCATTTTGCTATAGTTCTGTTAAAAGTATAATTGGACTTTAGTAATATGGAAAGTTAGATTTGTTAATTTGCTATAGTACCACCCAAAAAAACTCCCCTAAAAGTCAAAGGCATCATGAATAAATTCAGAGTTGAAGAAAGAAAGTCCAGGCATCAGGCATTAGAAGATGGAGCTCATTGCTTGACTTTGTTACTGGTCGCCATAAGTGGAGGGCAAATGATCTAAGGCTACTTCCACCTTGGACTCAAGCTGACTTGGGGTAGGCCTCATCTGGGTTTGTATTCCATAATCCTATTTTTACCTTCCTCTTCTCAAATGCTGCCGAGATCACTGATTCTATGCAAAAGTCATCACCCTCAACTAAAATGATTTGCATCAGATTGATACAGACCTTCTTTGAATCCATCAAAGAAGCTCCAAATAATATTATTTTTCCAGTGATGAATAAGTCATATAATAGTTAATCCACATAATATTTATGGGAGACAAGAAAATAGGAGAGAAAGTGTTTTTAGAGACAGATTCTATGTTAATGAGAAAAAAGACAGAGAGTGGCACGGTAAAAGCTACTAACAATAGGGCTGGGTGTTTATTTTAAATTAGAAAGGCAGATTCCATCAGACCAATACTTTAAGGCCAAGAGAAACGGCATAAATCTCTAACATTTTATGTGTTGACCTAGTTTGATTTTCCCACTTACTATTTCATAAAGTCAAATATTTATTTAGAATTCGGCTTTAGCAAAGTAAGTTAACTTGTGCCCTGAAGTTTGTAGTCACCAAGAGTCACCAGTGCTCAGTCTGATCCTGGCAGAATACAGATAAGGCCCAGAGCACACTCATCTCCCTACCAGCTCTGCGCTTCGGGAGCACACCTTCTCAGTACGCTTGCTGACAGCCTACCACAGGACATCTGGGCAAGACATCTGGGCTACGTTCAAGATGTGCTCACAGAATGAAATCACTCAGAACAACACACACACTTAAGAGTCAAAATGAAGCCAGGTGGTGGTGGTGGCACATGCCTTTAATCCCAGCACTCGGGAGGAAGAGACAGGAGGATCTCTGTGAGTTTGAGGCCAGCCTGGTCTACAAGAGCTAGTTCCCGGACACGCTCCAAAGCTACAGAGAAACCCTGTCTCGAAAAGCCAAGAAAAAAAAAAGAGTCAAAATGAAGCTTCTCCCTGATTTTGCCACCTCTTATATTTTGTCATTTAAAACTCATGTCCTCTCACAGTGTAAGTTTTAGATGAGAGAGAGCTGGACCTGGTTTAAAACACACATACACATATGCATGGATGCGCGCACACACACATACACACACACACCCACACACACACAGTATCCAAAGTATTAATTCTTGGTTTCACTGTCATTTTAGAGCTAAGTTAGAGCTGTTTAAGGCTTCCATTTGTACAATTATAAAATTTAAGTAACTGTTACGATGAGTTCTGGAAGGGTCTGTAAGGCTGCAGGTGAAAGGGCTGCAGCAGGTGTTTGCAGATGCTCACGAGAGCCCAAAAACTGCCAGGCAGCCAAACTGGCAATGCCAGGAGAAGATCAATGAGATTCTACAGAGCTATTTTACATCTACCTTTATCCTCTTATTTTTAAAAAACCGGCAGAGATATTCAAAATGGTCCAAAATCACACTGTAATGCTCTTTTGAAACTTTTCATTCCCAAATAAATTTCAGACTCACAACATGTCATAAAGGTTGAATAAAAAGACTTCCCAAGTGTTACCCTCTCAACTTCTCCTAAAGAGAACCTTAGGTAAAAACTGCAGTTAAGCCAGGCAGTGGTGGCACACGCCTTTAATCCCAGCACTCGGGAGACACAGGCAGGCGGATCACTGTGAGTTCAAGGCCAGCCTGGTCTACAAGAGCTAGTTCCAGGACAGGAACCAAAAGCTACGGAGAAACCCTGTCTCGAAAAATCCAAAAAAAAAAAAAAAAAAAAAAAAAACTGCCGTTAATTATTAAAAGAATACAATTCAAATTGGTATGATACAACTAAATGATTGCCAGGACTTATTAAAATTTCACACATTCTCCCACTAATGTCCTTTTCCAGTCTGGTACGCACTCCAAGCTACAGCCCTGTATCTAGCTGCAGCGTCTCCTGGGCCTTCTGTGGCCCTTTTTAGTTTATCTTTTCCTCTCCTGCTCTCCACATGTTTGAAACATACAGGCCAGCTGTCTGCATGCTGCTCTTCAACTGTGGTTGCCCTGATGCCTTCTCGTGATCATATGTGACTTGGGGACCGTCAGGAGGCACGTGGGGACCACAGTATTAGCGATATTAGCCGGAAAGGGGGTGCAGCGGTTAACTGTTCTTGCAGAGGACCTAGTTGTGGTTCCCAGCATGCTCGTGTCAGCTCACAACCATCGATGACTCCAGTTCCAGGGTATCCAACACCCTCTTCTAACTCCCATGGATACCAGGCAGGCACGAGGTACACATACATACATGCAGACACAACACACATATATAAAATAAATCTTAAAAGAATTTTCTAAGAGGCCACGGCCTGGATCAACCACTAAAACTCCTCAGTTTAGTTATTGCTTTTCCGCATCTCCTTTAAAATTTGTGTTAATTCACTCCGACCCAAGCATAAAATATACTTTTCTTCTTCGTCTTCCCAGACATTCTTTTGAAAAATTAAAGAAAAAGAAATAACCTGAAAAGAATGTGAGAAAAGATATCAGACATTAAAAACAAAGAGCTTTGCTCTGATCTCTTGTTATCTGGTAGGAATGAACCCAGGGATGCTTACTAGCTACCCAGGTGCAATTGTGCTAAGTCTTCTCTATTCTATCCGCAGCACAGCAGAACCAGGAAGTCAGTGTTCACCTGCACATGGGAGCCCGGATAGCTACACACATGGGAGCTGGGACAGCTACACACACGGGAGCCGGGACAGCTACACACACGAGAGCCGGGACAGCTACACACACGGGAGCCGGGACAGCTACACACACGGGAGCTGGGACAGCTACACACGGGAGCCAGGACAGCTACACACAACAGCTGACTGGGTATCTCAGCTGACTGAGAAGAAGCTTTGAAAAGTGAGGCACAGCTTTGAGTTTGAACCACTGTTTGCTGGAACCATCATATGGAAGCAAGCCGCCACCCATATTAACACTAACCCACGAAAAAGAAAAAAGAAAGGGAGGAGAGAGACGAAGAGGGGAGAGTGGAGCCTGCCCATCACAAATATTGATGCCGAAAGTGATAGGTGGCCCCGGAAGAAATGTGGATCTTGCTGCAAACACTCTTTCGAAAGAGAACACTAAAATGAAGTGTTCTCATTCTAAATTAAGGACAGGCTTTAGGACGTACAGCCTATTGGTTTATAAAACCAAACCAATAGGAAAGAGAAGTCAAGGTTTTATTCAGGTTTGACCCTTTAAATCAGCTGCTTAAAGGAAAAAAAGTAAAGAAACAGGTTGAATGGTGAACTGCGACGGATGAGTGCAATTGGCCATGAAGAGATTGTTATGACCCGCCAAGCAAGGTCTGGGCATTTCCGAGGTGCCATGACTTGCAAAAATGGAAGCAGGAAAAACCACTTGTATGAAGTTAATGCAGAAACTTAGCAATATCTTCTGTCTCATCCCAACACACAGGCAGCCCCGTCCAGCAGAGCAGAAAGGAGTGCATCCACCCATAGTCTAAGTACAACACCTAGATCCTGAATGGAAAGAGCCAGAGGGCATCACAGCCGGAGGGGGCGGGGCTGAGTGGGGGCATCCTGGAACGAGGATCCAGATCACGTCACAGGTTCTTTCCTCCCATTGCAAATCTAGGAGTTAAAAGAACACACCCGTGTGTGTAACAGTGGAGGCAGATTCAACTAAACAGCTGCTTAGCTTTCCAGCACAGCTTCAAAGAATCTCAGATATTTTATTTCCCACTTACATGAGGCTTTAAATACATCTCAAAATGAAAATCTAAACACGTTCAAAAAATAAATTTCAGCTGGAAACCTCAAAAATATCTCTTCACTCTGGTTTGGCAGATCCCTTTGTCCTCTCTCACCTCCAAAATTTAGCTTTTCTCCAGCTGGCACCCATCACAATGGATGGTCATTAGAGACACAGTCAGTCCCTTTCCATCTGTACCCTGACGTCACAAGCAGGGAAAGAGGCTCACTAGCTAGGGCATCTTCATCTTTCTGCCCCCACTGCCCACCACGGGAATGGGACGGAATGTTGTTAACAGAGAGATGCCAAGGGCAGCTGTGAAGAATATCTGGTTCCTATAGCTCCAGCTGCCTCCCCCAAAGCCACCTTAAATAAACACATCGGAGGAAAAACTGTATTTTGCACATGTAAACCTCAGATTTCCTTAGCCCTTCTTCTCCTTCTCTTCCCCTGGGCCTCTGAGCACTACACTCTAAATCCTTTCCTACAGAAATTCTGAGCTCCTCTTCCTGGCAAGGACAACTGTACCCACCCTTCCTCTGGTGCATCCTGGGAGTAAAAGGCAGGCTGGCCCCAGGACTTGAAAAGAGGCCTGGTGTGTGAGAGGCTGGTGAGAGGTGGTGCATTCCTGCCTCCCCTACCAGCTGCCAGTCAGGAAAAGTCCAGTTCCGCTGGCCATGCAGTGATAGGCACTGTTCAAATGGCTTTATGTGCCTGTCACGTTAATGTCACATGGCACAGGCTCTCCCGGCAGGGGCAGGCCACTTCTCCAACACTGCAGGGAACTGCTGAGATTAAACATCACCTTTCAATACAGGGCTTTATTTAAAGTAAAGCGGACAGAAATAGCAATCTGTGTGTCCTGTGTTCATAATTCCAGGTTGGACAGGTTCCTGGGTTCCAGTACATGGGAAAACCCTGTGGTGCACTAGGCGAAAGTACCAGATGATGCAATGGAGGAAAACTTGACTTTCCCCTGGCTCCCAGAAAGGTCACCTCTAAGCCACGAGTCACTGTCGATCACCAGCTTCTGGGGCACTGAGGGGGACACCGCCACATTCTCCTGTCTCCCGCATAAGCAAACAGGGCTTGAACCGGCATTCGAATGCTTTACTAATGAGGTTATTCTTGACAGATAAACATGAAGAGGCAGAGCCACAGCTGAGCCAATTTAGAGGATTCAGGAAGACAGACAGGGAGCCCAGCCAAGTGAGCAAGCTGGACCCAGGGAGGAAAGCACACACACGAAGAGCTTAGCCGGCTGTACCCAGAACCATTTCCAGCAAGGATATTTATGTGTTACCTGCACGATTAAATCTGTTTCTCAAGTGTAAGGAGGAAAATCGTCATGGTGGAATTCAGTTAAGTGTCACACGAATGGGCCCCACTGTGATACAGTAACAACAGCAGAGACTACAGGCGTAGAGTAGCATAAGGATTATACATAATGAAGTCCGTAGGTTAGGAAGGGGGGGTGGCACAGCCCCCCAGTTCATCTGTGTGCAGCACTACTTTGAAAGGAAGAGTCCCGAATAAACAGATAAAGCTAATCAGATCTCCAATATAATCTCAGTTCAATTCAAACTTCTGAATGAGAACAAGCCCCACCGCCATTACACGGTTTTACCACGGTGACTGCAAGTCGTAGCAGGTTGGTTAAGTACTGGGGCTGGAGAGATGGCTCAGAGGTTAAGAGCACTGACTGCTCTTCCAGAGGTCCTGAGTTCAATTCCCAGCAACCACATAGTGGCTCACAACCATCTGTAATGAGATCTGGTGCCCTCTTCTGGCCAGCAAGCAGACAGACAGAACATTGTATATGTAATAAATAAATAAATAAATAAATAAATAAATCTTAAAAAAAAAAAAAAGAACTTGACTACTGTATCTGAATGCGCCTCATGAGTTGGACTCTCTGTAAAGCCAGTGAGAACAGAAATGGTCCACGGATGCCCTAGAGAGTCTTTCTGTCCATCTAATGAGAAAAAGATGTGGCAAATGTTAAATTAGCTTAGTATGGCATAGTCTTGTTCTGTTTCCCCAAATATACTTTGAAATTTTTATGAATTTTGAGAAGTATTATGGGATTGTTTGGTTTTAATATAGCCTTAAAGTAAAATTGCGTTGGGCAGAGAAACATAATACAGCTAATAGCAGCTAGGAAGGAGAGACTGTGTAGCATTGGGAAAGAATGGGCAGAATGCTACCAGGAAATGGGTATGCAAGGACAACCAGAAGACCTCTGGGAGAGGCCTGGGCTAAACTCCCCATGTGTTCAAACACACTGGCCTGGCAATCAACTTCCAAGATGTTGCATAAATAGGGTAGTGCTTCCGTGTGAAGTCCAGGATAACTGGGCCACTAGGCTCTCCGCAGTGACAGAGATTCTCTGCTCTGAGCTGTCAATCTGGTAGCCATTAGCCATGAATGGCTATGAACAATTCAAAGCAATTATCAAGCGGCACATCAGAAGAGCTAAGTTTCTTTATAGAGTTTTAATAAAACTACAACTAAATATCCACACCTGAATGGCAGTTGCCAGACTGGGTCTAGATTAATTTCATAAGCTTTGTCTTGAAACCTCACCAAACTGTTCCTTTATGTTTAATAGATTTTCCATATAGGAATTAAATACGATTTCACCCAATTTACAGACTACTCCATGTCTCATGTATTTCACTGTTTTTGTTTTGTTTTGTTCGAGTCTGGATTAATCTGTAGCTTTGGAACTCTGTAGACCAGGCTGGCCTCGAACTCACAGAGATCCATCTGTCTCTGCCTCCTGAGTGCTGGGAGTAAAGGAATGAGTCCCCACCAGCATTTCACTGTTACGATTCTCTGGCTCATTCTACGTTTATGGCCCCTCTGCCAGGTCAGATGCTCCTCCAGGATGGTGTGGGGCTGCCTTGGCCTCCACTTGGTCCCTACACGCAGGGTGGTACTTGCACCTTGTGCTCTCTGTTTAATCCCTGGACTAGGTAACACATCAGAGAAACAAGCTGGAAAGGCCAGCGCCAAGACCAATACTCTGGGATATTCGGGCCTCGCTCCTTCATAGTGAGCAGTATGGCGGGCAGCTAGTTTCTCTCCTTCAGTCTCCCCGTCCCATTACTCAAGGCAAAAGCAAGCAGTGATCTTTGCGGGCAGGATGTAAGCTTTCAATCCTTTTTACAAAACTTTGGCTTCATTATTTTCTTAAAATGAGTCAACTCTACACCATTAGGTATTCCTTTATGCATCCTTTAAAGGCACTTCTAAAAAAAAAATTAATCCCTTATACCAGTGTTCATAAACTGCACACGGGACAGACTAAGTCAGGGTAGGAGCAGCTGTAGCATGTCTCCCTGCTTTTCTAATAAAGCAAAGGATATGTTTTAAAATAAGTGTATTCAGAAAGACGTATATGTACATGTACACACAGATATCTAACTCTATACATATTTGTGTCTACCCACACACCATGAGCCCCTAATGTTCAAGTCCTTTGCTGCACATTTGTTCTGCCTGCTTTCTTCCCCCTAATGCTACGGAGGTCACGGGAACTGGATGAGAATTCTAGCTTTTTCTAGACAGGTTTCTTGAGGCAAGTCACTGACCGTCTCTGGACTTCAGTTTCTACATCTAAAGAAAACACCCGACTTCACGAGGTTTGAGGGAAGGATTAGTTAGTACACAGATCAAAGAAGGAACAGGAAGAATGCCTGGTGCTAAGCGGGTTCTCTGTGCTTATCTAATGGACAGTCTATTTCATGAGTTTCTGGGGGGCGGTACTTTTGGAGGGTTACACATTCTCTTAGACAAGAGTTCATTATATTCAGGTGAACAGAGCCTGAAGGTCCAGAGGCAAATTTCAGGCCAGTCAATTGGGGAGGGGCTGTCAACCAAACAAAAGGATGGGATGAAGTGCAATCTGGAGAGATAGGAACACTTGCTCCAGGGAACGGCCTATCTGATGCTAGGGAAAGGCCTCTCTCCCTGCTCTTGGAAATGTTTCAACCTCCAGCTACCTCTGCAGAAGGCCACAAACAAACTAGTGTAGACCTGTCATCATGACGTACCGCATAACTCCCTCACTTGCGGTCTATCTGCCTTCGACGTTTTGGGGCTCATGAGACCATCCGTTCGGCATCCTCCTAAGCCTCACTCCTGCTGAGTTTGGTTTCTAGCCTCTCTGCCCGTTTGAAGAGGGGCTACAGCACGTGAGATGGCATACATAAACAGAACTGAGATAAACGGCACACTCCTCTCAGCTTGTATAAAGATTCCAGCACCGTGGGGCAATAAAACACTCCTTGAAAGTGTTAACCTCTGTATTTTGTCACTAGCTCCCTAGTAGGCAATACTTAAGAGTCAAGATCCTAAGAAATAAGTCAGCAGGGAAGACGGGAAGGCCACGGCAGGCATTCATACCTCAGTTTCCTGCAAGGTCCCGTGGTTTAGGCACACCATGTCAGGACAAGTGATGGGAGACCCGCATCCTTCTCGGATTGACAGCATCATATACTGTTTCAGACACTATAAGAAGAGAAAAAAAAAGCAGATATTTTAAACATCACATCCACTACAGTAGTGCAAAGGTTACATAAGAGGGCATGCACAGCCTCTTCCTAAATTGGTTGTCCTGGGATTCCTGTACTCAGGAAACGTAAGTTATCACAAGTGTGGGTACTAAAGAGCCATGACTTTGGAAAGAATGCAGAGCCAGGCAGTTAATTACAGATGACTTCATTTTAAGAGTTTCCTTGGGTCAGATTCCCGTGTGCTCGCTCAGTCTGTCCACCACAGACAGGGACGGAAGAACCGCTTTGCGCTCACAGCAGACACCCCCCCCCCCCATCTTCTTTTCAAACTGGATTTGATTTCCCAATTCTCATTGGCTTGCATGCTTTCTCATTCTCGGATGTATCTGTTTATTTTCTATGTCTAAGTGTTTTTCCTGCATTGCACCATGCGTGTCACAGAGGTCAGAAGGGGGCACCAGATCCTCTGGAGCTGGAGGTATGAATGGTTATGGACCACTGTGTGGGTGCTCACACCTGACCCCAGTCCTCTGCAAGCACAAGCACTCTTAACCACCATCCCCATCTCTCTAGCACCCCCAGTTCTGTTTTTAATCTAGTGGACCTCTCTTGTAAGTTTGCCTGAAAGTAGAATGACCTTGCTCTTGGGTCCTGGAACTAAGCTACCCAAACAGAATCAAAATCCTAGTAAGAACTGAGTTGTGTAGGAACAAGTCAGGTGGCTTCCTTCTGGCTGGGGATCTCAAAGACAATTTGGGAGATTAGGCCATTCCAAAGACAGAAGCCTTGGTGGATGCCATGCTGAGAAGGATTTTGATGTGCTTTGTATTGTTGCTGCGTTTTGTTTTGTTTTTGACGTAGGGTTTCACTATGCAGCCCAGGCTGACCTAGAACTTTCAATCTGCCTGCCTCGGCCTTTCAAACTGGGTGACCACCAGGTCTTCCTTGAGGAGCTTTGGACAGGAAAATAAAAGAAACACTGGGCAACCTGGGGAAGGGGAGCTTCTCCCAAAAGGAATGGTTATGAATAAGAACGCCACCCACAAACTTGATACTTCTTGATTGTTACACCCGAACCTTGGGCAGTGGGCGCAAGGAGCGTGGGAGAGGGACTGGCCATACCATGTAGACCTCCAATGACTTCCTCATCCTAACTCAACTCCACATGCGCATAGGGCAAAAAAAGGCAGGTGTTGACCAAATCCAGCTTGAAAATGTTCAGAACCAAGTGTTAGGTTGGGGCGTGCATCGTGTAGTTAGGTCTGCAGGGGCCACACACAGACTTCTTCCTTGTCATTATTTTCTTAACAATGACTCTTATAACCCAGAGGTGATTTAAGTCACATTATAAGCTATGTGTAGATTATACACCAATGGTATGCAAGTCATTTTATATCTAAGACATTTGCATGCTTGCATGCTCGCAGGTTTGAGTATCTTAGGAGGAATATTGGAGCCACTTCCTAGCAGACACCAATGCACTACTATAATTCCAAAATTATAAATCCAAAACCTGACTATTCAATTTCTGCTAATTAAATCTTATAATTAGAATTGTGAGCCTTCGTCTATTTTCATGACCATTAAAAAAAAAAAAACCCAAGTTCAAATGTTTGAGGGGTATACTCAAACACAATCTAGTAATGAAGCAATGACTTAAAAATGATCATTTATAACTGAGTTTAGATTTTTAAAAATTTATACACTTATTTATCAATCCTTTACATTAAAAGCAGTGCCCACTGGGAATGGTGGCGCACATCTTCAGTCCCAGTGCTCAGGAGACAGAGGCAGGCGGATCTCTACGAGTTCAAGGCCAGCCTGGTCTATAAAGTGAATTCTGGGACAGTCAGGCCTCTGCTGTACAGAGAAACCCTGATTCACAAAAACAAAACAAACAGAAAAGCAGTGCCATGCACTATTGCTAAACCAATAAACGAAAGTCTGTGGTCAGACGTTTAGCACGGAATTGTGAAATCTGTGACTTTTCCTGACCTCTTAAAATGAATTTTCTTCATATGAAGATGAAACCCAAGCATCGCTATTATATTTCATTTAAAAGCGTGTATTTTTCTAATTGAAGTGACTGACGAATCAAGAAGCGTGGGTAACAATGCCAGACAGATTTGCCCCTTTGGGGACTTAGCAGTCCCTTTCTGCATCAAGTCAATTTCTCCCACCACAGCAAGACCCAGAAACCAGCTTAAATATGCATCATGGCCTAATCAAATAAACTTTACAAAATCATGAAAACGATGTTCAGATGGCAGTTAGAAGGCATGAGAACATGTATACAACAGAGAATAGGTATCGGGGAGCAAACATCCACTCCAATCACTCCTAGCCTATGCGTGGCCTCATTGTAGATACTAAATATTAACTTTTACTTTCTTGTTCGAAAAATGGGTGACAACAGCTCCTAGCTCTGAGATGTGCGGTGGCAAACACGGTTTGGTCCCAGGAGCTGTGGCCTGTGGGAGAAAGCGGCATCAAGACAATATAGGGATAATCCCCTACAGGCAAAACTCTAGAGGAACTGCCCAAGCTGGCCACTGGCTCACATAAAGGGTGTTATCCCAAGGACCCTGCCTGCTGCCTACCATGCTGATTCTAGAGACTTCCCTGTCTCTAGCCACATATGGTTCCAGTATTACTGCCTTCACCCTCTCCTGCCAGCTGCCACTCACAGAAACTGAGGTAATCAGGTTCTAAACATATATGTTGTCCAGACTCAAGGGGAAAGTACATGAGCAAAACAAAGTATTACTGTAACGAACTTCAGAGCATAGCAGCTGAGGTGTACACCCACTGACAGAGGCAAATGACGCTACCTAGGACCCGGATGCCTGTCCTCATCATTTTTAAATTAGGAAAGATAATGTCTGTTTAGTTATAGGGTTTCGTGCATACATACACACACACCTAAAATGAGGTCTTTGTAAGTTTCTGAATTGTTTAATCTTAGACCGCTCCACCCTTTGGAGTTCTGACATCTCCTTTCCAGGCTCTCTGCAAAAAAAAACCAGTTAAACCACCCGGGGCAGAGAAGCTGCCCAGACAGAAAAGCTGTGTGAGCCAGAACATTCTATCAGCCCACAGACAAGCTTCTCCTCAAGACTCTTTGAAGGGTACAGAAAAGGCTTAATGCTATACAGTGACTAGAGAGATATCACATGAGTCTTTATGGGCAAGAATAATTATTCAAACTTATATTGCAAATTAGTACAGTTGAAATATCAAGGTTCCCCATTGGCTTATTAGCAGATGTTCCATTTGCTAGTGCAAGGTCCGTAAGTGTTTTGTAAACCATAATACACCCACTAATGAATTAAGATGCTTTCCACACAAGTACTCCCATGTCTACAAAAAATATGGTGTCTGTGACTTTTTTTTTATTTTTTTTTTGGATTTTTTTCAAGACAGGGTTTCTCCGTAGCTTTTGGTTCCTGTCCTGGAACTAGCTCTTATAGACCAGGCTGGCCTCAAACTCACAGAGATCCGCCTACCTCTGCCTCCCGAGTGCTGGGATTAAAGGCGTGAGCCACCACCGCCTGGCATGGTGTCTGTGATTTTAGGAGCTAAGTTGGAACTGTGTACGACCCATGGGCATTGAGTGTGCACACCTTTCTTTTATTCTACGAGACACGAGTTTGAGATGCAGGTGCCTTAGCGTCGGCTGTTAAGCAGCCGGGAGCTCAGACCCACAACACAGCCATCAGTGTGGGTGTGCACCCATCCAGTGTGAGCATGCACTTCACCCAAAAGCAGAGGAAGAACGGCTAGTCCCAGCCACGGCTCCTTACTACGTGTTTCAAGTGCCTCGTGTTCACGTTCTCCATTAGCTCTCACTGAAAACTGCCATCTCAGACCCTCTCTCCATCACCCCAGCCAGCTAAAGAAGCACAAAAGCAAAACCATTTTACAAGAACCAAACAAGCCAAACATGGGTAAACAATTACGATTCTGGAGAAAAAAAAAAATCTGGTCCCTAGCTTAAACACAGAGATGCACAAAACTACCACTGTTTGTTATGCTTAGCAATTGCACGCCTTTAAACCTGAGCGGGGTACAGATCTCACCGTTTTCTGGATGGCTGACAAAGTCTAAGGGGATGTTTCGAAAACATTTCAAAAGCCCAGATGACGAATGAAGGGAAGAATTGGTCCTTTTGTGTAGCTAGCTACCTTTCACTTAAATGGCTTGATGGAGCGTAGACAAATGCTTTGAGACCGTAAGGGTCATAAATTACCAGACTCTCTCCCAGCCTACAAGGATTCCCATGAGATGTAGCCAAGCATTCAACACCGAACACATGGTGATCCAGGTGATTCGGATTGTTCCTCCCCACTCAGCCCATGACTGACGTCCACGGAACTTTTCAAGGAAGGGTTTTTTTTCAAGGTTTTGTTCACACTATGTCAAAGGACATGGAGTTCTTCATAAAGTGTTCCCATCTGCCATACAGACACGATGAAAAGCTTGCAATGCACCCATCTAGTAACAAACTATGGGCATACACAATACAGTTATAGATAGGTAGACGACAGTTAGCAAGATGGAGGACAGATAATTGATAGATGATACATAGATAATTGAGAGATGATAGAGCACTGATACATGATTAATGGATTATAAATGATAGGTAGATGATGATGATGATAGATAGATAGATAGATAGATGATAGATAGATAGATAGATAGATAGATAGATAGAGATAGGTGATAGATAATAGATGGATGGTAGGTAGAGAGTGGATAGGTAGATGATTGATAGATTTCTGGTTTTGTGTGTTCTTTATTATACTACTTGTTTCGCCCAGAGCATCCATCTATAGTTTGTCAGAAAGGCCTTCCTTGCCAGCTAAAAGCAGTTTCCTACTCTCTGGGTCTCTTTACATGGTGTACTTACTTCCTCATCTACCTGCCCTGCTAGAACTTTATCTTGTTTTCTGAAGAGTCCTAGAAAACCAGAATGTCATTACAATACACGTCACTCAAACACTTACATATCCACTGACCTCTGAATTCTCTTCCCATGAGAGCATCGCCCTGCTTTTTTTGTTTGTTTCTATTGTTTTTCAAGACAGGGTTTCTCTGTGTAAGCAGCCCTGGCTGTCCTGGAACTTGCTTTGTAGACCAGGCTGGCCTCAAACTCACAGAAATCCGTCTTCCTCTGCCTTCCGAGCGCTGGAATTAAAGGTGTGCGCCACTGTGCCCAGCTGGCCCTGCTTTGATTATTGTAGCTCTGTACTGAGTTCTGTAATCAAGAGGTGAGTTCTCTGGCTTTTTTCAAGATGATTTGGACTGTTTTAGATTTTTCATTTGTAACACGTGGCCACATGACCAGTAACGAGTGCTCCAATCAAGTGTCTTTCCATTTATTTAGCCTCTCTTACCAATAATGTGTATTTTTTCAGAGTATGCACTTTTAGATATTTTCATTAAATCTATTTCTCAGTCTTTTAATCCTTTTAAGCTGATTATAAATGAAATTGTTCTTCACAACCCCATTGTGTGATCCCTTGATAAAACAGAGAAATACTGTTGACTTTTGTACACTGGTCTTGTCTTCCGCCACCTCGTTAAACTGGTTCCTGAGATTTTAAACCTGGAGAGATTGCGATGGGCAGCCATGTCTGAGAAGGCGTTCCACCCCATCCCCCGACCCCAGTGTTACTCTGGGAGACACAGTTATGTCTTTCATTGCTGCTGCATCGCTTCATAAGGTGACTGCAATGAATCTCAGAGAGAGGCAGAGAGATTGAGTCCTCTCCATCAACGTCCACAACAAAATAGGATGCATCTAGTTCCAGGCAAAGGAGTGAAGGAAACCTAATGGGGAAAATGCATAACAACCTTTAAATAGCTTTCATTTAGAGAAACTTTAAATGCTTTAGAAGGGTTCTGCTGCTCTTTCTGGAAAAGGCACAAAGGTCCGTCCTGTAAATCTGAGAACAGTCATTCAATACAGGAGATTAAATCTGGGCGCCAATCAAAAGTGCCTCCAGTCCCACCAACAGAGAGCAATCAGCAACTTCTATCTTTATCTCAAGTGATCAAACACCTAAATTAAGGCATTTGGTGACAGGAATAACTGTGAGGAGAAATTTGATGAAAAAGCTGTGATCTGGTTCAGTCCTCACAGCAGAGCAGAGAGATCTGGAAACTGGATGAACATTCCCCGAGAGGAGTGAACAAGGGCTCGTGGCAGAGACATCTGCTTCCAACAGGAGGAACTCAAGAACTCTCTCAGGGACCTCGAAGACTTTTTCATTTTACCCTATCTGGGCTTCCTTTCTTACCAAATCTGACTGTTGTCCAAGAGACCCATCTGGCCCAGTCGCTCCCTATGACACAGTACCCTCAGAAAAGCCACCATGACTCAAGAAGAAATAAAATAAAAAGGCCTGCCAAGTTTACAACCTTTCATTCCTCCAAAGAACCATCACCCTCCGAACCTCAGCCCTCAGCTGAGACCTGGCTATGAGATAAGCATGCCCCGATTTACGTGGCCACTGAGCTAATCAGTCTCCATCCCCTCCCCCCTCCCGTGAGAGTTCTGACTTGAACTTGCACACAGCACCGCTCAGCCTCTCAGATGTGAATCCAGTCTCAGTTGTCAGAAGGGGAACGAAACTCAAACTGATAAAGGGTCAGAAAACCTCCGATCATGAGGTAGGGTTTTGGTGATGCAACCATCCAACCTCATATATGAAAACACAGTGAGCACGACCTTCTACTGGAGAATTTAGCATGGGAGTTCGGATCACGCAGCAAACAAAGACCAGTGAGTAAATGGAAGGAGCTGTTCAATGAGGCAGGAGGCTGCCGTGGTCTGAAGGAGCGTGGCCCCTTCAGAACTCACATCGAATTGAATGGCCAGCGTCACAGTAAAGCAAGGACCAATCTTGGAGACTCAACTAAGTCTCGTGGCTCCACCCAGCAGCATTCAGGGTTGAGTGACTCCCGAGGGGGCTCTGGGGCCCTGTTCCCTTCCGCTTTTGTTTGTTGTTCCCCTGACCAGGAGGTGAGAATGGCTTCCTCTGCCGAGCACCTCTGCCACGTGTGCTGACGGAACCACAGGCCAACCGCAGGCAGAAAGCACCCGAACCAGCTGCAGCCTAGGCAGCCCTTCTCCAGCATACGTTTGACAAGCATACTAGACATTCGGAGAAACCTGACCACTCTTTCACAGAAACTCCGGAAACTGATCTTAGCCCATTTCACGTGAACCACATGAGTAATTCAGCCTCAGTTCTCATGACTAATAATTACAGATTTTGAGGTTTAAACCAACATCTAAGTGGGACTCTGTTCTTTCTATGTCTTCCTACTGTATTTCCTGATTTCATGGTTGTTAGAACAAAAGGATGAGAAAATACTAGACTCTCTGTAACTTGAAACCAGCTCTTGGGGGCTGGAGAGACGGCTAAACGGCTAAACGGTGAAGAGCACTGGCCGCTCTCCAGAGGACCCACGTTCAGGCCCCAGCACCCACACTGGATGGTTCAAAGCTGCCTGCACTCCAGCGCCTGCAGATGAGATAGCCTCTTCTTGTCTCGGCAAGCATCCGTATACATGTCACAAACATGCGCACAGAAAAAATAAGTTAGGAAAAACTTTAAGAAAACTGTTTTGCTTTTCTCTCTGATGATTACCAAGTGCCACCAAGCTAGCCCAGTAAGTATGCCACGTGCCACTGAGACTGATGGCCCACACGATGGAAGGAAGGAGCTGACTCACCAAGTTGTCCTCTGACTTCTGCCATGGGCCACTCCCCACAAAATAAATAAATAGAAACATAATAATGAAATAATACTACCAGTATAATAGAACACAAGACTACTAAAGATTAGACAAGGACCCTATAAAACAGCCTGCCACTAACATAGCAGCCAGGAAAAGCAGGCCCTGCAGTCACAAAGTACTTTTTCCAGCTGTGGTAACGGCCTCTGATCTCTGCAAGCATCTATAGGCCGCACATAGCAAACAGGAGTTACCTGGAAACAACTATTCCTGGGCGCACCAGCAAGCAATGCTCTGCTCCTAAACTCCACGTGTGGAGGGAGCGGGGAGGTCTAAGGCCTTCTGCTCTGAGTGTTCTCAACATCAGCAGCTACCGTGCCCAGTGGCCGGGAGCTCTTCAGACAAGCAAACCAGACCGCTTCGCCCACAGACTTGCTGTACTCAAGGAGCTTGCCTGAAGTCACACTGTGGACAGTTCAATCCCACGGCCATCATTGTGCTGAGATTACATGTTCACTCTCTGTTCTCTAGAGTGAGTTACTCTCTGCTTCTGTTTTCCACCAAGTTGGCCTATACAGAAGAACAGGCTGTCTGGTTTGCATTATATGGGCCAGTCTTCGAAATCAAGAACTACAATGTAACTCTAGAAAGCTGGTTATGGATAAACCCATATTATTGTGTGCTTTTACAGAACTACTTCTTGTTTCATCCAAACGACATTACAATCCAGGAATCAAGACTATGAATCTAGGGGGTTGGAGAGAAATCTCAGAGGTTAACAGCATTGGCGGCTCTTGCAGATGACCTGGGTTCAAATTCCCAGCACCCACACAATACCTCTCAGCTGCCTATAACTCTTTCTCTGGCCTCCGCAGGGACCAGGCATAATTGGCAAACAGACATACATGCAAGACAAAGCATTCATATAATAAAATTTTTAAAAGGTACAAAAAAAAAAAAAGACTATGGATCTAAAGCAAGTTACCTAACTGCATTGGTTTCCTTAGGAGAGTGCTGGGTGGAAATGAAAAAATAAACAAAACAAAAATAGCAACCTTGCCCAGCACAGACACACAGCAGATACCGAACATCTTTGCTCTTTGTCTTTCCCTGATTCCACTTTACAGATGAATAATCTGAAGGTCAGAGAGACCGAGCCAACACCGTAAATTCACGTGGTAAGTAAGCCACAGGCTTTCCAGAAGGTCAAACCCAAAAGACCTGACCTGGACTCTGGAAGTGACTTAGTGCCTTCGGTTAACACACAGCTATTTCTTCCCATGGAAACGGGTGCTGATTTTGTCTTACCTGATTCGAAAGGGAATGGTGGCCTATCTGGAACCCACTATGGGGGTATACATGTGGATGAAATGCCAAAAAAAAAAATCTCGATTTGTAGCTTTCTAGTTCACCCACTTTCGTTTTCGGCTTCAATTTACCTAACATCCTTTCTCTTTTGGTCACATCTTAGCACTGCGTCTGACAACGCATGACAACAAAGCACCTTCTGCTGCTGCAGAAGCGCTATAACCACATTGTGCTTTCTTTCTTACATACACCCTTCGCAGCATTGTTTTAGATTATAGCCCAATTTTAAAAGCATGATAATACTGTATGAAGTCAGACAAGACTACACCGGCACAGGGACACTGGAGGTGTTTTTAAGGGTAGACTCAAGAGCTAAGTTTCTTTTCTTGCAACTGACTTCCTCTTGCGGAGGCCGTGTTGACGAGACAGATGTGCTCTTCTTACATATGGACTGGAGAGGGTGGAAAGGTTGAAAAAAACCCAGAGAGTCACAACATGGGATATCACTATATTGGGAAGGTCATCTGGCCTTGACTCAAAAGGTTCATAGCTTTCAAATCTCCTTCTAGAACTTTCTATATTTATAAGTTCAAGAATCTCCATCTGCAATAGTAGAAACTTACAATGCTAAATTCTATTATTACAAGAGGGGCCTAGTTAACAAATGATTCATTTATTATATAAATATGATTCATGCCACGGCACACACTTGAAGGTCAGACGACAGCTTGCAGGGGTCAGCCATCTCTTTCCACCTTTATGTGGGGTCAGGAGGTCAAATTCAGGTCATCTGGCTTGTGAGGAAAGTATATTTATCTGCCAAGCCTTCTCACCAACTCTGAATCCTTTTTTTTCTTCAGTGTGACACAGCCACACCATAGGACGGTATGCAACACTTTGTTGTAGGTAGGTCTCTATATTCGTATATGGACATGCCCATGGTATCCTAAATTATACGCATAAAACTCAAGCTAACTGGTATGTGCAGATAACATACCCATATCTGTGTATGTCGGTTTATATGCTAGAGAAAATCCTCAAAGGAATACAGAGGAATTATTCGTATACTCAACAATTTTTTAAGTTTCTGTGTCACTTCATTTTAATGTCAGCATATCACAATTAGATTTAAAAGTTAGCCGCTCTGATGTAAAGAGACAGTGAGGAAAATGGGTTACTGCGGTCCTGTGGTATTTCTAGGTAGCTCCCCTGTCTCACACAGGTACTAAAAGCTCTATATTGAGCTGGAGTCTCTGGCCCTGAAGCCACTCTGAGTTGGCAGTGAGGGAAGGCGAGCATCCATCCGGGCAGTCTCTCCTGCAGGCTCTGCTCTCAGGGCTGTCCTACGCCCGCTGTCTTCCTGGCTGCACAAAAAGATCCCAGCAGGGGAGCCAATATCTGCCTGTTCTGTCCCTAAATCACCACAAAATCTGCAGAAGTAGTCAGAATTACCTGGAGTCTGGTGACAAAAACAAAGGACCTGCCTGTCTCAAATACTGTCAGAAATTGGCAGCTAGGCAGAGGATTTGCTGGAAATGGCTGAGTAGGCCTCAGAACATGGATACAGAGATCCAAACTACCATTACTTCAGTGTGGGAGCCACCGTCATATATCAGCGCCATGTTCTTGACAATGGGATATTTTTAATGCCAGACTGGAGTCACAATAAGGACGTGGTGGGTTGAGGAAGGAATGGAGTTCCTCAACCAGGCGCCAGGTGGTACACAGCATCACTAGGAGTCAAGCTGGAGGAATAAGAAAGGAAGGAAGCCAGAGAGCTCTGGTAGAAAATCGCCGAGGGGTCAGCTGACTCCTATTAAGGTGAAGAAGCACGTGATCGGCATAGGCACTCCCAGCCGTGAATAAAGGAACCTGGTGGGCGGCACAAGGGACGTAACGCAAGCAGGAGCACAAGTGTTTCTATGTTGGTGACTTGGTAAGAAGAGCTAACACTTAAAGAACTCTGACATCACTGTCCCAATGGGTAACAGAGAGGAGAAGCTGGGGACACACTATATACTCCAGGCCACAAAGTTGGGGCTGTGATACCACAGAAGCTGAGAGGCCTGTTGCTCCGCGAGCCTCCTCCCAGCCTGCTGCCCTCCTTGCCCTCCTCCAGCAGGCTTACTTTCTGCTCATTTACCACCCCATCCCAAACCCATCCTCGCCACCCTCCTCACAGAAAGCCCCAGCAGCTCTGTCTTTCCTTTGGGACTGTCTTCATGACCACTGTTTAGTGTCTGCCTGTCTCTCTAGGCTCATGCCCAGGCACAGGCCCACTGCCAATCAGACATTCCAGAATGATCTTTCACTTTACTTTCTTTGTAGCCTACTCTTCCCTCATGTGGCGCCCTCATACAAGGCTGAACCTCCTTCTTGGGACCCACAGGATCCCACCAACACCATCATCAGGTAATCTCCTACATTATCTCTCAGTCTCTGCCACTGCTCTGTCCTCTTCCTTGTGGTTTGGCTGGGCCTCCACACGTGCCTACAGTCTGCCTCTTTTTGAGGGTCTGTCCCCCAAAGCAGCACTGGTGACCTCTGATGCCTGCCTTTTGCACTCTATTTACCACTGCACCATGGCAACGGCAGCATCTGGGTAGAATCTGGGCTAAGATGAGAATAGGCTTAGGAGAATTGGAAAGGGACACGATTTCAAAGGGAGCAATAAGTCAACCTTTGTGGCTTGGTGAGAAGTTCTGTACACACCTCTGACTGTGGCGTTCATGCCTGGACTGCTATCACACTCTGATACGGGACATGAAGAGTTAAAACAGAAGCAACACCAGGCTTTGGGGAACTTGAAAGTTGAGTGGGAAGAATCTGGGAGGACTTGGAGGAGAGTAAAGAATGTGATCAAAATATATTGCATGAAAACAAGCTTAAAAAGTACGCTTTGGAAATAAAAGAACAATCTACAGAGTAGCCATTCATTTTCACCACCTACTACCTCTCTGTGACTTCCTGTGAAAAGGAACTGAAGCTCTGATCCACATCACTGCACGACTTCCTGACCCCGGTTTTCTCAGGCAGAGAAAGACCTGAAGTACTTGTTCAGCTCCCGACCAAGCCAAGATAGTGTAGATTTGGTACCTGTTTCAAAAGAACTGAGGTGGGAGGGAAGAAGTACGACTTGGTAATTACCGAGAAGGCTAGTCTGTCCCGAGTGTTGGAAAATTGTGTGACTACACTAATAAAGCAATAAAGAACGCCTGAATTATTAGGCGTTATTAATCTAGACAACAGGAGGAGAGAAGGTTATGTTAAGATTGCGAGTTGCTCATTTGAAAAGAAGAGAAAACGCAGTTCCAGATTACAGATTTTATGGGCGCTCTCTGAGATGAAGAAGAATTTCAAGACTCCGTCTTCAACTGGGTTGACTAGAGATGGGATCTGATGGCCAGGGGAGATGCTTCAGTGGACAAAGAGCTTGCTGCTCAAGTGTGAGGACCTGAGTTTGGATTTCCAGAAGCCATGTGAAAACCACACAGGCTTCCAGGAAAAGGGCTTCTTCCTTGGGGTGAGGGACCCGGCAACCAAAGCTATCTTCCAAACCTAGGCCAGTAAGAGGCTTCTCTTCTTCTCTTGACACATTATTTACTACTTGCCTTGAATTAGTGAGTAGTGAGCACAGGGCCTGGATGAGATCATGGGTCCAGGAAGCCAGCGCCTTCTTGAGTCATCTCTAACCTATTTCTCATGCTGCTCCTATTCATTCTCATCCCTCGGGTGCCACCTGACTTGGCAGGAGCCCAGTTGTCAGTAGGAAAACAGCACCAAAACTGACATTTTAGGCCAGTGATTTAACTGGTGGATACAAAAGCCACCACACAACCAATAAAAGAGATACAAACAGAGAGTGCACTGAGGTCATTTTACAAGACAAAGTTAAAGTCTTTTGACTGATGGCTGACTGCTCAGAAGGCAAGCCAGGAAACAGCATAAACAAAGCCTTGTCACCTCATATATCCTAGACTCAGAGGCTACAGAAAAATAGAGTGACAGAAAGCATCTGTCCATCCAACATCAATCAAAGCTATGGGAACCAGGATAGGAGGACAACTCCAACGCCTCAGGGAAAAGCTGCAGGGAATGTGACTGGAAGACAAGACAGAAAAGGGCTCGGGGACACCGTCCTGAAATAAGATGCCTCCTTGATTTCTGCAGCTCCCGCAAGGTCTAGGTAAAAGTGACTTCAAACGACTGTGCCCTTTCACCATCAAAAACCAAAACAACAAACAAACAAAACCCTGCAGACTAACAAACCATGGCAGCTTGGGAAAATTCCATCTGAATCGTGTAGATCTATCTGCCAAAGGTGTGGGCATGGGTCCACCTTTAGAGTTGTCGTCTCAACCTTACAGTCATTTTTAGAATCGTTGTACTCAATGCGAATAACATTTTTTTTTTTACCTTTTCCAAACCAAGTGCCTGCTTTGCAAATCTCTGTATATTGCCTATATTCTGTATACACTGTAACACTGCAGTGACCTATTAGCTTGTTTGGTATGAGAAAAGTATTTGATTTTTTGTTGACCTGATTCCTTAATCATTTAAAAAAAAAAGTCTAAACTTTTTTTCTTAAATCTTTAAGATGGCCTTTATTCATAAAGTTGCAGTTAGGAGGGATGGACAGGGGAAAAAACTAATCTTGAGTGTCTTTAGATAGAAACATGAGGTTAAGATTTGTTTTTATTTTTCCTCATTAAAATATCTTACTATATTTTATTTTACTGCCATTCCCTTAAAAAAAAAAGGGTTGGTTCTTTGTTTTGTTTTACTTTGTTGGTGACTCCTGATCTACTTTTGGGATTTGGGTTTAAAAATAGTCATAAGTCACAGTACACATTTCTCCACTTTCTGGTAAATGGCTAATGAGGAAGAGGAAGACATCAAACTCACATCTTTACCAGCATCCCTTGCTCGGGGACAGTTTTAAAAGATGGAGAGGCTCCACGCAGAGTGGACTGTGGGGAAGGAGCAATAGTGATAAAGTGATGCTAGCTCAGTCCAGAGTTGGAAGTGAGCAAGTCTTTTTACTGGGGTTCTCAACCGATGAACTTCTACCCCAAGACGGGCATTGTCAACTCCTCTGAAGCCGAAGATAAATGGCTTACCCGTGCCTCAAATCTTAGACCACTGGAGAGCAAAGCCTGACTGCGTCTGACTCCTCCTGCATCTGGGCTCTTCACCACAGCTCTGCTGTGTGTATCTCAAGGGAGGTGGGGTTGGAAAATGTCTTCACTTTCCTGATAAAGGTACCATTTAGAACCCGAGAAAAAAAAGAACTGCAGGTTCTCGGCTTCACTTCAGTTACTAACTGTGTGTGCACATATGAACACACACATAGGCAGTTCTTCCTGAACTATAAATGTCTCCCAGAGCATATGGGGGCTTTTCTTAAAGGTCACCCAACAGGCCCTGAAGGAAAGAAGTGCTTGATTTTTAAAAAGTCTTGCTTCTTCTCACTTTTTAAACATTGGAAAAACCATTTGGCTGCAAGAAATGAATAGTAAAAGAATTCTAGCTACACGGAGCCAAGGACGGGTAATGGAAAAGGGCAGGAATATGGTTGGACTCTATTTTCTTTTCGTACAACACATCCTGTCTTTAATCTGGAAGGTAAATAGGCCATGCCCAACATACCAACTCTTTCCAGGTGAAATTATCTAGGTTATAAAAACAAGCAGCCACTGTGCTCTCATTATCTTCCATTCATGGCAGGCAGAAGCCGTGTCCAAGGCAAACCAGAGGCGAAGCAAGGCGATGCCTGCCCGCGAGAGGGCAAACCCACGATTTTCACCACTTTGAAAACCTACTCTTGTCATTTTTTTCCCTTGACTTCAATGGTCCAGAATGACCTGAAAGAACAAGCTGCGGGAGCTAGCAGTGGGTCAGGTATGACAGCTGAGGCTGCACTTAGTCCTTGGGAGGCTGAGGCGGGAAGACTGTTCAAGAGCAACCTGGGATTTACACCAAGTGTTTGTTATGCTACCCAAGGCTACACAGCAAGGCCCTGCCTCAAAAAAGGAAAGAAGAGATCCAGAGAAGGTGTGGTGGTTTGAACGATAATGACCCCCAAAGACTCATAGGGAGTGGCACTATTAGGAAGTGTAGACTTGTGGGAGTCGGGGTGGCCTTGTTGGAGGAAGTGAGTCCTCAAGGGTGGGCTCTGAGGTTTCAGAAGCTCGAGCCAAGCCCAGGGTCACTGTTCCTGCTGCCTGCTGATCTGGATGTAGAACTCTCAGTTCCTTCTCCAGCCCTGTCTGCCTGTGTGCTCCACACCGTGATAATGGACTAAACCTCTGAACTGTGAGAAAACCTCAGTTAAATCCTTCCCTTTATAAGAGTTGCTGTGGTCATAGTGTCTCTTCACAGCAACAGAAATCCCAAACAAGACAGAAGGGAAGCTTGAATTTTCATGTTTCCATTATTTGCACTGACAAATGAAAAGGAAAAGAAAAAAGGAGATAAAATCTCTGCGTTCTGCCTATTATTGATTTACATACAGCCTTCCTGAGATATTTAGCCTTCAAGGCACCAGAAATAATTACACCGTTTCTCTCACTATAATCCCAATATATCTACCCCTCTGACACCATAACTCCACAGTGTACCTAAAGCCTTCATCCAGATGAGTGAGGACTGTGCCCACATCTGTTTCCTCAACTTCCCTTGCTTTCTGCTACACTTTCTTCTCCACATTAAAGCCAAGCATGGAGTTCAACCGAGGAAACCATCTCCACAAGTAGACCACCAAGGGGTGGTTTAGTGGCAGCGATGTGCGCTGCACTCCAGTCTCTGAAGTCATTTAGAGCCAGAATTACCTACATTGGAGAGTCTAAGGAGTCTACAAAGCACCTGTTGTAGGCAAATGAATAAGTTAAAATGTGTCAAAGGCTAGAGAGAGGACTCCGTGGTTAAGAGCACTGGCTGCTCTTCCTGAGGACCCTGGTTCAAGTCCCAGCACCCACATGGCAACTCATAACTGTCTGTCACTCCAGTTCCAGGGAATTTGATACCCTCTTCTGACAGCCATGAGCACTGCATGCACATGTGCTACACAGATATACATGAAGGAAAAACACGCATACACATAAACTTTAAAACGTGGCAAAGGCTGGGAACTGAACTCGAGTCCTTTGCAAAAAGCAGCAAGGGCTTTTAACCACTGAGTCATCTCGCCAGCCTCTCGACAAACTTTTTTTTAAATCACATTTTGGATAAAACGAGGAATAAATCTGTTTAAAAAAAAAGGTTCAAGTAGTACTCCAGGCAAGTCTGACTCTAACTGCAGATTCACAGACACTGATGCCTTCCCACGTGCTCAGCTTACTGTTTTAAAAGACCACAGGCAATGAGAGAGCAGTGAAGGTTAATGTTGACAGGCACAAAACAACGTCCAGAAACTGGAGAGTACCAAAAATATCAAGCCATTTGACTTTCTGCTCCTGAGCCCTCTGTAACAATAAGGAAGTATGAATCTAGTTGACAGAGTAATGTAATTGTTCAAATGCCAACTCCCAAATCGCTGAAGAAACGAGAAACAGTGGCGCTGGTTTTAATTAGAAGCTAGAATCTATTGAAACAACAACGTGTCAACATTAGCTTCTTGTAAAGATGAAATGCAGCCTTTGGCTCCATATTCTTTCCCCAGCATTCACACACAAGCTTGAATTCTGCACTATGAACTCTCACAGCAAAAACTGAATCTCTGCTCTTAAACACCAGGCATCCTCAGAGGAAAACTTCCATCCTGGTTTGCACTAAATGTTGCTTCCGATTCACGGTTTCCAAGGAGTGGGAAGAGACCAAAGCATGCAAGACAGACGCCATTAATTCCAACAGATGGGTTCAGAATCCAAGCAAGACCAAAGGAAAATGGTCACCCTGAGATGGTGAGACCAGTGTGACTCCTAACCCCCTAAAACCCAGTGTCTTCCCTAGACCCATCCCCCCTCTACTGGACTCTGCTTTCCTTCCAAGACCTGTCTCCCTGTCTTCCATAACTCTCCTGTTTACTCTGCTTGGTGCTAGTTTTGTGACCCTTTCCGAAGGGTTACAGCAGCCATTCTCAGTCTTCCTAACGCTGTGAGCCTTTAATAGTTTCTCATGTTGTGGTGACCCCCAACCATGAAGTTATTTTCATTACTACTTCATGACTATAACTTTGCCACTGTTAGGAATCATAAGGCACATATGCCACAGAAATGTATCCTGTAGCTTTCATAATTTTTCCCATAATTTTTCGTGGACTTTTCTATGGCGAGAACATTAAGGAAAACTTACAGATGTACAGAAGATGCATTGGCATTCTTGGAGCATGGTCACTTTGTCCAGAGGCTGTTCGCACAAGCAGAGCTTGCAAGTGACAATGGGGACAGGAGTCAGGTCTCCGGAAGTAGGGTTTTCAGCAGTCATGGTTAGACACTGGAGGCCGTCGATGGAGTCCATCAGCCTGTCTTCAGTCTTCTCTATCCCTACAGAAAAGCCCAAAGTAAGAAGTGTTATCGCCACCCGTACAGCTAATGTTAAACACATGTTTTTGTGGGTCGGGTTGAGCAAATCCTCATTCCTCATCCTCGGTGATTTCTAAAAGTATAGTTGATGCATTTCTGAGAACCGTGGGACGGAGTACTCCTGACCTTGGCAAGGACTTCCCCAAGCCCTGATATTTAAGCTGACCTCACTTCTCTGTCTTGATTCATATCATGTAAGCTAGCTGTGGGAGTTGAGTGATAACTAGACAGGAGGAGAAGGGATGCGGGGATGCTGGTTGAGTGCACAGTTCCATGTGGACAGGATGAGTAAGTTTTGGAGAACAATAGGGCAACACAGTGACTCCAGCTAATTATAACACTGGCATTTTGCACTTGGCAATTCCTGAGAGCAGATTTTAAATGAGTCTCACCAGGATAACAGAAATAAGCATGAGAGGTGAGGATCACATTAATGATCTTGATTTACCCCTTGTGTGTGTGTGAATACAATACTATCTTAAAATATCACACTGTGCATCATTAATAAGCTGGGGTAGAAGATAGAATATTAGTACTATAAGCAAACACGTCACTTGGGAGGCACATGCGGTGATTTGAGTGAGAAATGTCCCCCATAGACTCATGTATCTCAACGCCTGGTCCCCAGTTGGTGGCCCTGTTTAAGGAAGTTATGAAACCTTTAGGAGGTGGGGCCTTGTGGGAGAAAGTGTAGGCATTGAGAGTTGATAGCCCCACCCCATTTCTAGTTCTCTCTTTCCTGGGGTGTCAAGGAATTGTGAGCTGCAAGCTTCCTGCTCTGGCAACCTGCAGCCATGCCATTCTGGCCATTATGAACTCTAACCCTCCAGAACCATTAGCCAAAATAAAATCTCTCTTCCCTAAGCTGCTTCTGGCCATGGTATTCTATCATAGTAACAGAAGTAACTAATATGGTGCATCACTACAAACACTACAGTCAATTCAACTGGCTCCCAAAATACTTACAAATCGGATATCTCTCAAAAAAAAAAAAGTTCAAGAATTATCAAATAGGTTGAGCTGTAGTTCCGTGGCACAGCACTTGTCTAGGATGTATAAGGCCCTGGGTTCCATCATCAAAAACACTAGGAAGAAATTATCATGTGATCCAGCAATTCCATTTTGGGGTAGGTGTTCCCAAAAGATCTGCAATCGAGATCTTAAAGAGATATTTCTACCTCTCTGCATTATTAATACTATTCACAGAGGTATTAGTCATGACTGCCAGAAGGGAAATCAAGCCAAGCACACATCAACAGATGAATGAACAGTGTGTACCAAACAGAAGAAGAACAATCCAATTGAGAAACACAATGAATATAGCAAATGTGAGGCTGCTACTAACCCAGACTGTCTTGTAGAAACAAAAACAAAAGATTTACATGCCAGAAGCACATACTAAAATACTAATAAAAGATATAGTGGGATAAATACATAAGCTATTAACATAGTTTCTTGTTATCATTAATCAATCATTTTTCACTATGAGTAATTGTATATGCTGTTTATGATTGCTAATGCTATAGGTTTATACCAGTGTCACACAAATATGGGGAATGCATTAAGTTACAATATTATAAGAGCTATAGATATCACTGTGGGATGGGAATTTTCAACTATATTAACATTTTATGGGACCATCACTATATATATGGTTCTTCATTGATGGAACCATCAAGATGAGCTTCATGAATTATATAAAAATACAAGAACACTAAAACAAGAATAATGAAAAAATTGGAGGTGATAGGAAAGTGAGAAGCCAATAAGATCTTTGCTCACCAACCAGAAAGAGTCAACAGTTGCTAAACCTAATAAACTGAGTAGCAATGACTTTCAAAATAAAGAGGAAACTAACCAATGATTAGTTTGCAATATAGAAGGCATGCTGCTCCTGGTCAAAGGCCCAATAAAGTTCAAGACTCGGTGTTCTCATTCCACTAACAATTTCTATCATCCAAGAGCAAATTAAAATCAATTAATGCATAAACAAGTTTGGGACATTGAGATGTGAGACTTCCCCTTAGCATCATGTAGGAAAGAAAAAAAAAAAGAATGATGTCACCTCTTTCCAGTCTATGGCTAGATAATCACTTGGTCATCGGACTAAGACTTTCCGGTGCACCACTCTCAGAGTCCCACCAATTTTCCCCCAGATGCGTCTTCTTCTCACCTGAATGCAACCAGTAAACACATGCTGAGTAAAGCAACAGGAACTGCCGCAACTCAGAACCACCCCAGATCTCAACTATCAACTACCCTTCAGAGTCAACTGGAGCCAGTCATGGTGGCACACATCTGTGATCCCAGAACTCAGACAGAGACAGTAGCATCTTTAGTTCAAAGTCAGCCTGGGCTATATAGTGAGATCACATGTCAAAACAAATGGAATAGATAAGAATTTAAGATGCCAGCAAGAGGATGCTATGGTGAAGAATCAACGCTGTTCTTCACATCTGGCCATTGCTCACTTTCTTGTGCCCTTGCCTGATGTTGGGGGGAATTTAAAAATGATTATTTTTACGATCAGTGTGCATGTGTGAAGTATGTGTATGTGAATGTGGACATGTGTATGCCATGGCGCACTTCTGGAGGTTAGAGGGCAACTTGAGGGAGTTGGTTCTCTCCTTCCAAAGCAAGTTTCAGGGATTGAGCTGTGAGTTCTAGGAACTAACCCATGTTGTAAGACCTGCACTGGAAGTGCTTCTAACCGCCGAGCCATCTCATTGGCTCTAGGGACAAATTGTTAACATATTCCTCGGTATCTAAGATATACTTGTGGTTTGTTTTTGTTTAAGACACAGTCTCTCTATATAGCCTTGACTGTCTTGGAACTCTATGTAGACCAGGCTGGCCTCAAATTCACAGAGATCCACCTGCCTCTGCCTCCCAAGTGCTGGGATTAAAGGTATACACCACTATATTTCTATTGTTATGAATATTCATGTTGTTAAAGCAGAACATATTCATATTGTTAGCTCATATTCATGTCGTCAAGGCCGAACTATCAAGTGTATTAAACAAGATCTACTGAAATCTAATCATGCCTAGTCCTAGCCATGACTTTACGCCTTAGGTTGTGAGTTACATGCCTACAGGCAATGAAACCAAAGTTATAAAAGGATCCAAAAGTAAAAGATATTTATATATAAAATATTTAAAATATAGAACTCTTTCATATTTCAGAGACACATTTTTTTAAAGAATACTAAGTATTCCAAAAGGCACACTTGTGACTGGGTGGGACAAAGAGAGGAAGCGACACATTGTATTCCTTGGAGGCCTGAATTAATCCAAAGCAATTCTTCAGGAAGAGGGGATTATTTTCCTTTGTACAATTAACACCAATTCCCTAAAGTGACAGATTTTAAACATTTTCAAGCAGCAATAGAATTTTTTTTTTTTTTTTTTGATTTTTGAGACAGGGTTTCTCCGTAGCTTTTTGGTTCCTGTCCTGGAACTAGCTCTACTAGACCAGGCTGGCCTCGAACTCACAAGGATCCGCCTGCCTCTGCCTCCTGAGTGCTGGGATTAAAGGCATGCGCCACCACTGCCCGGCAAGCAATAGAATTTAATAAAAACAAAATGACAACCTACCACTGCAGAAGAGAGAATAGAGAAGTTAGAGCTTGTCCCTGGAGGGAGATCCAGGGCCAGTCCTTCCTTGATCTCTCCCAGCCTCCCAGGCTCTATCACAGAAGCCTAAGATTACTCCAGAGACAGACTGATAACCTGCCTTTAGCTTTTGTCTTTGGGTAAAACCAACAATGAATGTTTTTAAAATTGAATGACACAGAGCATGAGATAGATAGATAGATAGATAGATAGATAGATAGATAGATAGATAGGCAGGAAGGCAGACAGACAGACCGATCTCAAATGAGATATACTCCCATCATTAATTTGTTGGAAATTGAATTTTTAAAACAGTAAATAGGACCTTAACATGAATCCTCTGGTGGGATCCCCACCCTAGAGAGACTACGAATGCCTACAAAGTTTGCTAGTGTTTCTTGCATCTAGAGATTCACCCTCCTTTATCACATGAAACCACTGGCAGAACCTCAGCCTCCCCACCCTAACTACCTAGCAAGTCACAGGAAGCTTGGAGGGAAGACCCACAAGAGAACTGAGGACACCGTCTGTCCTAGCTCACTCTGTCAGCTTGACACATGCTAGATTCATCTGAGGAGAAGGAACCTCAATTTAGAAAGTGTCCTCACCAGACTGGCCTATGGGCAATCTTGTGGGGCATTTTCTTGATTAATGATTGGTGTGGGAGTACCCAGCCCACTGTGGGCAGTGCCACCCCTGGTTCTGGGTTCTATAAGAAAGCAGACTGAACAAGCTATGGCGAGAAAGTCAGCAAGCAGCACCCCTCCAGGGCCTCTGCATCAGTCCCATCCCTCAGTGATGGTGTGATCTGAGAGAGGTAAAGAGAAATAAACCCTCTCCTCTCCCGCTGCTTTTGGTCATAGTGTTTAGCTATAGAAACCCTCCCAGTTCCCCCCATCCCCCCCTCATCTACCAGTCCTGTGTAGGCCCATTGGCAATTCACCCCGTCCCTTTCAGGGTTTAAGCCTTCCCTCCAGAGAGAGCCGCCAGCTCCCTGGGATGGGCCTCCTCCTGGCTTGTGTGGCTTGTTTTGTCTCATACCTCACACACTTAATCTCAGATAAGAAAGCGACTTGATTTACCCACCCTACCACTTGCAAGGTAACAATTATAATTACTTTTACAGTTATCCCAAACGTAACTGTGCCTCTCATTGGGTGTCCAGAACTCTTGAGAAAGAATTTTGGCAGAGAGTACTAGGGCATGTTGAAAAGAAGAGAATTCTGGCAGCTGCCTTCAGGTTTCAACTTTCAAAGGCTTATAGCAGGTTCCACTTGTTTACATATACCTAGCTCAGCGTCCTGATCCTGAGAGGAAGGAAGGCTGCTGTGGCCACTCTGTTTTGTACAGAATTCCCTGGAACAGAGAATCCTCTATCTGCTCCAACTGACTCTTGCACCATAAAACGTTTGTTATGAGAAGCAAGTGCTGTCTGATAGGGAAGGGCAGGAAAGTCGCTTCCCTCGCGTGTTTTCATTAGGCTTGCCAAAGAAAGGAATACTTGAGAAGCTGGGCTAGAAGCACGGGATGCATAAGGAATTTCCATATTCTGCTGGAGGCCTGAAAAAGCAATCTGCTTCTGCTCCCAAAACCCGAGGGTGGTGAGAGCCAACATTCAGAGTATTTTTAACTGGCGGAGCATGTGCCTGTTTGACTACCCAGAATCAAAGTAGTTATCGTGCGTGTGTGTGTGTGTGTGTATCTCTATGTGTGTGTCTCTGTGTGTGTGTCTGTATGCAAGATAATCTAATTGTAAGGAAAAGCATTTGACTAAGGTACTAATATAGTCATTTGGGAATTTCTCCATATTGTCTTAGCACCTTGCAAAACATTTAGAGAAAATGGACAGAGCACAGTTAAAGAGACTGAGCAAAGCGAACCAGCTGGGTATTGCTGACGAACCAGAATTTCAGTAAAGGTCCAGTGTATCTCAATTCCTAGCTCTGCTACAGTGACCTGAGGACAAAGACCAAGCAGAAGAGGAGGACTGCTCTCACGGTGTTGACATGACCTTGAAAGACTACACGCCTTTCACAGGGGGCTGGAGACGCAGCTCCACAAGGGAGCTCCCGAAGGAAGGCCTTAGGAAGGGCAGACCACGAGGCAGTGCAGTTCAAGTGCCATCTGTGTAAAGGAAAGAGACTCGGGCTGTCTCTACCCTGGTAGAGCCAGTAGAATGGAGAACAGCGACAACCCCAAGTTGCCTCTGCCTTATTAAGAAGTCTCTTCCAATACTGGCTAAGCACAAGAGTGAAAATTCGTGTGGCTGTCCTTTGGTACTCACTTGGTTCAGAACACCCTCTCCTCAGATGCCAAAACTCATAGGTGCTCCTGTCCCTTATATAAAACAGCGTGATAGTGCACTTGACCAGGGTATATACTCCTGAATGCCTTACGTAGTATCTAATACAATAGGAAGGGCATATGGATAACCATTCATTATATTGTACCGTTTAGGAAATATTGACAAGAAAAAAATCTGTATAAGCTCAGTACACGTGCAACTATTTTCTGAGTTGCCTTTTTTTTTTTTTAGATTTATTTCTCAAGGGAAGGAGAGGACAGGCATGCCGCAGTGCGCACGTGAAGCTAGAGGGCAACTCACAGGTGGTAGCATTTTCCACCATGTAGGCCCCAGGGATCACACTCATGCGGCCAGGCTTGGCAGTAGTACTAGTCTTTATCAGCTGAGCCATTTTGCAGGCCCATTCTGAACACCTTTTCAAAGCTGTTTCATCTTCTCATTCTTAGGAGTGCATATGGGTGTATGGGTATCATGTGTGTGGAGGTGCCCATCGGATCCCTTGGAGCTAGAGTTATAGGGGGTCTTCCTAATTTAGATGCTGGGAACCGAACTCTGGTGCTCTGCAAGAGCAATGACTGCTGTGTGTGTGTGTGTGTGTGTGTGTGTGTGTGTGTGTGTGTGTGTGTAGGTAGGTAGACAGGGTTTCTCTGTGTAGCCCTAGCTGTCCTGGAACTCGCTCCGTAGACCAGGCTAGCCTTGAACTCACAGAGATCCTCCTGCCTCTGCCCCACTTTCTGAGTCAAAAGCTCCACTTTTGATTCATGGTCAAATCCACAGATCTGGACACTGAGGATACTGAGGTTAACTGTACTCTGTTGACCTTTGCGCTGCTGCCCAGTGAGGTGGTTTATTTGGTTGCTGGCTCATGTTTTTAATAGGGCCTGTTGGTGGGATCAATGGTACTGGCTAAGGCTAGCAAACTGTTGCCATTAGCCATTTGCTGAAGCTGTCCTCTAAATCCAGGGGTGAATGGTAGGCAGGTGCATTTCCCGGGGGTGGGGCTAGAGTAACAGCAAAGGCAGTGAAGGAGCTCAGGGAGGAAGGGCTCCTGGCAGCCCTCCACTGGCAGCCCTCCACAGTAGCCAGCATGCTTCTCTTTCCTACTTGGCTCTCTGACCAGTGTTCTGATCATTCAGGGACAAGACGGACCCGTGCCTATCAGTCTCATCAGTAACAGTCCTCCTGCATGCCCTGTGACAACAAGAACAGATGGACCACAAGCAGACCCATTAGCACTTGGAGAAACACAACTTCTGGAGCCTAGTTCATATCTTTGCAACTGCCTCTAAGGGAACAGTGCTCAAGGCCAGGGAGTGCAAACAAAGTGTCCTTCATAATGGACTTTGTCGTCATTGATGACAGGGATTGGAGAATCTTCACTGGAATCAGCAAGTCCAAGAAATATTTAGTTCTTAGGTGTGGTGGGACTAATACCCATCCCCTCAGCCTCGAGGCAGAAGTGTTGAGAAGTGTGGTTTGTCGCTGTGCCATGAACAGGGGGCTTCTCTCCTCTCCCCAATCTCATGGCTTCATCCAGAGAAATTGAGAGACAAAGACGAGACACCTAAGTCCACAGCTCCTTGGTCTGAAGACCTTTGTCTCAACAGTTTCGAGGCTAGAAATAAGATCACCACTCTGTGGCTTGCAGACCACAAACTTCTGGGAATCGCACCTCTGTGTGAGCGCAGTCATGCATTGCTTAACAACCAGAGAGATATGGTCACTGTGTGAGCACCACAGAACACGTCACAAACCTAGAGGATGTGGGTCAGTCACTCAGCCGGGCCTCTTGCTGTAATAAGAGATATGGTGAATGCAAGATGAGAGATGCTACTACCTGTGAAATGCGGCCTGATGCCTCACAGAGGGTGTGGTAATAGACTCAAATAAGAAGAAAACAAAATACAATACAGATCGATAACATTGTTGCATAGTATCATCAACTATGGCACATTGTATATAATTGTATTCCAGCGTCTTTGTTTACACAAGAATTGTCACAATACATAAGGAACTTACTGGGCAAGAGGAATAAGCTCGCTTCATTATAATCAATGGGACCACCATGACATGCACAGTAAGTAGGCCATGGATAGAAATGTTATTAGCTATCTATGGCTGTCATATTTTTGTGTGGGTGGAAAGGAAGAAAAAAAGGCAAAGAAGGAGGAAAGGGAGCATCTTTGGGGAGGGAGCAGGGTCACACAGAGCCCAGGATGGTCTTGAACTTTATCTTTCTACTTCATTTACCTCCTGAGTGCAAGGATTATATGCAAACACCACCATGCCTGGTTTCATGTGGTGCTGAGGACTGAACCAGGGATTCATGCAACTAGGCTAGCGCTCCACCCACTGAGCTACATCCCCAGTCCCAGGAAGGGTGTCTTAAATCTCAGCAAGGACTATTTAAAAAAAAAAAAAGAATATGCAAGAATATGCTTGCTGTTTAAAATTCACTTATGAATAAAGTCCAGGAAACTATTTTAATGAAATCTAACTTTAAAAATGTTCTCTCTACAAAATAAATACTGGAAGAGATATATGAACATGACCAAAAAGAATTTATCATGAGATGCTAACTCTGAAAGCTCCCTGAGAATAGTGTGTCTGGGATGTCTAGTTTTATCCTTTACAGAATGCTGTTCCCTTTTCTAAAAAACTTAGTTCCTTTTTCTTCTCTTTGCTCCATGTCCTCTTTATACTGCAGGGTGATGCCCAAGAAGTAGAAACCCATTCCAGCTTTCCTAACAATGCAAACTTATCAAAGAAGGTAGGAGTGGAGAAGAGTCCCGCAGCTCGCTGTTCTCTGCACCAGGATTCTGCATTCGCCAGGGCAGCTCCCTCCTCGCTGCCACCATGTCCTCCCCACCCCTTTCTTTAATCATTACTTCTCTCACCTCCCACAATTATTCGTCCCACCCCACTCGATAATTTTCTTCCTGTCGCTTGGCATAACAACAAAGCCCTAAAGCAGGAAGAAATGCCTCTGACAGGCGGGTTGGATAATAATGTATTCAATGGATCGAGACTAGTGTGCAGAAAGCCCTTTTGGACAAGACTCAGGAGGACTTCTAGGACCAGAACATTACCAGGAAACAACAGCCACCAAAGTATGAACACCTAAACCAAAATACTTCTCTCCAAATGAATAAAAGCATATGTAAATATTATCTCCTCCTGTAAAAGTTGTGAGCTTCCACAGACATTTTAATTAGAAACAAATTCTCAGGAGACCAGCTTGGAAGTGTATTTGCTTACCTCATCCACAGAAGAAGGCACAGGGCATGTATTTTTGCATGCCTTTCCCAAATAATCTTGTAACCAGGACCCATAATGCCATAAAGAACCAAATGACATACCTGTTAGGCGTTGGGAAGTTAAGGTGACAAAACCCAGACCCTACGTATAGAAGGGGGCTAGTTGGGGAGGGTCTCAGCAGATGACGTCACATAATTACATATAAAAAATCTTGTGGGTTTGTGGTCACAGCCACAAGTCCCTGGAAGAGAGGCGTGAATTATCTTCCTGGTTTCCCAAGGAACAAGTTGACTGAGGGGCCAATTCAAACTCATGACTTCAGGGACATCAACCTTCCAAAGCATGTTCCTAATCAATGTGACCGGCCATGGGACCTCCTGCTCCGAACATGCTTGATTTGACTGGTTTCCACTTAAGGGAACCAGTGGCCAGAGAGATGGCTCAGCAGTTACAAGTCCTTACTGCTCTTGCAAAGGACCCTGGATCAGTTCCCAGAATCCACAGTAGGTGACTCACAGCTGTCTGTAACTCCAGCTCCAGGGTATCTGATACCCCCTGCCCTCTAGGGGCACCTGCACATACATGGTGCACCCCAACTCACATAGGCCTATGTCCATCAAATAGATTAGGTATTTTAATAAGAAGAAAGGAAGAAAAAATCCAATTACACACAAGAAGCTGTCCATCCCATGCTGGAGGAGCGCTGGTTCCTTTTACTCTCTGAAGTGTAGTTTTCTGCTGTGTTTGCTTTGTTTTTCAGACTTATTTATTTTATTATGTAGGTGTGTATGCCACATGCATGACTGATGCCCACAGAAGCCAAAAGATGGCGTCAGATCCGCAAACTGGAGTTGCAGACCACGTGTGAGCTGCCATGTGGGTACCAGGGACCAAGCCTGGGTCCTACATCTTCTTAGCCATTCAGCCATCTTTCCCATCCCCGCTTCCCCAAGTTTTCTGTGTTTAGTAACTAGTGCAGTGTGATACATTAGCTTTAGAACTACTCCATGACTAGTTAATAGCAAATGCTAAATTCAGTTGGAAAAAAAATTGTAGTCCAAAACCAACATTCACCAAAAGGTGAAAATAAATTAAAACGTTTATAAAATAGGCCAGTGAGAGAACTTGGCTGTAAAGACACTTACTGGGAATTCTGGCTATGGGAGTTCGATCCCCAGAAGCCACGAGGTGAAAGGTCCTGAAAGCTGTCCTTTGACCTCCACACACACAGTCCACCAATCAATGTAATGCATCATTTAAAAAAAAAGTTTTAAATAAATGCTCAAGGCTGTGGGTGTAGCTCAGGGGTAGAGAACCGAACTATCAAGTATGAGGCCTTGGGTTTCAACCTCTGCACAGCAAAAGTCAGGCCAAGTGAGATAAACAAATGCAGGCACAATCATAGCTCTCTCCTTACACAACACTCAATGACACCAGGAAAACAGTATCAAAAAACAAACAACAAAGAGCATGTGACCCAAGTGAAAAACATCAAAATGGCTTCCACACTCTAGCGAAACAACATAAATTAAACTCACTCCCAAACTCACTTCCAAGGTAACAACGATTCCTTCAGGACAAAGGCCACCCCACCTTACACATCTTTTAAGTCCCCAGCGTCTCCCAGAGAACCTTGGAAAGAGTCACTCAACAGCAAACAAATTTTATGGCTATATATTAAAGGCCTGCTTCTCACCCACATTCACTTCTAATGAATCCAAAGCAAAGATACTGGTCATTTAGCATAACTAAGGAGCATCTTCCTACACATTAAGGCAGAAATCTCTAGAAGAAACTTCTCTAGACTGAAGAGCAACAGCTTCAGATAACCACGCCTTAAAGTGCCAGACGTGACTTGTGTGACAGCCTGGTCCCCTCGACACCCAGAATAACCGGCTGCACAGACAAGAGTCAGTTCCCCAGAACAGTTTGGTCTTTGCTCTTGCACCAGCCTCTGAGGGTGGCATGATTCCCGACTGCTGTCTCAAACTGGAGATGCTAAACACTGAGGATCTCACCTAAGGGGGCACGATGCCATGTCAAAGCCAGGGGAGACACAGGCAGCTGGACTGTCAGGAACTTTAGAAAAACAATTCCCAGAGCGTCTAAATGTCCCTAGGCTTCTCAAATATTGAAATAATTTTTTCCAGAAAGAAATTTCAAATACATTTTTTTTCTGATTAAAAGCATTCACACTGTTGAAAAAGAAAGCTGTTTTCCAGGAAGCTAAATCATCTTGCTGGGCAGATAAAATAAACTCGTTTCTTTCTAGAGAGAGCATACTTTCCCCTGTGCTTGTACAATTTGGCCACAAGAAAAAAAAAAGTTTTATAATCTGAGATCCCGAAACTGATTATTTTAAGAAGACATGTCTTACACTGACCTAGTTTATAAATCTGGATGATGGCTTTAAAACTGCCAGTGAACTGAGACCCATTCATGAGAATGGGGCTTTTGAATGCTGAGAATATTCTTCTCTTCGGGGCTCAGCACAAAGATATTTGGCATCAATGACTGTAAATATTTGTCAAACCCTGGGTAAATGGTTGGTGTTTGACCACACTCAAGCCTGCCTTCCAGCATGATAGTGCAGGCCTGAGTTATCTCGGGTGACTGGCCTGGGAGATTTTAGGTCAAATTTTCTTACTGTTTATTTTAAATAAAAAGCCAATTCTGTGACTTGACATCTTTTTCACATCCACCATGCATGTTAATCTTGTTATTTTTCACTCATCCAGACAGGCTCTTAGAAGGTACTTTGGAAACAGAGTACCCTCTCCCTCTCCCTTTCCTTTCTCCCCTCTCTCTTATTCTCCTCTCTCTCTTCTCTTCCCCCTCCCTCCACCACTTCCAACTCATTGCCCCTTCCAAACCAGAAAATGCTAACCCAAGGTACCCAAGGACAGGAGGCAGATGAACTAAAAGCCTTGGACTTCTCAGTACAGCTATCTGCAAGTGTCTTTGTGGACCTGCTTTGGACTTCTTCCCTTTTCTCTCCCTCTCTTTCTCTTCAAGGTAGTTTGAGAAATACTTAAGGGTCTGATGCCCATGGGAAAAGAGTGAGGTTTACAAAGACCGGGTGAGGAGGAGGGAGCCAGCAAGGAATCAGACGTGAATGGAAGCAGAGACCAAAAGGTTCACTCGGAGAAAGCTGCAGCCGATATTTTAACTGCCAGCAACCCAGTGAAGACTGGCTGGGCTCCTCCTGCCTGTCACCCACACCCTAAAACCTGAGTCATCTCAAAGTTCATTTATTTTGCTTCTGGGCAGAGACACCCCTCATCCACTGCTTCGGAAATGCTGAGGACATTATTCTTCAGTTCACACCTCCCCATGTTCAAATCAACAGTCAGAAACGCCTAAGCAGGACCCTGAGAGTCATGTTAAGACTTCCAGCTCACATTCTGTAAGGTACCTGGCGCAGAAAGCAAGAAGAAAGTGACCGACCCCGTTGGAAACATAGAGAGAACCGTACTCTGAGAAACTGGAGTGTAATGGGGAGGTGCATTGTGAGGGTTGACAGCGAACCCCTGAAACTAATCAGAAAAGGGGCTCTGGAAGGGGCTGGCCAAGACACCTTTCCTCTGTGAAAACAGGCTCGATTTCATTTTAACACCAACTTAAAAACACCACAGAGCCTCTCTCTTTTATCAGCAATTATCTGACAAAAATAATCACTCTAATGTATAGCCCAGACTCCGCCGTTAACGTGACATTATTCATAGCTCTGTGTGTCAACATACTCCCGTGCATTTCCAAATAACAGAAGGCAGACAGCCAAGGCAATGCCAACTGTCAGTCTCTACTCAAAACACACGAGAAGACTGGTCCAATATGCAATTTATGGTATATTCTGTAAAGACCATTTTATTAGAAATGAAACTAATTTGTTTTGACCTTTTCAAAGGCACTTTTTTTTTTAAGTTAACAGGTGTTTGAGACGCTCGGAATGCATGCAGTTCTGCATGGCTTAAGAATCTAGCAAAAACCGCCTAGTAACCTCGGTCCCGTCCCTCTTAAGGTAGCAGCCTCCCTGGCTTGCACCGCCTGCATCCTGCTCGCAGGCACCCCTTCTAGACATACCTGGCTGGGGCTGAGGTCTTCGGGCTGCTGGATTCTCTCTAGCAGATCCAGCCTGGGCCAGCCGGGGCAGCTGGCACACCGAGAAGGAGGGGCTCTCTCATTCTCTCCCCTCTCCCTGCGTGCTCCGCCTGGCTGACAGCTTTACACTTTTGCAGGATTGCCACAGGACTCCACGCCCAGACCTACAGCTCGGGAAGAGGAGGAGTCCCTCTCCGCCTCCTTGTCTTGACAGGCAGGAACCTTGCAGAACCAGCCAGCAGCTTGGGGCGCAGCAGCCAGAGCGTTTATTTATACAGGAAGCTCGGCGCCGCACTTCCTACTTCCCATCTGGGTCGCACTTCGACTGCAGGTGATGGCCTTAACCCTGTCCGATCCCAGGCAGGCAATGGCTCTCGGGTTGGGACCTGGTGCTGTGGCGGGAATCCCGAACTGGGAGCGGGCAACAGCCCCCACGGCGCTCCCTCCTGCCCACCGGCAAGCTGCACCCTGGCCTTCAGCACTTGCTGTCTCTCTGTATAGATCGTCACAGGCCACCTTTCCTCTTCTACTTTTAACAACCCTGTTTGCCTTCTCACCTCCCCGCAAACCCTTCCCCTGTACATCTCCAAACGCAGTGTGGACCTCGGCTGTCCATGTGCGCCTGACATGGGCAAATCAAGTCAGGAGAGGTCTCAGTTTACTTACAGTGATTTCACTTCAAGTGCTTTGTCAACAGCAAATGATGTGGAAACACAAGCCAGTAACGTAACTACTTGTATTCTCGGCTAATGACAATCTAACAGCTAATCCAGAGACAGGAGTAGTGCCCCATGACTGTGGACACTTAATTAGCACAGTGTTTTTAATGGATGCCTTGCCTCCTTTCTCTCCCTGCCAGCTCCCATAGGTCACAAGAACGGGCCGAACCTGTTGAACATTGCAGTTTTAAAAGACCCCTCCTCTAGCACAGCAGTTTGTGTGAAATCTTACTCGACTTTAGCAGCTGAGGTCAGGATGGGCTCACAGATGCTTTCTGGGACAGGTAGATGTGTGTGTGTGTGTGTGTGTGTGTGGTGTGTGTGTGTTATCTTAGCCACAGAAGTCTACCTCTCAGACCCGTGACAGCCAAGTGCAGAAGATTGTGTGTGTGTGTGTGTGTGTGTGTGTGTGAGAGAGAGAGAGAGAGAGGGAGAAAGAGAGAGAGAAAAAAAGAGAGAAGAAAGAGAAAGGAAGAGGGAGATGCTAGGGGCGGGCAGGGTGGACTGGAGATCAGAATACACAATAGGTAGGTGAATGAATACCCAATAGGGACCTAAAATCATACAACCGAAGAACAACATTTGAGCTTGCAAAGTCCTAGTAAGCCGAACAAACTTAAAGACTATGTCTAGGGAGACTTCAGTGACTGGCTCAGGTGAGACCACAGCAGTAATAAGATCAGATCCATGCTAGTGAAAAAGAAACATTAGTGAAAACTACAAGGAAGAATAACTGCCTTCAGATTGAGTGCTAGCGTAGGGTCCCAAATAACCCCCAGAAAGTGGCCATTCCTGAAGGACAAGAGGCAGAAAAGAGAAGCAGAGCCCCTCCTGCCAGGCCAGTTCATTCCTGAGTGTTGATGCCAGTCTTCTGAGCCTCAAGCCAAAGTCCAACACAGAGTCCACTTTTGACATCACCATGCAATTAAGGTGCCGGCTCTTATCAACAGAAGGGAAGACACCCTCTGCCAACATGGATGGAAATGCAGATTAGGCAATAACTGTCCTGCCTTTGGACACAAAGCTGATTTTTTTTTTTAAAGAACTGATTCACATCTCCATGGATTATTTTCAACCATGCAAATTTATAAAAATTGCAGTAAAAATTTAACACTGAACACTCTGTTACAGTAATAAGCAAAAGACTCTTTCAGATCTGCCTAAAGAGTATGTGGATTAATATCTGTCCCTTCCTTTGTCTATGGATCTCTCAGAGAAGCTGCCTGCGGCTAGGAAGATAAAGGTAAGTGAGACAGCAACCCTGTCCCCAAAGACCTCTCCACTCAGTGAGACACACACACCGCATTACAGGACATCGCGACCGCATCGCGGCCATATGACATACTTGAAGACCATGGAAACACAGAGAAGCATCATCTCACAGAAGGAAGGGCATGCTGGAGAGACTCAAGGAATATTTCTCTCAAGTCATGGTTCCAAACTGGGTCTTGAACTGGCTTAGAGGGAGCTGTGGGGAAGACTGAGCCAGGCTAGTGGGGTTAAATTAGATTTAGATGAGAGATCTTAGAGGCGCTTTTCTTTTTTTTTTTTTTCGTTTTTCGAGACAGGGTTTCTCTGTAGTTTTGGAGCCTGTCCTGGAACTAGCTCTTGTAGACCAGGCTGGTCTCGAACTCACAGAGATTAGAGGTGCTTTTCATAATGTAGACGGGGCCAGAGCGCTTAGGATGAAAGAAGGACTGAGGCGCAAATGGAGAGAGACTTCAGAAAGAGAATCTGTGGAATTTAGACTCTAGTTGGATGTAGGGGATGAGAGCTCGCAGAGAGGGCTGCTGGTGTAGCTGGGGGTGATTAAGAGGAGGAGAGGGAAGGGAGGAGATGAAGTTGCAAATTCAATTCTGCAGAATCTCAGAAGCCTCTAGGCCAAGCACAGGGACCATTGAGTGGGCCTTCCAAAGAGGGTTGACTGAATAGAAAGAAAGCCAGTTAGGAACTGTGTTCTTTTAGGCAGTGACTACAGTTGAAATTACAAAGAAGTAAGGTTACCCACAAAAGTCAGCACACTATAAGGGAAATGCAGGCTTTCTGACACACACACTCTCCCACTGACTTTTAATAGCCATGTGACCTCCCACAAGCTATCTAAAATAATCCAGTTTTTATATCTATCAAACAGAAGGATGAGAGGCTGAAAAGATGGTTCAGTGGTTAAGAGCACTGGTTGCCCTTTCAGAGGACCAGTCTCAATGCCCAGCACCCACACGGCAACTCCAACTGTCTACAACTCCAGTACCAAGGGGATCAGAGCCCCTCTTCTGGCTGCCAAGGGCACTGCATTCATGCCATACTCGGATATGCATGCGAGCAGAGCATTCACGCACATCAAACAAAGCATCACCTGGGAGTATGGAGTACAGTTTAGAGGTGGCCGTGAAAGCAATGTGAGGTCTGTAAAACCGCTAGCACAGTGCCCCACCACCACGAAACAGAAACTCTCCAGAGCCTGGGAAGGGGAACAGAATGTCAGCCTCTGTCTGGGACAGTGCAGTGGTCTGCTGGACGCTATGGTACTGGCTGATACAAAATAGAAACAGAGTCAACGATATACATCAAGAGGGGGAAAAGAAAAAGGGGAAGGAACAAAGGGGGTAGAAAAAAGAACCCAGAGATACCTTGCTTGCCTGAGAAAGAATTGCCTCATTCAGACTAGAACAATAAATAGCCCACTGATGTCTCAGAAGCAAATATAAACATTATAATCGGAAAGTATGTCTATCTTTCTGAGTGAGAACATGGTTTATAAGTCGCTCGCCAGTCGAATCCTACTGACCAACATCTTAATAAAGCATCCTTTCTTAGTCTGAATTTCATATCTTCTCAAAGAAAAGCCATAGCAAAATCTTGATAAATGATAACTAAAATATATTAAGTCAGAACGTATTCACAGCCATAGAAAAGCAATATCCAATTGAATTCAAGGCAAATTTAAAGCTTTCCAAGCAGATAACTGTGATGCCTGCACTTAGGAGGCTGAGGCAGGAGGATTGCCGCATGTTTGAAGCTAGCTTGGGTTACATAATAACACCTCTCTTTTAAAAGGAAAAAAAATAAACTAAAAAGGAAAAACAGAAAAATTTTCCCTGAACCTGAGACCAATAAATTGACTATTATTATCAGTTTCTGTATGTATAAAACAATAATAATATATTTCATATTATATAATAGATAATGTTATAAAGCCATTGCAAGCTGCAATAAGCCTGAATGCCTGTTGAGAGGCTCAGCAGTAAAGGTACCTGTTGCCAAGCCTGTGTTTGATCCCTGGAACCCACGAGGCTGAAAGAGAGAACACTGACTCCCACAGTCTTCCTCTGACCTCTACATCCACACCCTCCCCCAGATACATTCAAGATTATTATTTTTATTTCAATTAAGTCTGATAGATATGGTGGTAGGCATCCATAAACCCAGCACTCAAATGGCTGAGGCAAGAACATCACACTCAAGTCCAGGTTGGGCTCCACAAAAATAAAATGTATCTGTCAATGTGTTGTAAACGTTTAAGTCAAACTGAATACAATTCACAACAACATTAAGAAAGGCTTTCCTAACAGCTCTGCTGGAGCCATCTATAGCAACAGCGATCATCTCATTGTTCATACATGTGTAAAGAAAGTATCACATTCAAAATGGGCAAAATAGATTCAGAGAATTCAGTGGAAGTCAAAGCATGAAACAACCACAGGAGGAAATAGACGCATTCCTGCAGCGTACAGGTTCACACTGTCCTGCTGGGGGCAAAGGATTCTTTTTTTAGTTTGCTTTTTTGTTTGTTTGTTTTTCAAGACCGGGTTTCTCTGTGTAGCCCTGGCTGTCCTGGAGCCTGGTAATCTGTTCTCCTGCCTCTGCCTCCCAAGTGCTAGGATTAAAGACATGCTAGGGCAAAGGATTCTTAAGAGAGTTACAGACTTCAGAGGTTTATATTGATGCTGCTTGGGTTTGAAAATTACACATCCATTACCACTTTGTGGGAAAAAAATGAAATTTGATCGTGACATTTTCATGTGACGTGCACCATTTTAGCCCATTTTCTGCAGAAGGGATCCTTTCAAAAATGATTTCTAAAGTGGTAAACTCATATAAATCACAGAGTTAGAGCACACAGAAACAGCAAAACCACTGTGCCAAGACCATGGAGACTTATTTTTTCACGTGATCTCCCTGGCAGGCAGCCTGGCAGCTTCCTGCCACCACGCGATGGAATGAATGAGTTGTACTTAGCCACCAAGGGAGCAGCATTTTTTATTTTCCCACCGAGTACCTTACATGCTGGTTTTAAAGGCAGATTTAAAAAAAATAACTAATATATGCCAACCAACACATAAAGAAAGATGGAACAGAACAAAGAGAGACAGAGAGGATGGCATTAGCTCACCTATATTTGGAAAGAACTGGGGGAAATCGGGGTCACACTCGTTATGTCTCAAATTTAAGTATGAGTGGAAAGCACTTGGGAGCACCAGATCCTAACGCACTGTTGGATGTGCGCAGTGAAAGACTGCCTTCCCACCCTGTACCAACGCGTTGCTAAGCTTCTTTCTAAGATAGATAAATAAATATAAATAAGTAAATAAAGAAAGAAAGTGAATATCAGGTGAGCCCAGTGGTGGCACATGCCTTTAATCCCAACAGTTGGGAAGCAGGAGCAGGCAGATCTCTGAGTTCAAGGCCAGCCTGGTCAACAGAGTGGGTTCCAGAATAGCCAGAGCTACACAGAGAAAACAAAACAAATAAAATAATAATAAAAATAATATCAAAAATCAAATGGCTCCCAGAAAGAAGCAGTGTGGGGACTTCTGTAGTAACTGACCCATTGGAATTCTCTGCTTCAGCTAGTTGGAGCCATTTATACCTCACTTAGAAAAGAACCATTTCTTCCATATTTTCAAATTAGTTTTTATTGAGTTTGGTACCAGCTATCTACAGATCTAATTCTTATTCTACCTTCCCTGAGACCTGCAGATGCGGTTGCGTCTATCGTTCCTAATCTCTGATATTTCTACTCTGTCTTTTTGCATGATTTTGTCATTTCTACGCCTTATATATTTTTCTTCTGTTCCATTAACTCTAACTTATCAGCTCGCTTTCCTGTCCATATGTGTGTGCAGGCATTATTTTGAAAGGATTTTCTCTGAGGGAGCAGGTGTACCATCTGGCCTTTATTTCATGAATAAAAACATTCACTGTAACAGAATTTTCCTTTAGTGCAGTTTTGAGTATATTAAAATGCTCTACAGAGTCAAGAGTTCCCTTTTCTGTGGCTCTCTAAAAAGCCAATTATTCTTCTTTGGAGGAATATTTCCTCATTTAGAGTAGTTAGGTTTGGATGCGTGTACTTAGCACTGATTCCTCCTGGGATGGATTCTGATGTGGGGCTATAGCCTCCAAAATCCCCACTTTGTATGTTAGCTACCGTTTTACCTTGGGCCAAGTCAATAACAAAGTCTACTGTTGAACCGCTCTCTTAAATGTCTCATGGTCATGTGATCCGACCCCTGGTCCTGCCCTTCTCAAGAATAAGTCTAGAGCTAAAGTTGTTAATTAGAGCACTTGTCTAGCTTGTGAGACTCTAGTTTCCATCCTCAGTACCAGAAAAAAAAAACTAAAAATAATAAATAAACCAGCTGAACCCAATGTGATACCACTGTGCTGGAAGCAGAGCCAGGAGGATTGCCATAAGTATGAAACAAGACTAGGCTACTACATAGGGAGTTTCATATCAGCCTGGGCTACAGTGTGAGACCCTGTCTTAAGGAGGGAAGGGAGGGAGGGAGAGAGGGAAGAAGGGAGGAAGGGAGGGATGATCACAGCAATAATTGTTCATGTTTCATCCCATCACGAATGCATTCTAACTTGCCAATCCAGAACCATCGCACCTCTAGATAAAAACAAGGCAGCTAATTATTTTAATAGTCGGATGATTGTATCGTCTTGGAATTTAATCAAAACAAATCACGGGCACCCAAGAGCCTCTCTTGTGCCTGACAGAAACCTGCCTTAAATGTTCCCTTTCAGATCCTTCAACCCCCCTCAGCTTGGCTTCAGGCAAACCCATTGCCCACCTGTGGTACAAGAGAAATACCTGTGCCTTGCATATCAAGAAGGCCTCAGCATGAAGCCCCGAAGCCTCGGGTAAAGCGGACCCCAGCTATTTTTAAAGGAAGTAACCGCTGAAATGCACCTCATTTTAGGACTCCAGGCAACCCACCCACTGCACCTTCATCATTTGATAAAGGAGTACTGTAAATGCATCCTGAAGTCACAACGAAAAGCGACTGGTACAGGCAGCCATTAGAAACCAGGGCCCAAGGCACCTAAGTTCCACTATAGCACCCCCACTTCCCAAAATAAAATTACGGGTAAAATCAAGCTCCCCTTTTCTCCTGTCAGCACCTTTTAGGAGCAGGGAGGTTGACAAAAATAGAAGGCTGATAAAACTTTTCATTTCATAAAAAACAAAACAAAAAAAAAACCAAAAACAAAAAACAAAAACATTGACTTGGGGCAAAAGGCCAGGTGTTCTGCCAAAGCAAATTAGGCAATGTTGCCATATTAGCAGAATTCCAACCTTGACAAGGAAGAGCGATATAAAACCTCCAGTGGAGGCCAGCAACTCCAATGCTGGACTAATTGAATTCTCAGTGCTGGCCCTCTGCGAGAAGAAAGAGGCAAGTCTCCCACATGAGCGAAGAGAGTGTGACTCAAAGACTATTTCAGTACAAGATCCTATTTCAACCTCTTGTCCATCTGTTTGCTGGGAACGTAAAGTTGCCTGGTTCCAAGCTAGAAAGGGGGATGAGATCATCAGCTAAAGCTGCAATAAGCAAAAGCCTTGAAAAGGCCCACAGATACGTAGTACAGCCACGGAGTAAGAGGTCGGGTCACACCTGTTTATCTGGCTTGACCTACATAAGGTCCTAATCTCATCCCAGGCAGGTGAGTTCAAGGAGCCAGATAAACAAAGACTACTAGGAAATTCCTCCTTTTTAATACTAGTAAATGGAGGAGAAAAATGGTTCAAAGAAGGGCATCTTTCGGGGGCTGGAGAGATGGCTCAGCGGTTAAGGGCATTGCCTGCTCTTCCAAAGGTCCTGAGTTCAATTCCCAGCAACCACATGGTGGCTGACAACCATCTGTAATGAGGTCTGGTGCCCTCTTCTGACCTGAAGGCATACATGTAGATATAATATTGTATATATAATAAATAAATTTAAAAAAAAAAAGAAGGGCATCTTACAAGACGAGGAATTCAAACCCATCGTCCACTTGCACATCACTGAGGTGGCTCCCTACCTACTCTAGAATACAGAAACATTCCAGGGAGCACCAGACAGGGCCACTTAGGGGAACGGATATGCAGAAAGCTGCTGTGTTCAGGGCTATTGGCAAGAGCTCAGAATCTAATTTTAAGGGCAAAGAAAATTCCAAGGTCACAATTATAATTTCATCTATGTTTTTTAGGCCAAATGATCCTTTATCGTTTGGCGAGAAACGTAAACCGCAGGGACAGCAATATTTGTGTGATGTCAAGTGACCTGCAAAGAAACAAGTTAAGGCCACTATGAAAAACAAGTCACCACCCCTACCCTTTGAGTTTCCTTTTCTTGACAGCTGCAGGAGAAAATAGGAAGCATACTGACTGTTGAGATCTGATGTCTTTCCTTAGGGGCCGCTTTGTCTGAGAGGAGAATGGATGCCCACATCTACTCCTAAGAGCCCTGAGTAAACTGCGCCCAATGCAAGCAATGGTATTCATTCATTTGTGGGGAAGCAGGTCTTGCTGGGAAAGGATGCTCAATGCTAGAAAGAAACAGAGCAGTAGGTTGGGGTTGGGGGGTGGGGAGTATTCATTTCCTGTGGACAAAAAGAGCCTGGAGAATTGCTACTACAGCCCAAGAGAAAAGTCAGACAAACTCCCATGGAGGGTGGTGTCTTCTGAATAAGGGTGTGTGCGTGCGTGTGTGTGTGTGTGTGTGTGTGTGTGTGTGTGTGCACGCATGACATACACTTCTGCAAGTGTCTGCAGACAGTTGGGTGATAAGGAATGACTTGGAAGAACAATATATACCAAAAGAGGAATCTCGTTGTTACAGTATGTTTGGTCAATCCTGTTTTCAAAGAACTACAGTCACAGGGGCAAATGTAGAGAGACAGTCTTAGATTTCTTCTCATGTCCCAGAATACCCAGAAAGGGAGGCAGTCAAGTCATACAAACAAAAGGGGAAGAGACAGGCTTTCTTTGCCACAAGTGGAAAGTGCCCCAAAGGTATAGCACACCCCTGTGATTTCCATACCCAGGACGCAGAAGCATGAAGCTTGCAAGTTAAAATCTACCCCAGCCTTCTCGAAATGAATGAAAAAGTAAATAAATAAAGCATACCCAACCTAGCATGTGCTAAGCCTCGGTGTGACCTCCAGCACTACCCTATCCCCTCCACCCCCAAAACAAGTAATAGATTATCCATTAGTATATTACCCATGTAGTACCTTCAAATCTCACGGAAGCCACGCTTGAATGATGTCATCTTTTGGCCTCTCTGCTAAAGCTCACTGGCCCCAGCCTGGGTGCCTGTCTGAGGCATTTGTATTTAGGGACAGTTAATCTCTGCGCATGGTGGAAACGGTGCAGCAGCTATATTTCCATCCTCTGCTGGTCCACAGACTCAGCTGAGAGGCAAAGAGCAGCGAAGCAGATGTGCAAGGGAGGAGGTGAGCCTGTGAGAGCCATTACCGCTTTCTGGTTCTTGGTTCCAGTTCCTTCTGGAAGCCATCTGCATTCCTTTCAGTTCCCCAAGAAACTCTGTCCTTGTAATAAATTGTCCTTTTTTTTGTTAAAGTCAGATTAAATTTATTTCAGTTATTTGAAAATGGAAACACCTGGTGTAAACCATATAACCATAAAATAAATCAGAATTAGGCCGTGAAAAGAACACAGACTCCTGATTCTGGTAGATCCAAGCTAGTCTCCCTGAAGATGGGCTGTCTAGTCCATTATCCTAGGCTGTTTGGGCCTTGTTCCATGTCTGTCAAATGGCGTGTATAGGAGTGGCTATTAAGAAGGCATGTACAGGGTCCCTGGCACATTGCAAGCTTGAGTCAGAATTTCTAGAACTGAGAGCAGGGGTCAGAGGGGTCACAGTGGTGGAGGTGCACAGCAAGAATGCCGGCAGATTCAAGGTGTTTCCTCCGTATTGGTAGAATACTTCTCCCAAAGGACTCGAGCCTGTAGCCAGCAAGAATTCATGAGAAAGTGCTTCTGTCTAGAGTACTTCAAGCCCACATTTCTCCTGCTTCCATCGAAAACGCCATTTAGTCATTGGCAGGTAAGTTTAATGTGACTCCCACCTAGTCCTTTATATATTCTCTGGGAGCCTGTCGCTCCCCCTCTCTCTATGCTAGACTTCTCATTCCTGACTGACTTTTCAAATTCCCGTCTTACGTGACCCCTGAAGTTCAGTGGGTCACTGCCCGACTCACTGCATCACCCTCATATCAGAAGATCCAGGGCTGCCCATGGTGGGCAAGATGGCAGACATCAACTAGGTACCAGGAAGCTATAGGGGCTTCCCTATAGCTTCAGCATTAACAAGTTTCCCATGTGAGGGGCTCTCTGTTCACAGGTTGAGCAGCTGGGCACTAAGCCAATGTGATGCCAGGTGGACAAGTTATTCCATGGTAGATACACTAAGCTCATGTATCCAGCTCCTCTTTGTTTCCTGTTCGGGCAAGGCTGCTTGCTGCCTGGTTCAGTGCTGGAATTCCAGCGTGTTGCTATAGACATCTTGACAAGATGAAAATTGAAACTTAGGAATCCAGAAACATGTTTCTTTTAAGTTCTTTTTATGGTGAATGATCTTCTTTATTAAGTATTTTATTTAATATTCGTGTGTGTGTGTATGTGTGTGTGTGTGTATCTAATCCACTTCCCATTCCCTCTCTAAATCTTCCCCATCATCCTCCCTATTTTTCCTTCTCAATTCCACATGCTTTTTAAAAAATTTAATACCTACTGAGTCAATTCAGCGCTGTCTGTATGTACACAAGTTTGAGAACATCTATTGGAGAATAGGCAACCTCCTGAATAGGCCCACATCCCTGAAGAACACTGACTCTCCCTCCCCAGTTAGCCATCAAAGCCAATAACTTCTCAGATAGGAGTGGGATTTCATGAGCCTCTCCCCAGTCCATGTTGGAATTTTAGATGTTTGATCTTGTGCATGCAATCCCAGCTATTGCGAGTTTGTGTGTGTGGCTCTGCTATCACATCCAGAAAACATTGTTTACTACAGACATCCCACTCCAGCTGGCCAGTTCATCTTTCTGCCTCTTCTTCCATGATGATGCCTCAGTGATGCCTCACCCTTGGCGGGAAGGGGTGTGGTACAGATGTCTCATTTTGAGGTACACATGCCACTGTCTCCTATTCTCTGTCCATTAACTGGTTGTTGGCCTCTAAAGGAATTACCAACCACTGCAAAAAGGGAGCTTCTCTGATGGGATGGAGACACACACTAATCTGTGAGTATAAAGATATGAACTTGAGAGTAGTTTATTATGTCTGTTTAGCAGAGTAACAGTACTAGGCGCTATGCCCCAGGTAGCCATGAGTAAAAGTCCAGTTTACAGTACCAGGCGTGGGGTCCATCTTGTCAAATGGGCTTTAAACACAACAAGGAAGTGATCAATTATTCTTATAATGCCCCTGCCACTATCGTTGTTCTTCACAAAACTAAAACTCTTTATTGAGTTTCCCTAGCATATGTTAAGTATTGTTTGACCTTAACATATTTTTAAAGTACCATTGGCCGCAGATTACTTCTATATTCATGGGGGGGGGGGGGAGTAACTAGAGAAATCTCAGTTTTACTGTAGGCTCAGTATCACTTCTTTATCATTTTTTTTTTGCTCCTCCTTCAATTTACACAGCACAGGACATAAGAGAACAATGAACTCACTTCAGAAGTTCTAAACACGTAAATATGGGACTTTGCACACTTTCTGACACACATCTTCCTACTGTATCTCATCCGTGAGTCCTAGACACTCAACTGGTCTGATGAAGTTCATGGCATTCCTTCCAGTTCTGTCTGAGGATCTGCCCTGAGGTACGGGCAACAGATAACCTGCAACCCAGCCCATGCTCTGTGCTGAAGAACACAACCCAACATGTCTCCACTTGTCTACAAGGAACGCTGGGTCTGCTATTGTGTCAGCTTAGTCTGGTTTCTGTTGCCCAAACAGAATTCCCAGGATTGGGTAGTCTGTAGAGAACAGAGGTTTGCTTGGACTCAAGGTCTAGATGCTGGAAGTCCAAAACCAAACACTTGTCTGTGGTGAGGGCCTCACACTGCCTCAATTCATGTCACAAGACAAAAGAGCAAGCAGGTGTGCAGAAAATGTGAGGGGTGGGCTTGTTTCAAACTCCCCACGCTTGCAGTGACTAACCCAGGCTCCCGAGTGTGAAAGCCCAGGGCCAATAAGACGGCTCAGTGGGAAAGGCACTTGGCATCAAGTCTGACCAACTACAGTGGATCCCTGGAACCCAAGCTCCTGCAAGGTGTCCTCTAACTTCCATACCCAGGCAACGGTATACACCACACCCCAATAATTATATAAACGTAGATAACACTAAATTAAAATTTGGAGAGGACTCATGCTGCAGGAAGGTATTAGTCCTCAAGCACTTCTTAAAGGTCCACCTCCCAACAGAGCCAAGCAGTAATCAGTCTTCAGCGTAGGTTTTGGAGGCGACAAACCAAATTCAAATTATACAACTACTTCATCTACTATGTTTTAATTACTGACTGCTTGCAGATTTCCCACAGTGAACTAAAAAGGAGGGCAGAAAATGAGTCTATCATTTCTACAATTGTGTTCTTATGGAAAACATTCAATAAATGACAAGTAGATATGCGTGTATTTTGTGAACATAATCTATAATCTCTACTGGTCCCTCACTCAAGAAATAAAACCTTTTAGATGGCATACAAACATTAAAGGGGCTTTTGCATTTGGCTGTTGGTTGGCTTGCAGTGTTGGAGACAGAATCAAGGGCCTAGAAAATGCTGAACTAAACCCCTAGCCCAATAAAAAGGTTTTGATCTACTTCAGAATACCCTCTCCCACCAAAAGTAACTAATCCACAACAACATTACCAGGGCTAACGGTCAGTTCTAAAGAATTAAATATATCGGCAATAAAGAGACACACAATGCATGCTTTCTAGTCTTCTTTGCCTTTCTTCTACTCTAAGATCTTCCATGGCATCTCATGCCTGTATCCCAACACTCAGGAAGCCAAAACCAGACCATGAACTAAAGGCCACCACAAGCTACATAGTGAGCTCCATGGCAATCCAAACTTCAACCTAAGTCCCTCCCTAGAAAAGTAAATAAATAAGGGAAAGTAAATTGACCTTTCCAAAATAGAGACTACCACATATGCAAGCATGGAAGTGTGCGTGTGCACACACACACACATGCCCACAACTAAGTCAGCTTTTCATGAGACTTTTCTTCCCATCAGCCAGAATACATGCACGTGCTCTTCTATGTGTATGTTTCAAGTACTGGTGCAGCAGATTGAAGTACAGGAACACCTCAGAGACATTCATCACTTTTAAATGAATAATGAATATAAATCAAGATCAAGACCTATCAGGCCAAGCAGTTTCTTTATTAATTAACCAATGAAAACAACAGATTGATATATGACACTCCCACATCAGGGAAATGGGCAAGTGAAAATGTCTATTAGGTTCCGTGACAACCGGTCCGTGAAAACACTCATTTAGAGAGTGTCCTGCTAGCATGGCTATTAGACAGAAGCCATGGGTATGAGGGGTCTAACCTACAGAATGGTGTAAGTTTGGGGTAAGAAAGCACAGAGCTGGAGCTCTTAGGAACACTAATAAACAGAGCTAGCAGAAAAACAGTAATGACCAGAGCAGTAGAAAAAAAGCCAAGGGACCAAGGGAATGGAATGCATGAGAAAGAAGGGGAAAGGAAGCTCTGAGAAGCAGATAGGGGACTCCAGAATTGAGTGATAATGAAAGTCAAACAAGGCAAAGAGCAAAAGGGCTCAAGGGACCGGTGACAGTAAAAGTCAATATTGACTTCATCTAAAAAGTTCAGGCGCAGGGGTGCACACTCTTAATCTCAGTGCTGGAGAGGCGAACACTCGGCCCTAGCCTAGCCTACTCAGCAAGTTCCAAGCCAATGAGAGGGTTTGTCTTTTTAAAAAGAAAAGAATGAAGCTTTCAGAGCCATGCACGTCCTGGGCCCAGGCTGAAGATGCATCATCTAGAAAGAATTCATAGATGCCAGTTTATGGAAGTCCAGGTCTGAAACCTTGCCCCTGAGAACAGTCACCAACACCTCAGGATGCTCATCCTTGGGTATGCAGAACCACGGTGTCTGGATTCAGAGTCTGGCAGCAGACCTCAAGACAGAGTTTTCCCAAAGCATCCTGCCTCACCTCCAACAGCACCCTATTGTTTGATCTCCGAGAGCAGAGGTGGCAAGGCAGAGGGCATGGCGGGCTGGAGCAGCTGCAGCCCACACTTAATAATGCCCATGAGGTCTTCACTGAATTTCCCTGCAGCCTGTTTCAGGGCAGCATCAGCTGGGACCTTGTGGAGACATCCCAGGGCTTCGGCTACCAGCTGGCCCTGTATCCAGACCAGTGTGGTTTGACTCTCTCCTTGGACCAGCTGAACCACTTTTCGATTGATGTCATATTCCTTGAGGACATTGCCTGCTGGATCAGGAACGGTGACTTTAAATTAACTTACAACAATCCCACTCTGAGACAGCCCTGGCTCCTATTCTGAAGACCCAGCTTGTGGTACAGAAGTTCTTCAGATCGTGACTCCTGAGGGACCCTTTAGGGTCAATGGGGCTTTGAAAGAGAACGGCCCCCAGAGGTTCCTATATTTGAAGCAGTTGGTACAACTGCTTGGGAAAGATTGGAAAGTATGGCCCTACTGTCAGAGGTGTGGTCTTGTAGGAGGAGGTGTGTCACTGAAGGTGGTCTTTGAGGCTTCAAAAGCCCATGCCTTTCCTAGTTCGCTCGCTCTCTGCCTCTAGCTTATAGATCAGACGTAAGCTCCCGACTCCGGCTCTACCTCCATGCCAGCATGCCTGCTACTATGCTTTCCACCATGATGGTCATGAACTCTAACCCTCTGGAAATGTGAGCCCCCCCAAATTAAAGTTTTCTTTTCTTTTTTTTTAAATATTTATTTATTTATTATGTATACAATATTCTGTCTGTATGCCTGAAGGCCAGAAGAGGGTGCCAGACCTCTTTACAGATGGTTGTGAGCCACCATGTGGTTGCTGGGGATTGAACTCAGGACCTTTGGAAGAGCAGGCAATGCTCTTAACCACTGAGCCATCTCTCCAGCCCTAAAGTTTTCTTTTATAAGTTGCCTCGGCCATGACATCTCTTCTTAGCAATAGAAACGTAACTAAGACAGATTCCCAGTTCAGACACCTACCTGAGCTCCAGCCAACTCTTCTCCCTACCCCATGGCTTCAATATTACAGAATACTTGAACTCCACCCCATCCCACGTTCCTTTCCTATCAGCTAGGCCCTCTTAATTGGAGTAAGAGTGTCTTATAATTAGCATTAATTATCAACTCAACAGGCTACAGACATGAGAGGAAAGCCTCAGTTAAGGGGTTGCTTTGATCAGATTGGCCTGTGGTCCTGTTGATGCAGGAATGCCCACCGTGGGTGGCACCATCCCTACGCAAGTAGCCCTGGGATGTATGGGAAAGCTAACTAAGCATCAGCCAGAGAGTGACACAATGAACAAGCTTCCTCCATTGTTCCCACCTGAGGATTCCTGCCATCAGTTCCTGCCTTGATTTCCCTCAGTGATGGACTGTGACCACAGAGAAGAAAACGGAAATGAACCCCTTCCTCCTCCACAATGCTTTCAATCAGAGTGCTCCATTACAACCACAGAAAAGTCTAGAGCAAAATGCCTTCTGAATTAAGCTCAATGTGAGGTGGCAAGGCAGATAGAGCCCGCTCCCCTCCCACCCATTGGCCAACACAAGCCTGTCACAGGCATTCATAGTGATGGAGTTCAGTGCAGTTTGCCTTTCTCTAGCAAGGAAAGGAGAAAACAGGTAGTTTGTACTGGGCTGAGTCTATCAGAGTGAGTCTATACTCGCAGTGCGGGGGGGGGGGGGATTGTGACTCAGTTCTTCCCAATGAACTTCAAGAGACAAACAGCTGGAGACATAGTGGAGAGTCTTGTTCAGAATGAGGCAGAGAAAGAATGGCATATGATCATTCTGTGTTTCTGCCTCTGGCCAGGAAAGAGGGAAATCGCTGCCAAATTGGTGTAATGGATGCTTGAGAAATTAAACTGGGTTGATTTATCGCGGAGACTCCTCAGCACTTAACTGACTTTGTAGAAATAAGAACCTAGCGAGTGGGGCTAGAGAGATGGCTCAGTGGTTAAGAGCATTGCCTGCTCTTCCAAAGGTTCTGAGTTCAATTCCCAGCAACCACATGGTGGCTCACAACCATCTGTAATGAGGTCTGGTGCCCTCTTCTGGCCTGCAGACATACACACAGACAGAATATTGTATACATAATAAATAAATAAATATTTATTTAAAAAAAAAAAAAAGAGCCTAGCGAGCCGGCCTTGTCCCCTTCACGTAGCTTGGCTGTTAAAGACAAATGATAGCCGTGCTACATGAACGAGACATGGTCTCTGTGACCATGTGACACAAGAGTATCGGAAAAGCCCTTCCTCACAGCGAGCAGTCACTAAAGATGACAGTGAAAACCAGGCGCCCACCTTCTCAGTGCAGTGGCCAGTGTGCCGGTCAGTCTCACAATCTGGAGGTCCTGAGTTCGAACCTCAGAGGAGGCAGCCATAACCTCTTATTCTTGGACTGGAAATGGCTCAGAGTCAGGAGGCCTTTTGAAGCTAAGAATAGAGACAAAGATCCTTCTCTGACACACTGTCTGGCAGGTAGGTAAAGAAGCAGTTACCCTTGAAATAATCACCCAATTTGAGTTGGGGATAAACTCACTTGTAGAGTGTTTGTCCAGCACATTTGATGCTCTGGCTTTCGTCCCCAGCTTTACAAAAAATAAAGAAGCAAATAAATCACTGAGTTTTCTTCCCCGTATTTAGTACTGAGATCATTCTTACAGATTCTGGGGACCATCAAGCAGTTAAAGGCAAAGCTTTTCAATAACAGCCGAAGCATCTCACACAGAAAGCACCTTGTCACGTGTGTCCTAGTTAATGTCCCACACCTCGCATACACAGCTCGCCTTCAAGTTCTCTTGGTTTTTCTGAACACATTTAGGAAACATGGTATCATTACAGCCACAGCAGAGGGTCCTCGGTCACAGCATTCCCACTGCGAAGCAGCTGATTTCCAAATCTCCACCCTCGGCCGCGGTAGGGGAGGTACACTCTTGCCTCACGGCAGCATGAGTATTTACAAGGCAAGTCACAAAACATAGCCCATGTCACTCCTCGTTAATGCTTGACAAAAATGATTATGTCCTCAAGAGGCCTTTAAGAAATAGCCTGAACTGAATGATGTCCCTCTGAAATTCCCGTTCTAGCCCCAGCTCCGCAGCACTGCAGAACTTGGCCGTATTTCAAAAAAGATAATAGGTTGAAGCGAGAGGATGGAAGTGTGTTTTCTTTTCTTCTCCTTCTTCTTATTCTTTCACTTATTTATTTAAAAAAGAAAACAAACGATCTTTTTTTCATTTTACATACCAATCCCAGTTCCCGCTCCTTCCCCTCCTCCCATTCCCCATCTAGCCCCTTCTACCCCCATCCACTCCTCAGAGAGGGTAAGGCACATTGCTTTGGGGAAGAATCAAGGCCATCTAGGCTGAGTAAGGCATCCATCCAAAGATTCTAGGTTCCCAAAAAGCCAGTACCAGCACTAGGGATAAATCCTGGTGCCACTGCCAGTGACCCTGCAGTCTGCCCCAGCCCTACAGTTGTCACCCACATTCAGGGGGACTAGTTTGGACCTATGCCATTTCCTTTCCTGTCTAGCTGGAGATGGGGAAGTGTGTTTTCATCCGGTCTCACGCATGTCTTTGTAAGAAATGGACATTAAGATACAGACACACACAGAGGACGACACAGAGAACAGGCTGCCATCTAGAGCCGAGAGAAACTGGTACTTTGAGCCAATTCCTGAAGATGGCGTCACTGTGAGAAATAACCCTGTCGGTTCATCCCATCAGTCTGTGCTTGCTCTGGCGACCCCAGAAAACTGACCTCTGGAGTGAGCATTTCACACAGGACACATCAATTAGGACTGGGGGCGAATGGCCCTTGAATCCTAGCAATTAACCTCTCCTTTGCCAGCAGGCAGATCTGGAACCATTCAAAAGCAAAAGTCCTTCTACATCTCCCTGACACCAAAAACATGAAGAAAATGATAACTTCACCAACAAAATTAAGCAGTATTAAATTATAGCCTAAAGCATGCAGTCAATATTCATATGGCAAACTGATATAAATAAGTAACTGAAGAGATGTGAGTAGAAAATTGACCCAGCATTCATATGGAAAATTTTCAGACAGTTAATACATATTGAGACTCAACTCTTAAGGAAGTGGAGTGTAGACACACATTCCTTACACGCACACAATGACTTCCTTCTACGAGTACCAGAAGGGAAGAAGTGAAAAGTCGCTTTCCAAGTGGAAAAACCCAACCACCACTGACTCAGCTAACGTCCACACGGTAAGTCATCTCCATAATCCGAGACCAAGATATGAGGGCTAAGAGCCTGCTTTGGGAGTCTTTCCCCCTAAGAACTGGTGAGCCTGATCTGAGCTTGAGAAAAACACCAGACAAATCCCCAATCCCAGCTGAAGAACAACCTAAAAATACATCTCAAAACTGCCAAGGTCATCAAAAACAAGGGAAGGCCGAGAAGCCTAGCCAAGAGCAGCTACGAAGAGATGACTAAAACTACCGTGGTGTCCTGGATGGGGTCCCGGAACAGGAAACGGATATTGGGTAAGCGCTCAGGAAGTCTGAATTAAGTGTGGATGTTAGTTAATTTAAAAGGTGATAAATATACCACACCTAATGGGGGATGTTGATAATGGGGAGGTTGCTGGTGTGTGGAAGGAAACATGTAGGATGCTTTTGTGCCTTCCTCAGTTTTCCTGTGACCCTAATTTTTTTCTAAATATTTATAAAATGAAAAAATGCTAATACTCTATAGACAGACGTGCTCCGCAGAAGTGCTGTGTGTGTGTGTGTGTGTGTGTGTGAGCACATGCGCGTGCACATTTTACAATAGTCCCATACAGCCCGGGCTGTTCCACATCTCACTCTGAAACTAAGCATGTCCAAGTTCTGGGATTACAGGCATGCAACCACCATTCCTGGTTATTCATAGAATTTCAAGAAATCTTTCTTCACCATTGGCAAAGGCCCCAAAGGTGGCTGGAGGGCAGGCTCTCGCCGCCGGAGAGTTCACTGGTGTGCCAAAACTGAAATAAGCCCCACCGGAGTAATTCGCAGGGACACGTGGTAGCTCCACGGGTATGAAATTCTAGAGGCCCAGACAAGGAAGTTCTCTTGATAGATTCGCCTATGTCCAGAGCTAGCTCTGCACCTCCCAGGCTCAACAATGGTTTTCTTAGCATCTTAAGACCGAATGGGTCTTACGGATGCTGACTCACACCAGCAGAAGTCAGCGGCTATCATACAACAAAACAGGGTGCCAGGCAGCCGGGCAAACCCAACAGGCTGAGCCAGACGGGGTGAGGCCTGAGAGTGTATATTCTAGCCAGGGATCCGATGCTGTTGCTCCGACGGTACTGGAAGTACTGGACGTCCAATGGTCAACTTTAGTTGTTTTTCAATCCTAGCTCACATTAGAACTAGCTGAGAGGAGGAAAAAGTTGGGTGGAAAGAATCCTTATAAATGCCCCCGGCCCCTCGTACCAATCAGATTAGAACATCAGTGGGTGAGACTCAAGCAGAAATCCTTGCTGGAGCTTTACATGTCTCCAGGTGCTATTACTTTTCCGGGTTGTTAGGCATCAAGAGTCTAATATCCCAGGATATTCAGATTTAGGTCCGGGGCAAGGCCCTAGACTCTGTGTCCGTCAAATGCTGAGTGACCCTTAGCTGGTGTTTGAGAAATGTACAAGTCTTACCTTGCTGACTCAGAAACTGATCCTCAGAAGAAAGACTGGCATTGCTTTTACCTTACTCCAACCCAACACTCCCCATCCTGTTTTGGAGAATCCATGGTTCAAGGGAATGTGTTACCTAAGGTTGTGCATCAATACAAACCAATGCTTTTTTACGGTCGAGCTTCCACAGCCCCACGCTTACAGTTAGTGCAACAAAATAGTTCCCTTGTATTTAAATACTGCTGTTAGCCATGCAGCATTACGTCAGACAAGTATTTCATAAGCAATTAGTAGAATAATTTAAGGTCCACGGTGCGCTAAATAGGAATCACATGAGACACTAGCTCTGTAGACAGGGAAACTGAGGCACAAAGGTGACAACAAAGTCACCTGAAGAATGAATTTAACCCCACCAGGGAAGGATAGAGTCTTTATCTTACCCTAGCACCATAACCCTTTGAGGGAGCAGGAGTTAAAGAGTTTGTCATGTGTTACTTCCTGTCTGAAAAGCAAGCACAGAAAAGATTAAGAAAGCTAACATTTGTTCTATCAAGTGCTTGGCTCCAACTTTTATTTTTTTCACCTAATCGGAGTCATACATATCCCTATTGTGGACACACAATATCATCTTACACAATGGCAGAAAGAACCACATCGCTGGATGTCACTGTTTAAAGGAGGGAGCGGGAGGCAGGGAACAAACCAGCATAGTCTTCCAAGTGGATTTGGAAGACTAGAAACTGAAGAAAGCTGGTTATGAGGACACGTCAGGGTGAGAAGAGACTGAGCAAGGGCTGGGGTGGCTAAGGGAAGAGTCTTGGAAGGGAAGTCATAGGTGTCAATGAACCTGGAAGTCATAGGCTGTGTTCAGTTACCCAATCCCATAAGCCAATTAAAAGAGCCAAATTAATCATGGAAATGTGGTCTCCTGGGGAACAGAGACAAAGAGATCCAGCAGGACCCCCAAGTCTATTGTTGGGAGTCCTAATGTAAGACTGAAGTTTAAATAGAGGGCCAAGGATGTGCACATCTGGACAGTCCTGGTCTAGTGTGGTCCTGCCCACCACCAACCCATTCTGTTCTGGGCTTCAGTCTCATCCCCTAAGATGGTCTGAGAACTTATCAGAACTGTGTGAAATCTCTTCCCAGGAAACAACGTTCCTGCTCTGGCGTCATCTTTCCCTTCTTTCTCCCAGTATGAGACTCCTGGGAAATTCTCATTTCTTTTGGGTCTAATGCTTCAACGGTCTGTTAGCCAGATTGAGGGAGACACGTGTCTCCTGAAGAACACCTCCATTTCAGCAAGGCCAGGTGAAGGAGATCTCTGACTCACAAAGAGTGGAGCTGCCCAAGTTCTGAGAATGTGATAAGTATTTCGTCCAGATATACCCACTTCTCAGGGCAAATCTCAACAAGTCAGGGCACATAGATGAGGTCTGTCCACTTTCAGGGATGACAAAACCTGGAGTTGCCTTTGGAGGAAATCTCACATCCTCCAACTCATGTAGGGAAACAGAACGACCATCGCTTTGCTCCGCGCCTGCCTGATCTTTACTTCCGGGGCAGTGAATGGTACAGGATGAAGAAGGAGATCACAAACTCAAGTCTCTAATGCCAAAGTACTTTAAATATCTGGCCAAGGGGGCTGGAGAGATGGCTCAGTGGTTAAGAGCATTGCCTGCTCTTCCAAAGGTCCTGAGTTCAATTCCCAGCAACCACATGGTGGCTCACAACCATCTGTAATGGGGTCTGGTGCCCTCTTCTGGCCTGCAGACATACACACAGACAGAATATTGTATACATAATAAATAAATAAATATAAAAAAAAATATCTGGCCAAGAGCCCGGAGCTACTGCCTATGTCTTCAGGGAAAACACTGATAAGCGGTAGCTGAAAACTACATTATCCCAAGCTCCATCTGATGAAGGCCATCAAAAGCCCCTCAAACTAAGAGAAGCTACACCGCAGATCTGCCTTAAAGATACCTGCCTGTCTTCCAACACTCCTAAGGTTGAACACTATTTGTCAGATATGACGGTTACTCTCAACTGCCAACTTGATGAGATTAAGACTCACTTGGCTGCTGGGCATGGATTTGAGGGGTTGTCTTGATTCGGGTTCATTGAAGTGGGAAGATGGACCTACTGTGGGTGGAGCCATTCCCTGAGCTGGGATCCTGGAGCGGAGAAGTGGGAGAAAGTGAGCTGAGTACAAATGCCCACCACTCCCTGCTTCTTGACTGTGGCTGTGATGTAACCAGCGGCCTCGTATCCCTCCTGCCTTGATCTCCCTGCTTGACAGACTTGAACTGTGAGCCGCCGTAAAGTTGCTCTTAGCACGGTAACAAGAAAAGTAAATGTATCAGGCAATCAAGGGGCAGTGAGGCCTTAGGAAGTCTAGACCTCTAGGTTCGTTAGGTAAACAGAAAGGATCTGAAAGAACCGAGAAGAAGCTGCACAAAGAGAGGATGAGAAAGGGGCGTGTCTCAGCTCACTGGGATGCTGTGACACGCTGTCCTAAACTGGGGAGCTCATGAGTTTATTTCTCACAGTTCTGGAGGCTGGGAGTCAAGACCAAGGCCCATGGTATATATAAAGTGCCACCTCCTAGTTAATAGGTCACCGTTCTCTCAAGGTAGTCTCACACAGCCAAAGGGCCGGGGGGACGCTCTGACCACTTCTGTCCCCAGGACCAAAACACCTCCTGAAATCCCCATTTCCTAATGCCTAATTCCTAACCTTGGGGTTAGGGTTGTTATGAAGTGGATGAAAACTTGTTTCTCGAGGGATGGCACTGTTTTGGGAGGTTATAAAACCTTAAGGGGGAGGGACATTGCTGGAGGAATAAGAATGGGTCATTGAAAGTAATCAGTGGACTTGGGATGGTCTGTTTCCTACTCTGTCTTGTTTTCTTGGTCCACTGAACAAGCTGTCCCATTCTGCCAATGCCATTGCTATAAGCCATTCCAGTCACCCGTGTCTTTCCCACACTCTCAAACAAGGAGCCAAAGTGAATTCTCCCTGTCCCCCACCCTTAAACTGCCACATGTCAGGCGTTTCATCTCCACACTGAGAAAAGTAATGAAAATAAGATTTCAACAGTACTAGCTCTGGGGGCACACACACCCTGACACCACAAGCTGACGAGAAGCCTGCTTCAGCAGCGAGAGCGTCGAAAGAGCACGGCTCTCATCTCAGAATGAGCTGTTCGGGTTCTTCCTGTGGGCTGTGGACAGCTCTGGGCCCACAGGCATCAACCGGGAGGTGGACAAAACTAAGCAGGAAATGTCCCACCCTTAACTGAGTGGGATGGAGATGCTCTACATTCTATGAGACACACTTTCCCTAACAGGGGCAGGTGAGTTAGGCAAGTGTGAGTGGCAGGATTGCCAGCGAGAGGAAGCAGGCAATGATGGCCGTGGCTAAAAGGAAGCCCCGTGCATAAATGGAAACACGTGGGGGGGTTTCAGTGATGGCAATGCCTGAGCAAAGATATTACAGTGTTCTATATTTCAATCCCTTTTTATTGCATTCCTACCATGATCTATTTGAAAATGTGCAGTTATTATTTAAAAAAGAAAACTCATGAGCTGACTGAAGTTGGCTGATTGAAAAGTATACTATTTTCCAAACCTAATACTGTGTGTTTTATTTCCCTAAGGCATGTAGCTGGGTAGATCACGTGCACCAGACAGATCAGAATTAATGGTTCAAGGTTTGCTTGTTTCTTCCTTCATCCACGAAATAATAGCTGAAGCACTTATAACTTATTGCTTCCAGGCAGACTGTGCTGCTATTTCCCACCTTGGGTACAATGGGATGGTACAACCCATGCCCATTGTTATTTCTTCACGGACTGTAAAGTCATAATACCTTGTGTGTGCCCCATAGGAGCATCTCAGCTGGCAAGTGGTACAGGATCTGCCTACTGCAGACCCTTCAAAACAAGCAACAGCACCAAACGCTTAGCACATTCTCGGGCTCAACAGTTGCAGAACGAGCCTATCGTTCCCAAGAACTGCTTGACGTATATCCGTGAACAAGAAATTTGGGGAATTCTTTTTTTAAAAAATTAACTTAGTTTAAGGAAATTATCCTTTCTGCTTTTTAGAGAAACCTCCATGAAAGCAAATACTGCATGGTATGTTAATACTTGAATATCAATTTTTCCACATCTCTTGCCACTGTGACCATTGGAGAGATGGGGGCTCTGTCTAGTATTTCTCACCACTGTGAAAACAGTCTCCATGGAACATAACCCTCAAGACACAGCTGCGCAAAGGAAGGACTTGCTGAAGTGAAAATGAGCCTTGTATGCCTTCGCGAAACATCTTTAACGAAAGCCATTAAACACAGAAGGAATATGATAAGCCTCTGCAATAATCACACGCCTCTTTGCATTATGTTCCTGAGCATGTATATACTTTACTTCATTTAAAAGAACAGCACAGGAGAGGGCTATCTCATTACCCCTCATCTGAGAAGCTCAGGAGGGTGGTAATGGGGGCACCCAGGTAGGGCTGTGCTGTCACCTGCTGGCCACTGCTTCCTGGGGAACTGCTGGCCTTTCTTTTCCTTGTTTAATTCTTTGTTCTGTATGTGTATGTGTTGCATCTGTGTGTATGCATGTTTCTTGTGTATAAGCACACATGTTTATACATGCATGCATGCGTGTGCAGGTAAAGGCCTACCAGCTACCTCTTGACCTTTCGAAGACTCATTTTCATTATCTGTATAGTGGGGTTAGCATGAAAGTTTCCTATAAGCAATTCATGATAGCTAACATGATAGCAAGATTTATTATATACTAAAAATTGGATAGATAATTCAAATTTCATACTATTTCATGTAAAGAATCTTATTTAATCCTTGTAGCAATTCAGTGATGACTTGCTCCTGGTGATGAAGAAGTGGGGGCATTGAGATGCACGGCTGCCTGCTAAGGTCCACACGCAAGGGAAAGAGCAAGCCCAGGATGGACACAACACACACATCTTCTGTACCTCCCGCCGCTATGCTGAGTGTGCATCTGGACATCTGGATTGTCTGCAGGAACAGAAGAGAGGGGTGGTGGTGCTGCCTCCCAAGAGAGGAGCTGAGTGCCTAGGGCACTTCATCAACACTTTGAATCTAAACATCCTCAGAGCTTTATAAAAATGGCCAGCTCCAAAAAATAATAAACCATCAAGGGTCTGTGGAAACCAAAATTCCTCTAAGTGTTGACAAAAATGAGCACGGCCGCCCTTATGCAGACAGGGTAGGAATACCACTTGCACTGCTCAACACTATATGATCTTGGAATCACACGAAAGCCCATGTAGGCACTCAGGCACTACTGCCAAATCAGTGCCTTTAGCTGCTGCAGAAGTCCTGTCTTTGGCTCTTATGCCAGCACAGTCCCGACCTCAGGGGTTTGGCACATGCTGCCTCTCTCCAAGGAGCCTCCGTCTCGCAGTCTACCCAAGCCATCCTTCACTTATTGCCTTTTAATATAAACGCCACAATGCCATTTTCTCCCTCATAATCCTTAAAACCACAATGTCTTTTTTTCTCAACATCATGTATCACCAGTGGCTGACACGCTATATATGTTGCTGGTTTGTGTTTCCCCAGGCTCAGGCCCTCAGGAGGTCAGCTTCATGAGGGCGGAGTCTCCACCACTCCCCTTCACTGCTATGCCTGCAGTGCCCAGAGGAGTGAACCCTCATTTAATTGCCAAATGGATGAAACTCTTGTGATCTCTGGGACTGACCATATTTAACAATCTTCCTTTTAAAATGCATTGTACTTATTTCACAAAAACCAACACTGTCCAAAGAAAAGGATGACACGCATTGTAGTTGAAGAAAAAGAAATTCTGTGTCCCCAAAATGCTACAGTCAATATCTTTCTATTGCCACAAACGTCATTCTTGGGGACTCTTCCCTAAAACCTTTGACTACCAAAGGGAACACATGCTAACAAGTGTTCCTGTTGATCTGAACTGAGGTAAACACATCACAGAGATAGCATTAAGGCCCCAGGTTTCCAGGCTAATGTGCCCAACAAGTTACCTGTGCTTCCTACACCTCAGCCTCCGCTCTATAAAAAGATGATTATAGCAGTGCTTAGCCCATAAACCTGACGCACAAGTTTGGTTGGTTTAGCTGAGAATTAAGTGAGATTCAGCATGAAGAAGGTACTTTTAAAGTATCGGAGAGGGACATTCCTGTGGACTTAATGCAAACCCCTGGGAGGAGTAAGGTGGTTTCCTGAAGTTCCCCCTAAAATACCTTGTAAAGTTAAGGAAGTTTAAAGCAGAGGGGAGGCAGTAAAATCTTATGGAAGAACTGAGCTCAAACACCTCAATGCTGAGCTACCCAAGCTTTGTCTCTTTCAATTTTATTGAGCAAATCTGTAACAATACCTTTAGAGAACAGGGCATTGGCAGCATGGCTGCCAGGGAGTCAATTTAAAGCCCCACAGACGGAGGCAAAGGTTTTAACATGGTGTACGCTACGCTATTTGATCAGAGTACAATAACACAAGAGCCAAACCCTAAGCCTAGCCCTCGGCGGCGGTTTCAGTAGAATGGCTCCCAAAGGCTCAGATATTTGAATACTTAGTTACCGGGGAGCTGCACTGATCGAAGGGACTAGAAGCTTGAGGGGTGTGGCCTTGTTGGAGGAAGTGTGATGTTGGGAATAGGCTTTGGGGTTTCAAAAGTCCACGCCAAGGCCAGAGTCCCTCTTTCAGCCTGCAGATCAGGGTCAACTCTCAGCTACTGCTTCAGCCAGCACGCCACCCTGCTCGCTGCCATGATGATAATGGACTACACCTCTGAAATTTTAAGTGAACCGCCCCAATTAAATGTTTTCTCTTACAAGAGTTGCCTTGGTCGTGGTGTCTCTTCATAGCAATAGAACAATGACAAGGACACCCTAACACATAGTGAAACTCAACACGGACATCTCTTTAACTGCAGTGCAGAAGCAATGCCTTGCTGATTAATAATGGGGAAGGTGCTTGTTGCTTGCTACTCTCTTGGCCTCCATTCAGAAAGCTTTAAATGAATTTTCTCTTCAAATATTAAAAGTATGCAATCTGGCAGAGCCCAGACAAACTTCCTTTGAAGGATACGGAATGACTGACAGATGTTCCACAGTCATTCAGCACTCCTGGTTTCTGCTATAATTGGAGCCCGTGAGGGCAGGAGAGGTCTGCATGCCTGTCCACCTTTCTGCAAGCTGACAATTAAAGCTCTTCCCAGCTCTCAGCCATTCATTTAAAACAGATACCAGAGGCAGTTTTGTTCAGCAAGGAAGTTAAGGAAAAAAATATTAATTTCCTCCTTAACCCAAAGGAATAATTACATTGGATTAATAAGTTAAAGAGCCCAGATCACCTCCTCAGGATCCTTGCACAGGTTTTCAAGGTTTTGTAACATTTCAACTGGGCTTTCTGGGGTCCAGGAAAAAAAAAATAGCTTTCATTTCCCTCCAAGATGAAAACCTGGAGGCTCATCATTTTCGGATATATAGTGTTTAAGACGTAAACTTTCAGAAAAAGCTCCTGCCTCCAATCACACACATTGTCCTTTAGCGTCCCAATTGCACTGTGACCAGCATCCCACATACTCAAGGAGAAGACACCAACAAAGCAAAGGAAAATGGTTTCAGAACAATGTAACAACCTGTGTGAAGTATATATGAAACCACCATTTAGATTTACATTGCAAGTGTTACTATTCCCAGCTGTCGGGAGTCTTCCTGTTAACTCCAAGGAAGGCCAGTGCATTGTATCAACTGTACAGGCAGTAACTCAGAGGACTGGGAGGCTGTGTGCTCAGAGGCGATTAAGTGGTTATAAATAGGGCTAGCATCCCCGCCCATTAACACAGCCTACAAAGCACGGTGGGCGTTCCATTACCGATTACATCACTTAGTCCCAGACAACCCTGGCCACTAGAATTGTTGTCTCCATTTTTGAGGTGAGAAAACTGAGCCAGAAAAAAATCAGTCCGTTGCCAGACTCACAATTACAGGAGGTGAGGTCTTGCTAATGCCAATGTCAGAATTCTTTCTCCAGAAACATCTCTCACCTTTCCCCTACTCACCTGAAGCTCACACCACTACCTGCCCACTTTAAATGCCTTTGCTTAACGTAAGACACTGACACTGTTCAACCAAGCACATAAGATTAACGCTCACCCATCAGGCAAGGACTCTGTGGGAAGAGACCAAAGGAACAGAGTATTCAGCGTGCCCAAGAAAGGAAACAGTTGAGGGTGGTTGACGGGTACCTAGCTGACCTATGACAGTATGACAGTACTAACCAAAGGGTGACTTACCCTGTCCACCACGGGTGTCAGGAGGTTGAACGGAAAAGAAGCTATCCCTAAGCGATTCTATTAAAAGAAAATACGTGAGGGGGATCTGCAGGTGAATGCAGGGCACGTACTCAAGCCTGTGGGGCCGGAAGGGTGTCAAGAAGTTGATATTTTTCCTAGGATTAGTCTGAGGGGCACTGACGCATTCAGGCTTGGTCTTTAAGAGCGAGTCAGGGCACTCATTCCCTGTATTTATCTTGGGTTTTTGCTCCATTACTAACTCTTTTTTTCCTCAGGAGGAGAAGGGGGTGTTCAGAAAGGGAAAGGCCACAGCTGCTCTCTATCACGATGACTGAGATCTAACCTCACGATCCTCCTGCTCCTGAATCCGATCCCAGGACCTACACGGGGGAAGGAGAAGGATGACTGCCACAAGTTGTCCTCCGACCTCCACGTGAGCACTGTAGCCTGTGCCCACCTCCGTGCCCCCACACAAAGCAAGTAAATATCAAACTGCAATAGATGTTTTAAAAAGAAAGTGAATACATGTACAAGTTCAAAAGGATGTATGTTCTAAGTCTGATTTCCAAAGACCAGGGTTACATGCAGTTTTTTTCCAGGGATTTGTTTGTACAAAGCCAGACTGAGCTTACTAACGAGAGCTGTGGAAGGGACGCTGGGGCAGATGGGGGATTTGTGCAGAAGAGACACTGTTGGAGAAAGTACCCAGCAAAGCTGACCCGGAGAGGAAAAAATCAATTTTTAAGCTTCTTTATATAGCAAAATTAATTTTAGCTGGAAATCTGAAAGATACAAATAATAGCGGTGGCTAGAAAAGCATACACCGGGACATTTTTATCTTACTGAACTCAGCAGAAATGATTATGCAAAAAATTCTACTGTCATGGGAAAGTTATAGACTATTAATAACCTATTTTTTTAATATTTATTTACTTATTTATTATGTATATAATATTCTGTCTGTGTATATGCCTGAAGGCCAAAAGAGGGCACCAGACCTCTTTACAGATGGTTTTGAGCCACCATGTGGTTGCTGGGAATTGAACTCAGGACCTTTGGAAGAGCAGGCAATACTCTTAACCACTGAGCCATCTCTCCAGCCCCCAATAACCTATTTTTAAAATAGAAGAAAACACACATATGTCTCTCTATGGATAATTTATGTGAACTAGCTAATTTCTAATACCAATATTACAATAATTAAGTGAATTTTAATAATGTGCAATAGGTAAGTTTACAGTGTGGGTCACTGCTAACTCATACTAAGGTAATATTGCATGTCCATTATTCCTTATCCTAACATAAAAATTTTCTAAGGACATTTTTCATCTGAAAGATTTCACCCAAATTCAGTAAACCATCCAGTGTGACACAGAAGATGCACTTGACAGAGAGACATCTTCCGGGGTTCGCTGTTTCACATTTTAAACACAAACTGAGCATTCCAAGTGATCACAGTCACGGAATCATTATACACATGGTCTCTGCCTGTCCCATCAGCGTGCCTATATCCTTTACTTCTGTAGCTTAAACTCACATGGGCACAGTGCCACAGGGTCAGAGACCCCAGCTACCCCAAAGTGAACTTAAACAACTCTCACCTTTTAGGACTTACTTCTTTTTTTTTTTTTTTTTTTTTTTTTAAGTTTTTCGAGACAGGGTTTCTCTGTGGTTTTGGAGCCTGTTTTGGAACTAGCTCTTGTAGCCCAGGCTGGTCTCGAACTCACAAAGATCCGCCTGCCTCTGCCTCCCAAGTGCTGGGATTAAAAGCGTGCGCCACCACCGATTAGGACTTACTTCTTAAATAAAGATGCCCGGGTCACACACTTTGGGGGAAGCTAGCTGCTACTGCTGCTAGGAACATCCCGAGAACAACTGGCCAGAAACTGGCAAATTAAAAATTGTTCTGCAAGGTAGTCTTCCTAGCCCAGGCCAGTGCGAGGAGACTGCATCCTGAAACATCCCAGAGCTGCTGCCCCGGTGTGCTTCCTCACCACATAGCCTGACAAACCTGTGCCAGAACCTTACCCGCAGGGCACTCTCAGACTTCCTAACCCCTCCAATTATGTGAGTTAATAAATGTTCGTTTCCTTTAAGAAAAAAAATAGGGGATGGAGAGATGACTCAGCGGTTAAGAGCACTGGCTGACCTTCCAAAGGTCCTGAGTTCAATTCCCAGCAACCACATGGTGGCTCACAACCATCTGTAATGAGATCTGGTGCCCTCTTCTGGCCTGCAGGCATACATGCAGGCAGAACACTATATACTACATAATAAATAAAACTTTTTTTTCAAAGAAAAAAGAAAAAAAATAGTATGTGCAGCCTGATATATAATATATTGCATTATGTAGTTACTATATATTATAATAGAATATGTATAATTATATATGAATATAGAGAGTATTTGGGGTCCACGCACATACATGTGTGTGTATGTATGTGTGTGTGTGTGTATAATAATCCTTCTGTACACTGTGAATATATTACTCTCATTGGTTAATAAATGAGGTAGCTAGGTAGGAATTATAGGTGGGATAACCAAAGTTGTCCTAGTGAGAAAAGGTACCAAGCTACATGGCAGAACATAGATAAGAAATATGGGTTAATTTAAATGTAAGAGTTAGCTTGTAACAAGCCTGAGTTATTGACCAAGCATTTATAATTAGCATAAGCCTCAGTGTGTTTACTTGTGAGCTGCTGCCAGGACAGAAACTTTCATCTACACATTTATATATAATATAGAGAACAGGAGACAGAGAGAAATCATGAACCAACTACTTAAGTAGGAATTTTCTGGCTTCCATTAAAACAAGGTCTGGGCAAAAGCAGGAGGCACTGTGTCTGGCCACAGGATGGTAGGAAGTCCCTGGGAAAGCCTAGCCATAATCAAGATGTAGACAGGAAGTTAAGGTTTTCAGGCTGAAGAAAAAGGATGGAAGAAGCTATGTACCCTGCAGTACCATGGCCCAAACTTATAACCCAGCATTCGGGACACTGAGGAAGGAGGAGGAAGTTAGCTCTGTAATTGTAAAGAACTGTTGCTTGTCTTACATTTAAGACTAACCCTTAAGCTGGGGCCACAGACCTGTGGTAGAGCTTCCCGAGGATACATGAAGCACTAGGCTCAATTTCCAGACCACAAAATAAAATAAACTTGATTAAGAGAGGAAGGGAGGGAGGGAGAGAGGGACGGAAAAAGGAAGAGAGGGAAGAAGACTTGAGTACTCTAATTTAATTTCTGCAGAGAAATAACACTTGTTAAAGAATAATACAAAATACTGAGGAATACATTGAATTTTGTAGATTAAATGTATACATTAAAACTCAACAGTAACCACTGCACTCATTTAGAGTTGAAGCCAATGCGCTCTCTTCAGGAAAGAGTGTTTCACAGATGAGGTTTGTGTAGAGTAAGGAGGGCACGCTGAGAAAAAGCTGCAGATTGGTCTCAGCTGGGTTTATTATTGCTGCAAAATTATATACTCACTGCACCCCTAATTGTGTCTACTCGGGGCAGTCACCTCTACCTTCCCACCTTTGGTGGGCCATGGCTAATAAAGGGTGTTGAGGAAATTCCAGAATAAAATAAACACAGACTCGCTGGAAGGAAAGCAAAGAACCACAGCAGACAGAAGCATGTGCATCTGAAATAATGTCCCTCTCCACATTAGCAACCAAAGAAACCTCCTCTTCAAATATAATCGAATGAACAGCTGCAGCGACTATATAAAAAAAAATGTGACTATAAAAATCAGTTCCTAGAACTGGGCTTGGTGGTGCATGTCTGTAATCCCAGCAGGTAGGAGGTACAGGCAGGAGGACTTTAAGGCCATCCTTGGCAATACAGCCAACCTGAGGTCAGCCTGAACTATAGGAGATACTGTTTCAAAAAATAACACCAAAAAAGCAGACCATAAATCTATTTTCCCTGCTATAGTATCACTGTTACTTGACTCACTACTGACGGGAAAATGTAGTCTGATTTCTCAAAAAAGATACTGACAGTCACCAAAGAAAATCTACCAATGGCTGGAAAGATGCAACAGTGCAACTTGCTGCTCTTGCAGATGATCAGAGTCCCATTTCCAGCATCCCCGGCAGTCAGCTGGCTCACAGCAAACTACAAGCCTGGCCCCAGGCCATCCAACCCCCTCTGCTGGCCTCCAAGGGCATCAGGCACACACATGGTACCCAAACATACAGGCAGGCCAACACTCATTTCACAGAAAACAAAATTAATTGGTTTTTTCGAAAATCAAATCTACTCATTAATAGAGACTAAAAATAAAGAGAGCCTCTTATCGACAGGCTAATGACAAGTCTCAGTCTCTCGCAGGGGAACCCAGGATACCAAGTATGACTCCTCAACTAATGTTTGACTTCCCCTTCCCTAGCATTGCACAGAAGAAGAACCACAGGGCCATTCATGTCCCAGAGAACAGTAGTTCCAATGGAAGCCTATGGGAAACTGAGATTTGCTAGCAAGTGACGCCACCTTGTCTGTCTGCAGTGACAGGAGCCAAGACAAGGCTTTTTTGTGTAATAGCTCTGGCCTCCCTGGAACTTGCTTTGTAAACCAAACTGGCCCTAAACTCACGGAGATCAACCTGCCTCTGCCTCCCAAGTGCTGGGATTAAAGGCATGTGCCACACTGCCCGGGGAAGAGTTCTATCTTAATTAATCACTACCCCAGGTCTCTTTTTCATAAATCATCTATGTAGACCAGACTTTCCTTGGTCTATTATTTGTCTTCTTTGTCTTACTTTTCCATTTTTTAAAATTTTTATTTAGTTGTATGTTTTTCTTTTGAAATGGGGTTTCAGGTAACCCAGGCTAGCCTCATGCATACTCTGTAGCTCAGGCTGGCCTTGAACTCTTGATTCTGCTGTGTCCACCTTCCAAGTGCTAGGATTACAGCGGTGCATTGCCTTACCTGGCTCTTGTTTGTCTGTTTAACAAAACTTTGTGTATTGGCATAACTACATTCCGTCTCGGTTGTGCTAAATTTCCTTCTCACAGCTGCTTAGACCAGAACACCCACACCAACAAGCTTTTGCCAAATCCTAAGGCAATGGTTGGAGACATTCAGGAAAGTGTGTGTGGAGGGGGAGAGAGGAGTGTTTGGTTTGCAGGACTTGAATCTCCAGTAGAGCTGCGTGTGGTCTGGGGAGTCCCAGCTTCCCAGGCTCTCGATTTCTCATGTAGACAAAGGAAGTTAACTCTACAGCTGGGAGACAAAGGAATGGAAGAGAATTTAACACGTGTGCATACTTCATTCTGCTCCAGGAACTTCTGATGGACACGCAGCGGAGTTAAATGCACTCGATGGACCGAACCCAAACAAAATGCCTTTCCAAAGCTCAGAGGGCATCCAAGTATTAGCACATTAACAAAATACGTTTGTATGAAACAAAAATGGGAAGGAAACGGGGGAGCGGAAAAGAACTGCATGAAAACAAAGACACAACGAACCGCTGAGGTCAAGGACGGCCAGCTCAGCCCTGGCTTCTCCTGCCTGGTTTCTCACCCACTTCTCACAAAAAGGAATATCGTACAGTGGTCACCTAATTTCCCCCCACCATCAGTACCAGCCCTAAGCCACTGACTGCCATCTGGAAGGCTCCTAGAGCTGCTTTGACCCCAGAGCCCCGACTCCACACTCACGCCCCTCCCTCCCACTATCAGGTTACCACCCATTTGCAAAATCTGTTGAGGTACAGATCTTGAACTGACCGCCAAGGAAAATATCCAAAAGGCTTGCCCTCTCCATCCAGAAAAGGAGTGAGGTAGCCCTCACCAGAAGCAATAGGATAGGGATCACCACAGATTGGAGGCCAGCGAGTTCTAGGCCAGTCAGGGATACATGAGGAGATCCTGTATTTCAAACAAGAATCGTGGCCCTTGAGATGGCTCAGCAGGCAGAGGCATTTGCTGTCAAGCCTGCTGACCTAAATCCAATCCCCAGGACCCACATCACAGAAGGAAAACTGACTCCTACAAGTTTCCTCTAGCCTGCACACCTGGGCCATGATGGCCAGATAAGCACACACAAATAAATAATGTCATCAAACAAACCAAGCAAGAAAAGCTGAGCGTGACAAGCAGCTCAGGTCTATAACCCCAGCATTTAGGCAGCAGGGGTAGGAGGATTAGAAGCCAAGGTCATAAGATTGGCTGCTTAGCAAATTCAAGGCCAGCCTAGACAATGTGAGACCCTGTCTAAAAAATAAATAAATAAATAATTTTAAAAAATTACAAAAGATGGCTCTCTCAGAGACTATTTTTCTCTGTCAGCACTTAAATTTAATAAGCAAATAAATAAAAACTGTCTTAAATCTATCTGGTGTTCAGATCCGCTTCTCCCCGGGGAAAAGACCAATGAGCCTGCCTCACGGTCACACAGCACATGCTCTGTCCTTTGCTGCAGGCGGCTGTGAGTTATAAGGTGGCCACAGGCACACGAAGGAAGAAACTAGACTATATTCTTCTGTAGTTTAGCCAAGCTGCGAATAAGCCCATTTTCCTTCATCGCGGGGAAACTGTGCAGCAGTTTTTAATGAGTCTAAGTGCCTGGCAACAATCTCTGAGCATGGCACAATTTTCTTGCTTTTAAAGAGAGCTCTGTCAAATTGTGTTTGTAGGGGGAAAGAGAAGGTGGCTACGCAGTCATTTATTAAAAGTTCCGAACAGACTAAATTATTGTTTTGGACACACCAGGAGAAGAACCTTTGTTTTCACCTGAGTTTAAAAAGGGATCGGTGGAAGGTACCGCCACAATGATGAGCTCAGAGAAACTGACTCCTGTTAAGGGCTGAGACCAAAACATAAATTACTTTCTCCATTATCCACTGAAGTCTTTTTCTATTTAAGAAAGGAAAAGGAAGTAAAAAATTTTATATTTGCACATTTCTTAAAATTATAATATTCCTTATATCTTCTTTTGTAAAAGAAACAGTACCGGGAACAAAGGCCATTTCTTTAATAGTTTCCAAACCAACCAAGTGTGGTGGTGGATCTCCGGGAGTTTGAGGCCAGCCTGAGCTACATTATAACTTCCAGGACTGCCAGAGATACATAATGAATCCCTGTCTAATATCAATAATGACAATCCTAAGTGTGTTTATTTACATTTAATGAGTTCCAAACACACACACACACACAGTCAAAATCACACCCACAATTCCTTGTAACAGTGAGGGCTAAACAGCCAAGGCAATTTTGCTTTTGGGCTGGAGACGCATACTTAACTACCCCAGGAAATCGATGAAGGTATAGATTTTAGCAGCACACTAAACATTAAGTGGCGACAGCAACAGCGCTACTCCTTAAAGCCTTGAGAAAGCACAGTGACCCATCAATGATACACTAGACCAGGATGCTTCTAAAACCAACAGTGATACCGCCACTCACCTAGGAAGCCGACAACCACACCCTGCTGGAAGAGTGAATTTTCAAGTGTGCGCACAACGTGGGGGAGGACTGGAAGTTGAGATACGGGGGGGAAAAATGTAAGCAGTGAAGGTAATCCACTCATCAGACTGGGATTTAAAAACCCATCAAGTCATTTGATGAAAGCAGTGCAGAATTAGGTCAGCTGCACTGAAAATGTAACCCAGAATCAGGTCGACAGCCTGGACCGAGAAACCTGCTTCCCTTCTCCTGACTCCACAGAATCTCCTCAGTGCTTGCTTTCTCCCCCACCAGCCCACTGCTAACGAGCTAGAGAAGCGCTGCATCCAGATGCCCGAGGCCCTTTGGCCGCGAAAGTTAAATAACTGGAAATCCAGCCCGCAGACATTTAGAGCCCCAGCCACAGCCATTCCCAGCCCAGCGGAGCATAAACTGCACGAAGTCGGTGTGTCTCTCTGTGCTCAGTTCTTGGAAACTTCTTCTAGGTCTGCGAAAGAGAAGCTGTGTGAAACCTAGCTGGCACCATTCCCTTCCAAACCCCAGGTGGGCTAGGGACAGCTTCTGGGTGGTCCCACCTGGTGCTCACTCCTTTGCCTTCCCTTTCTTTTCTTTTTTTTTTTTTTTTTTTTTTTTTTTAAATTTATTTATTTATTAAGGATTTCTGCCTCGTCCCCACAACCGCTTCCCATTTCCCTCCCCCTCCCCCGATCAATTCCCCCTCCCTCATCTGCTCGAAGAGCAATCAGGGTTCCCTGACCTGTGGGAAGCCCAAGGACTGCCCACCTCTATCCAGGTCTCGTAAGGTGAGCATCCAAACTGCCTAGGCTCCCACAAAGCCAGTACGTGCAGTAGGATCAAAAACCCACTGCAATTGTTCTTGAATTCTCAGTATTCCTCATTGTCCGCTATGTTCAGCTAGTCCGGATTTATCCCATGTTTTTTCAGACCTAGGCCAGCTGGCCTTGGTGAGATCCCAATAGAACATCCCCATTGTCTTAGTGTGTGGGTGCACCCCTCGTGGTCCTGAGTTCCTTGCTCGTGCTCCGTCTCCTTCTGCTCCTGATTTGGACCTTGCCCTTTCTTAGGTCCTGGGGCTCGAGTGACATCTGTGCCAGCCCTGTCTGGGCTCCAGCATCCTCCTGTCCCCGCCCCTCCTCCAATGCCTTGTTTACCTCCTTCCTGTCAGTACCAACCCTGGAACCTAGGCTTCACCCAGGGTGGGGTAGCATTCTACCACTGAACTGTGTCTCCAGCTCATCTGTTCTTTACTCTCCACTCCAGCTCCACGATTCCTACTTCCTTAACTCTGCTGCTGTGGGGCTGGAAGAGCTGAACGTTCTAATCCACACTCAGGTGCAAATAATCTCTCTGGACCCCCACCCCTTGTGCTCCCACTGCTAAATTATACCTATCTCCATTCTGCATTTCTGAGCACTATGGGATGGGGGAGGGTTCTAGGTTTGGGTTGGAGGGCTGTCTTCCTGTTGCCCCATCACCTTGCTGACCTGCAGAGGAAGTAGTAATCAAATGTGGAACCTTTGTCCCAAGGAACGTCGAGGAATGGCTCAATCGCTGAGATGGCTCAGGGGGTAAAGATGCTCATGATTTACGTAAACCCGGCAACCTGAGTCCAGTCCCTGGAGCTGACATAAACAAGAATGGACAGAATGCCACATAATTGCCCTCTGACTTCTACACACTTGGTGGGACACCCACACACCCACATTCATACAACACACACACACACACACACATATAACCATAGGTAAAATTTTATAAGGAGAAGGCTACAAGGAAGCTTAGTTGGTTTTGTTTTTAATTTTTAATCTATTGCTGCGATAACACCCCTACCTATTGCAAATGAGGTAAGGGGCCTAGAAAGAGAGGCTGTGGCATCCTTTGGACCTCCTGCCCAGCCTGTCCTGCCTCAGTTCTCATTGAACTCCTGCTGCTTTGAGTCCCCAAATTCTACTTGACTAGTGTTCATAGTCTGAACCCTGGGGCTCCCGTGGCCAGGATTTATGACTTTAGACTGGTTCCACTCAACTGTTTCACCCACGAGTTCTTAAAGAAACTTTCACGTTCCACCCACCGCTACAGCACCTGGCACAGACGAGGTCCTCAGGACAGGGCTGAGGAACAGAGGGACTGGCTCTTCATTTGGGATTCCTCTCTGTTCTCTACGTGCTCCGGGACCAGTTTTCAATCATCCTGACCCATCAGGCTCACTGCTGGGTCAGCCACATTCCCCCACTACTCTACCCTTCCCGGCTTCTCTCAAGGCTCAGTTCACACAATCCCCCTTTATAGTTTTGTGATCGACACACAAATCTAAATACACCCGCTTCACTCCATACATACTACAATATAGTCTTAAATCTAGGTTCTATATACAATAGAAATTACAGTATTTAAGGCAGGAGTTATAAAACTCCATTGACCCATGAATTTTTGCTGGCAATTTCTTTTTCTCATGTAAAGGCCACACACTCAACAAAAAACGTTTACTTCAGAGGTTGACCCAGTCAAGCGCACCAACGCATTCTTCAGGGATTACGAACTGCATAGCAACAATAGTCTACCAAACACCAGACCACGGAAGTCTGGCCTCAATTATACGAGAGCAGACGGGGTCTAAAATCTATTATGGAAATGTTTGCCTCGGATGTTCTGGTACTGTCAGGATAGCCTGGTGAGACTTAATTTCAGATCTGGACTAATTAGGGCCTCTCTTTTGAAAAAAATCTGAGGTTGGGCAGCAGTGTCTATATGAATATTTTCCAAGCTGTTGGCCAAAAGGTATCTACTTCTAGTGTAAAATAACAACAGACCCAGCTTCCCAGACTTCTTGGAGATCTTTTCTATATGTGGCACCTACTGAGGACTAAGAAAAAGGAAAAATCAACAGTACAGAATCTCTGGCCTAAAGAAAATTCAATATTCTCTAACCACTTTGCTAAGAAACAGACCCAGGAAGGTGATAAGTTTTGCCCAAGTCCCAGAGGCTCCACACGGCCAGCGCCACACAATTTCCTAAAGATGAATTAGCTCCCGTAACAACTTATATGTTTATCACCTTACAATGAGCAAAACACGGTCCCACCTGGGCTTGGGGCAGTATCAATGTGTTAATCGCCAGTTCAAATTGTATTAAACCTCCGCCATGCAACAAACAACAAACACACCAGCTAATGAAGACAGACCACAGCCTTGTCTAACCTCAGGCACTCCTGAAGATTAAACATACACAAAGTGAAGAGGCAGTAGGATTACAGCTTCCACTCAGTGTGAGAGGAAGAGGACACCACGACGTTTGCTTTGAATTTGTTGTGTGCTAGACATATCAAAGCTACTCAATTTGGACTTAAGAAACTTCTGTAAACAACGTAGAAGGGCAACAGTCACCTGGCACAGTAAGCGCTCGCTGCAGTATGTAAAAGCCAAGAAAGATTCTTAACTATAGTCTACATCGCCCTCTAGTGTTCCTGTGTAAAAAAAGCTCACAAGGATGTCATCCTTGACTAGGGTTTTGGGGGGGCCTGGAGAATCCTCGTGTGTGTGTGTGTGTGTGTGTGTGTGTGTGTGTGTGTGTGTGTGTTACTTTAATGGAAAATCACTACTAAGAGTTGCAGAAAGTAAGCCTGGGTTCATTTACTAGCCTTCTCCTTTATATTTTGATTCCATCTTGGATCTGTGTAGCATTGCGTGGGACACAGGAGCAGTGAGCAGAGATGTCCCTTTAGCACGGAAATAAATCTGAAAAGTGATAATAATAACCGGTTCTACTTTCCCTAACCGTTCACACACAGTGGAAGTAATATTTTAAGGACATCAAGCCACTCGCTCACCAGGAAGGAAGGGAGGGAAGGATGGAAGGAGGTGAACAGTCATACATGGGATTCCAAGGCCTGTACCAAGTCCAGAGACAACGCCGGTGGCAGGGAGAGTGTGCCTCGTGCCTGCTACCCCCATCACTGACATTTAGCAGCTAATGCATGGCGTGGTCTATGCTTAACCTGACACGGTACACAGAACCTCCGAGGCAGCACTGGAGGCTGGCAGGGTCCTTGGGAAGTCACAGAAAGTTCCGATATATCCATGGGAAGAGATTGAGAATGCTTTCTTGGAGAATATGGACACCAATCTACATACCTGTTAGATTTGAATGAGAAGGTTACCAAAAGGCTCATGTGCTAAAGGCGTGGTTGGGTCACATGGCATAGAATAAAACCTCCCCCTTCCTCTGAAACCAACGGGATCCCTTTGCTTAGCCCCTTCCATACTGACGTCTTTCCGCTCGTCTATAGGGTTAACAGTTCTAATAAATTTCTTAACCCACCCCCCCCCCCCGCCTTCCACAAATAAAATCCTTCTCAGTGTCCACAGTAACCTCAAACCCCAAATCTTTCAGTTCTGGGATCATTTGGAGACGATATGTATTCTGCAATAAATCTTCTCAGTAGCAATGAGTTCAAACGTGAAGTACATCCTAGTTCAAACACTAAGATCAGAACTTCTGACTCACAACAACGTTGATGCCGAACGTGAAAAGACACAATGTGTCAGTATTTGCAACCCACCCCAGACCCGTAGCCATAGGCAGGCGGGCAGATAAAGGGCCATCAATAGCCACATGAGAGCTCAGAACCACAGATATGCTGAAGGAGCATGATCATTCACATAAACAAATGAGTCCCTATTTTGAGAATCCCGTTCTTGAAGTCTGCAGCTGCTAGCGTGCAGCTGCAAGCGTGTGCTTACACAACGCTCAGACCCACTTGGTGGGCCTTCGGCTACGACTTTTCCAATCTCTTGTTTCAAGGTATTGTGCTTACATAAAAAATAAAAATAAAAAAAATGGAGCAAATGCTAATATGCTTGCAGTAAAATCAGAAGACATGTATAAACAGTTTGCTGTTCCCAGTGTGCTCGATACATTATCAAAGCTTCATCTGGAGATCAATTAATTCCAACAATGAGTTGAGGCTTCTCTTCTCATTCACAAATCATGGTGATGTTTTTGGAAGTCAAGTTCATTTAAGATGAAACACCTGAGGGTGTGGTAAATCAGCTTTAGTGCAGTAGTTCAACTTTGGAGGAGGTTGCTTTGTTTTCTGTGGGTTGTTTGTTTGTTTGTGATGGGATCTTACTAAACAGCCATGCTGGACTCAATCTCTCTTTCATCCGGGATCAGCTTCCAGTGTGCTAGAATTATAAACACATGCCACCATGCCTGGCTCAGTTCAAACCTATAAAGTATTTGCTCATGCAATGAAAAATAACTGTTTGGGAAACATGAAAAAAAAATCGTAGAACAGGTGTCTAAAATAAAGATGCTATCTTATTAAATTAATGTGTTTAATCATGTTTTATTTATTTTATTTGTTTTAAGATTATCTTATTTAATTATGTGTTTGTGTAACCGTAGGAGCCTGTGGGAGGCCAGAGCCACGAACCTGTTAGCCAACAAAATGAACTGCGGTCAAAGGTCAGCCATGAGAGGCTTGGAAGCTGGGTCAGCCAAGAAAAACAGCTTTTATTTTATTGATTATTACTTATTTATTTTATCTTTTGTTTAGTTGTTTGAGACAGGGTCTTTCTATATAGCCCTGGTTGTCCTGGAACTCACTTTGTAAACCAGGTTGTCCTTGAACTCACAGAGATCTGAATGCCTCTGCCTTGGGGGTGTTGGGATTAGATTCCCAGAAGACAACTTATTATTACGTCAAAAGTACGATGTAAAGACTTGAATACAATTTAAGTTTTGGGCTGGAATTGATTTTGAAGAAATCCATGAAATTGGCCCAATTAAACTCTAACAAGGACTTCTGAGTCTAGAGTGATTATCAAACAGCGTGGTTGTTTATTCATCAGCTCAAAGGGCACAGAAACAGCTAGAAACAGGGGTCAGCTGTGCACATCAGCTATTCAAGGCAGTGAAGAATTCACTCACAGCCCAAATGTTTGCCTTTCTAAACAGAGAAAATGCAAGGGTTTCCACTGGATTTTTGTTGTTGTTCTTGGCTGGTAGTAATTTTCAGGCTCTACAAGAGTGCAATAGTCATAAATATACACCTATATAGGATTGTAAAAAAAACTATCAAGAAGCTGGGCGGTGGTGGCGCAAGCCTTTAATTCCAGCACTCCGGGGGCGGTGAGTTCAAGGCCAACCTGGTCTACAGAGTGAGTTCCAGGACAGCCAGCGCAACACAAAGAAACCCTGTCTCAGAAAAACAACAACAAAAAAAGTATATACACACGTACATACACACACGTACACACACGTACATACACACACGTACACACGCACACATCTATACGCATGAAATGCAAACACATATGCATGCACCCACACTTGCCTGACTGTTTTAGAAGCATGCTGCTATTGCTTGACCATCCACAGCCCTGTCTGCAGCTGCATTCTGCACCCCAAAGTCAGGCAGATGAGCGGTCAAGGAGCGGCTGGAAGGCACGCTTCCCTCTAGGTATCACGATCTGTTAACAATCTGGAGAAGAATTTCTCACCTAGTCTTTACTTACCAACCCTAAAGCCCTCCCTGCCCCTTCCCCTGACAAAAATGAAAAGCATCCCCAGGGGCACATCCTGGGTGGATCTTCATAAGCCTTAGAAACAGCAAGTGCAGCTGTTAGCTTCCCCAGATGCCCCCTCTGCAACGCTGGCAATCAAAGACAAGAATGACAGTTACTTACTTCTACCAGAGATAAATGCGGACTGTGCCGGGGAGGGTCAGCTTAGCACAAAATCAGGGAAGACTAGTCAACGCCAGTAGGTGAAGCCTCTCAGAGATGCAGACTCCACTCATCAAAGGCCTTTGGAGGGAGCAGCCACTTTTTACGTTTGGAAAAGACAAATACTGCTCTCAACTGCTTTTTAAAATGAGAGTCAGCTTTCAAAACTCTTCAGTGAGTTCCATGAATAATAAAACAGTCCAGTCTCACCCTGTCTTAAAAGAATAGCCATTTGGGCTGGAGAGATGGCTCAGAGGTTAGGAGCACTGGCTGCTCTTCCAGAGGTCCCGAGTTCAATTCCCAGCAACCACATGGTGGCTCACAACCATCTGTAATGAGACCTGGTGCCTTCCTTGCCAGCAGTACATTGTATGCTTAATAAATAAATAAATAAATCTTTAAAAAAAAAAAGATGCTGTAGAAGTGGAACGAAGAGGATAAAGAAAGGGAAAAAAAAAAACTCAAGATACCAGTGTGTGGCAAAATGGAAAGACGTCAGCCAGAAGGACTGGTATGTGATAATCTAGGCGTAAGCCGCACTTGTCTTTAGTATAAACTTTGTGTGGTTTCATAGTTTTCCTACACTGAAAAACTTGAGCAAGGAACAAGTGATAGCGGCTGCTAAGGGAGAGAAAAAGATGCTCTGGGATGGTATTGCGCCTGAGTGACCATACATAACAGTTGTATTCGCCATGCCTCAAAGAGCTGTGAAGAAACCATCGGTGGAGGATGGGGAGATGGCTCAGAGGGTAAGAACACTTCCTGCTCTTATAGAGGACCTGGGTTCAGCTCCCAGCACCCACATCAGGCAACTCTTGACTACTCATGACTCCAGTTCCAGGGGATACAATGCCCTTTCCTGGCCTCCCCAGGCACCTCCACGCATGTGCGCATACACATATACAGACACAAACACATAGATAAAAATTAAATAAATCGTTAAAAAAAGAAATGATAAATGACCAAGTCCATATTTAGCCTGATTTAAAAATAATACATACTCTATTAAACAACCATATAGTACCCCATTGTTATATATGATTTTTGTGATTGTGTCAGCAAAATAGCTTGTTAGTTCTAACTTTCTCTGGGTTGTAGAGCTCCTGTGGTCTTTATTTTCTTCCTCATACTCTGAAGTATTGCTTTGTTGGCTTAGACATGCTGCTTAATAATCAGAAGTTATGTAAGAAATATTACTTTGAATAAATAAATAAACTAAGGAAGGCGTAGAGCAAAAGTATGAGAAGAGGGGAAGGAGGACTATCTTCTCATTTATTCGTTCTTTCTTTCTTTTTGATCAGTGACAATATGTGAGTATACTAACTAATGACTATGGAGGTAGTTAAGACAACAGAACTCTAGGTAAAGTGCTCAGAAAAAAAGCCTGTCTGGAAAAGTAGTTAAAGATAAACTCACACAGAATTAAACACAACCCTCTGAAAAAGAGGGAGAGGCAGCATCTGCCCTTCACATATACACTTAGTGATGTCGAGTTCCCCAGTGTGACCAGTGGTGAGTGTTTGGGTTAAGGCTTCACCCCAGTCCCTGGCATACATATACCCAAAGAGTCTGGAATGTTTGGGTGGCAGTTCCATTCCAAGCCCCGTCCCCTGGGAATTGTCCAGTCCAGACTCCACCCCTGAGAAAGCCCACCAAACGAACACCCCTCCCCAGAGATGCTCAAGACCACTCCCACAAGGGTATTTAAACTTCCCCCTCAGAGGAAAAAAAAACACGTGATTTTTTTTTGTTGTTGTTGTTGTTCTTCCTTCCCAGTCTACTGTCTGGGAGGCTGGAAGGCCTCCTGGGAGCGTTGGTATCCATTAAACCTGGGCTTTTTCTAACATGGCTTGATTTGGTCTGATTTGGATTATTGCGTCGGCGGAGAGACTTATCGGGGTGCGGAAACTTTTCAGTGGGGTGCAACAGAGGGTAAGGGAATTAGAGAGACGAGCAAGAATCCGATTCCTTCAAAAGCATGAGAGTCAATGACAAGGGACTGTAGTTTAATTTCAAAACTGGACTGCAGAGCAAGTACAAGGTCAGGCTGGGCAACTTATCGAGAGGATCTGTCTACTTGCACCAGGCCCTGGGCTCTATTAGGGTGAGTGTGTGGTGCGTGTTTGAACTAGCGATATATCTTATCCTTGTAATCCACAAGATGGAAAGAAAGAATCAATGGCTGCGATTAACTTCATACCTCCACATGTGTGCATGTGACTGTTCTCTCTCTCTCTCTCTCTCTCTCTCTCTCCACACACACACACACACACACACACGCATGCACGCACGCACTCACGCACACACACAAGTGCTCTCCCTCCCTCCATCTCTCTTACACACATATACCCACAAGTACTTTCTCTCTCTCTCTCTCTCTCTCTCTCTCTCTCTCTCTCTCTCTCTCACACACACACACACACACAAGTGCTCTCTCTCCCTCCCTCTGCCTCTCTTACACACATACACACACGAGTGCTCTCTCTCTCTCCTCTCTTTCACACACACACATACACACGCGCGCACACACACACAACATGTATACCAAATAAGTTTAAAAGCAAATTTTGCATTTATTTGCTCCATTTGCATTTGGGAACTCCAATTTCAGGGGCTCCATCACCCTCCTCTGACTTCTGAGGGCACCAGGCATACAAATGGTGTCCACCACCCATGCAGACAAAATACAAATGCACCTAAAATTAAACCAAATACTTTGACAAAAGCAACTTAGAGGAAAGGGTGATAATTACAGTTATCGTCCATCATGGTGGGCAGAAGAACCCTAAAGTGGCTCTTCACGTTGCGTCATGATCCGAATCAAAGAGCAGCACTTGTGCACAGTTCCCTGTCCCCATTATTACAGTCCTGGATCCCAGTCATGGAGGGGTTCTACCCATAGCTGGAGAGTCTTTCCACCTTTTTTTAAAGCATGGGTAGCCTGTATATGGTGGTTCTGTTGAACTTGTCCATATTGGGCTTCATGGTCTAAGTTGATGAGGATGACCAACCAGGTCTCTTCCTCCACCTCCACTAGACACCTCAATTAAACAAGCAAGATAACCCCACCCCTGCCCACAGGCCAACCTAATCAGAGGCTTTCTTTCCAGATGGTTTTAGATGGAGTCAAATAAATGAATAAAATAAACTGTCGCAGCTAGCTAGATGACTTGGTTGGCAATGCCACCTACCACCAAACCTAATAGCCTGAGAAGTGACCCCCAAAAGTTATCCTCCTCCACAGGCACACTATGGTAGGCACCGGTACGTGGACTCACACACAAATAAACGCAACCTTCCGTTATTATTAAGATATTTGAACCATATACAAATTGGATTGTTTTAAGTGTGTTTTAAAATCACATTCGAGGTTTCGGTTTCACATCCAATATGGAAAATGCTCCTATGTGACAAAATTCCATCTTCTTTCCCCACTGCCCAGGATGCGGAAGAGAATGCTGCCTCTGAGTACATATATTTGGGCATGCTATAATTAGTCCTATTTTTGTTCTGAAAATGGAAAGGGATCAGGGGCTCCACATGAGTGACACTTAGCAGCAGCTGGAAGAAGTGGCTTGCCCCTGCCCTCCAAGCTTGGCAGAGAAGAATTAATAGCACACTTAGGGAAGAATAGCTGTTCCCTTGCTCTTAAATTGACTTTTACTTTGATGTGCTCTTTTTTCTCCCCTCCCAAATGTCAAACCTATTGTCTACAACCTCTCAGGGTGTGTTAGACAGCCACTTAAGTGTGTTGTGGACACCCCCGTGTGTGAACGGAAAACATCTGCACCTCCTTTAAATGCTAAGGATTGTCAGGTAGAACTCGGGGCCGGGTGCTGTGCCGGGCGCTGAGCATCAGGCTCTAAGGGTGCTGGCTGAAAGACAACCGCTATTTGAACTTTCTCAATAGTATCTGTTGTAGAAGACGATTACAACAATAATCAAGAGAACAATAGTACTTATTTCAAAAGCCACATAGCAAAGACTGTCGGATAGCATGGGTTCTACTGAGGATGGTCATGAAAAGTGTACACATCACTCATACTGCCAGATCATACATTTGGGGGAGACCCCCCCTCTGTGACTGCAGCTGGCTGTTTTCACACTCAGCAATTAAGCCACCCAAGTAGTGACATGTAGATGCTGGCTGGGCCCTGTTGAATGCTGCAAGCCTGGTGGCACAGAGGACTCAGTAAAATCCCTCACCCCACATGCTTCTCATGACTCTCTAGGGAGACCCCACCCCTGGGTTGTGGTTCACAAGCAGACAGAGGGCTCTCAGTGCATTGCCTGCTCCCTGGGGCTGGTGCATTCCACAGAGTCACTGAAACCTGGAGACATAGAATCACCTTCGCCAGCACAGCCCTACACTGGACTGGCCGAGCACTACAGTCAGGAAGGATGGGCAGTCAGAAGCCCTGTGACGGCGCTAAGGTCACTGCTCCCAGATTCTCAAGACACTGAACACGGAGTCTGTGGGGCTTTATACTCAGTAAGGATTCTTGTGACTGAATACTGTTTATGCTCATAGTAGGTAATATTTATTCCTTGGGATAAGTGCACTGAAACTATCATTACCGTTAAGTTTCAGATGAAAGTGAAAAATTGAAACTATCTCAGCGATGTAAAATGAGTAACACTACTCACATCTCTGCTTCCTTAAAACTTATGTCTGGGCTGGAGAGATGGCTCAGCAGTTAAGAGCTCCGGCTGTTCTTCGAGAGTACACGGCACCCACATGGCAGCTCAAAACTGTCTGTAACTCCAGTTCTAAGGGATCTGACCTCATGCAGATGTATACAGGCAAAACACCAGTGTATATTAAATAAGTAAATCTTTTTTTAAAAAAACAAAAACCTACATTTACTTTTACTTCCCTTTGAAATAAAACAAAGTACAACAACTCAGTATAACTGAGTAGATTTCTGTTTTCAGGCTTCTTAGAATGTAAAAATGTTTACACATACACACAAACACACACATATATAATTTGTTTGTTTTTTGAGACAAGGTGTCTCTATGTAGCCTTGGATGTCTGGAACTCCCTCTATAATCCACACTGTCCTCAAACTCATAGAGATCTTCCTGCCTCTGCCTTCCAAGTGCTGGGATTAAAGTCATGCACTTTAAAACACCGAGCTTCCAACTGTTCTTTATTCAAGCAAGGGAAGCAGCTTGGATCCAGTTCTCCACTTAGCCACGCCCCCTTACATCTGTCTTCCTAGAGTCCACACTATGACGGAAGGACTAGAGATGCGGGTTTACATTTACAGGACTTCCTTTTGTGCCTAGACACCAGAGCTAGGCAGACGCAAGCGTCTAGAGAGCCACCTCTCAAGCTTGCCCTTCCCAGAACGTTCCCAGTGCACACACCGTCTCCCAGCCCACAACCTCACTCTGAGGAGTTGACTAGAAAATCAACCAGACGCTAAAGCAGAAAGGCCTCCACAATGGACCCCAGAGAAAGAGCTCACCAGGAAGTGCTCCTCCCACCTTCACTGAGCAGGACATCTTTTCCTGCCCTGCAAAGACAATGACCAATGACCGGCCTGAGCTGCGTGGCAACTACAGCAGCAGATACATGCTGGTCAGCAGACAGCACTTGGGGCCCCACTATGCTATCGTGGGAGTCTCACAACCCAGAGGGCGTGTGTCAAACAGAAAGTGCGCTGTTCTCCAGACTACCTGGGTTTAAGTCTTCATTCCCAAGAGGGTTCTCTGAGCCCTTAAAGGTTAAGACAGAAATTGTTCTGAGCTATTTGGTCACCATCAGTCACCTGTCATAAAGTCAAGCAGACAAACACATGTCTGAGTTAGCTGTTTGCCTTTAGAGAGTCTTCCAAAGAAGCAGCTCCATCAAAAAGAAAACCACACTGACAGCCCGAAGTTCCCGGAGCCAGAATGTCGGATAAAGCCAGTTTCTGGAGTCTCTGAGAGAGATGAGGTAGGAAAACCCAGCTAACAAAATACTGAAGGCCCCCACCCCCAGTCCCAACAAAGACAGAGCAGGGCAAGTGTACCTAGCTCCAAAATGAATGAATTATCAGAAGGCAATTGTCCCAGGAATGCAAGTTTCTCTTTGGGACTAACCAAGCAAGACTTTGACCTTACATCCTCCACTGCTTCTAGTTCTGGGGGACCGTGCTGACTTTTCAGTCCTTGACAGGAAGTGGCTTGGGAGGCCTCGGGCAAGCTCCTGTCAGAGAGAGGGCTGCAGAGTGAAGCTTTGCCCTCCTGTCTGGTCCATCGGATCTCTGCATCTTCCCTTCCATCAAGGGTCAGGATGAAAACCCGGAGTGGTAAAATTGTGGAAATGAAAGCCATCACGAGTGCTGTGGCACAGCTTCAAGGTCCCTGAACACGCTATTTTTGACTCTAACAAGACAGAAGTCAAAAAGTCAAAGAGAGAAACCGGTGACGCCATTTGCACTATTAGGGCACATTGGAGTCTGACGGCTTTGCCACCTGACCCTTCCTTCCAAGCTGACTGCAGATGACGCATCCTAAAGCATTTGCTGGTGCAAAAAAACCATCAGTGAAGCCACGCGCTTCCATCAATAGGGAAGAATGCAGGGTGTGTTGTGTTTTCCCCAAGGTCTTGGAAATCAGGGTAAGTAAGGCACATTTAGACAATGATAACAAATCTCATGGGAAGGTGGTTTTAAAAAAAAAATGGAGATAGTAAATAAAAAAGAGAGGTACAGTCCTTAGGCATCCCTTGGAAACTATTTGTCTCAGTGCTAAAACAGAAAAAAGTTCATAAATAGAAAGAAAACTCATCTGGCTTCCTCTGTTATATTCAGTACAGGACCGCAGCCTGTGGGGGCAGTACATCATATTCTGAGCAGGTTTCTTTCTTCAATCTTCTCTGGCATGACCCTCACAGACACACCCAAAGGTATGCCTAATTAATGACCCACGCATTTTTAACCCATCACGTTGGCAATTAGAATTAACCACCACAAAAAACACATGTGTACGTACTAGCTAATATATGTTAAAAGTTTGTTTAAAAATCCCTGTCTCAGAGACTGGGCATTATAGCACTCGCCTGTAATCCAGGCACACGCCTTTAATCCCAGCACTAGGGAGGCACAGGCAGGTGGATCTCTGAATTCAAGGCCAGCCTCAACTACAGAGTGAGATCCTCTCTCAAAAACAAAACAACCAAAAATCACACCAAAGGATGGAGCATGTATAAGGCCCTAGATTCAAACCCCAGTACCAGAGAGACAGAAAGAGAGGGGAGAGAGAGAGAGAGAAGAAAACGATTTCTCCAAATAGCCAGCAGCAGTAGCATGCTACTCTGGTTTCCTAGAATGAGATCTGCAGAGCGAGAGAAACATTCAGGAAGAGTCATTTCAGCTCCTATTTATAGATGAATGCTCTGAGACCCACACACACTGAAGGTCACACAGTCGCACGAGCGGGCCAGGCGGTGGTGGCGCACGCCTTTAATCCCAGCACTCGGGAGGCAGAGGCAGGCGGATCTCTGTGAGTTCGAGACCAGCCTGGTCTATAAGAGCTAGTTCCAGAACAGGCTCCAAAACCACAGAGAAACCCTGTCTCGAAAAACCAAAAAAAAAAAAAAAAAAAAAATTAGGAGCGGATTCCATGACTGTCTGTTTTTTTTCCATGATTCCAGGTTATGATTTTGTTTTGTTTGGTGGTTTGTTTTTTTGTTTTTTTGCTTTTTTCTAGACAGGGTTTCTCTGTAGCTTTTGGAGTCTGTCCTGGAACTAGCTCTTGTAGAGCAGGCGGGCCTTGAACTCACAGAGATCCACCTGCCTCCGCCTCCCAAGTGATGGGATTAAAGGCGTGCGCCACCACCGCCCAGCTAAGGTTATAATTTTAAAATGACAGCAGTCAAGACAATTTCTGAACAATTTATCTACAAATCATTCTGTGCTAGCTTGCTATCAGAGGTGATTTTTTTTAGTAGTGAGTCATGATAATAATATAGAAATTTAATTCCTCCTGAAAACCTAATAGTGACAACCATAATTATCCATATGGATGTATTATATGCATATAAAATTACATTTTGCCCTACAATATGTTGCCTAGATTCATTTACCCTTCTACAGTAAAACCTAAATTAAAAGCAGCTTCTGTCTTTTAAGAAAACACACTTTGGAAAGTTTGCAGCCAGTGACTACAAGCAACCCCTAGAGAGAGAGATTCAGTCTCACATTCACACCACAGAGCAAACGCTCCACTCAGAGCAGGCTAACACACTGGATTCGGCCATTCTGAAACGTACCTATGTCAAACATCGTATGACGGTCCTGGTTGCACATACCTGTGGTCACAGCACCTGCAAAGGGGTCCAGATCATCCTCTGTCCAATGTGTGACCAGATTGGGCTGTGAGAAGACCCTACCTCAGGGCTGGAGAGATAGTCTAGTTGTTAAGAGCACTGACTGCTGTAACATGAAGTGGCCTGTTCGTTTGTTGGGGTTTTCTGTCCCACCCAGTATCCCGCAACTGTTTAGCCCCAAAGAAAATCACACATAGGTCTCCATAAATTATAAGCTGATTGGCCCATTAGCTCTAGCCTCTCACTGGGTAACTCACACATCTTGATTAACCCATTTTTCTGATCTATGTTAGCCATGTGGCTCAGTACCTTTTTCAGTGAGGCAGATCACATCCTGATGCTTCGGTGGTCTGGGCAGGAGTGGGAGGAATCAGTTTCCTCCTTCCCAGAATTTTCCTGTTCTCATTACATCATTTCTACTTCCTGTCTGGTTTTCCCACCTATATTTCCTACCTGGCCAATCAGCATTTATTTATAACATGATTGACAGAATACAGACAATTCTCCCGCACCAGACTGCTCTTCCAGAGGACCTGGGTTTAATGCCCAGCACCCACATGGCAGCTCTCAACTGTCTGTAACTCCAACTCCAGGGGGGATGCTGACGCACATAAAATAAAATTAAATAAAAAATTTTTAAAAAGAGAGAAAGAACCTCCCTCAAAATGATGAAGGTGGTGGTGGTGGTAAGCCTTGTATGTCATCATATGCATATAGTTCCAGTTACTCGAGGGCCGACTGAGATAAGATCACTAGAGCTCATGGCCAGTGTGGACAACATAGTGAGATCCAATAGCACTAAAAGAGAGGAAAAGGGGGAAAGGAGATGGAGGAGGGGAAGAAAGGTAATGTACACCATACACACACAGGCATCTTTTAAACTATTTTTAAGATTTATTTTATGTAGATGTGTGTATGTGTATATATACATAATGTATGTACTGCCTACAGAGGCCAGAAGATCCCCTAGAACTGTAGTTACTGAATTTGGTTGTGATCCTTCATATGAGTGTTGGGAATCAAATCCAAGATCCTCTGCAAAAGCAGCAAGTGCTTAATCTTAACTGCTGAGCCATCTCTACAGCCCTGACCTATAGCTTGAATTCTAATTGGTCTTAATAATAAAAACTCAGAGTTAGCTATCAGAGGGTGAAAGGCTAAGGATCAGAGAAAGTCGAGCAGCTAGACACTAGAGTTTTTACCTCTACCAATTCTCAGACTAAAGGAGTGATCTCCTGTTCCTGTGAATCTTTAGATTGCATCTCAGACTCTACGAATCCTCAGACTTCCCTGAGCTCCTTTCTCCTCCTGCCTTATATTCCTCTCTCCACCTAGTCATAACACTCCTGTCTCTACCTCCTTTAGTGCTAGGATTAAAGGTATATGTGCTGGGATTATCTTTGTGTGAGCCATTTCTCTTTTAGACTATATCAATTTTGTGTGGCCCAGGGTGGCCTTGAACTAACAGAGTTCAGCCTGCCTCTGTCTCCTCAATGCTGGAATTAAGGGAATGTTCCATCACTGCATGGCTGCCTGGCCTCTATGGTGAACTAGTGGCTTAGTTCTGCGCCCTGATCTTCAGGTAAATTTCTTAAACAAAATACCACCACACAGACTTTTGTTGTTGCTGTTGTTGTTAAAAAAGGAAACACTACACAGAAGTGACATCGAATTTTACTTGCAAATAATTGGTTCAGCTGGTCACAGATCAGCAAATGCAATAACAGAGAAAAAAAAGCCAGAAACAGAAAATAAAATAAACAATAACTAACTATACCTTTCCTGACTGAATTCACAACAGATAATAAAGTACCAAAATTTAATCCTAATATGAACAAGGGTAAAGAAACTGTTGCAAGACGCAAGTACCAGCTTGGAGTCTCCTTGCTGTGGAACACTCACCTGGCATGTGATCCCCAAGAACACACACACAAAATTAAGAACACCTTTGGGGCCTGGAGAGATGGATCAGAGTTTAGAGCATTTGCTGCTCTTGCAGAAGACCTTAATTTGGTTCTCAGCACCCATGTCATTCAACTCACAACCACCTATATATAACTCGAGCTCCAGGGGAGCTGATGCCTTCTCCTGGCCTCCTAGGGCACCTGCATTTACATACACACAAATAAAAATAAAGTAAACCTTTGTGGGAAATCTAATAAAGGCTTTGCTCAATGGATGACCACAGCAGCTCCCATAAGTCTCATTTATAAATAGTTTTCACATTTATAAAATAATGGAAAGAGTCCAGATAACTTCTGATTTTTTTTAATTTTTAGATAAATACTCAGGATTTGTAAGCTGGCCTGGATGAACTATGTACTTGAAGATGACCTTGAACCCTCATCATCCTGAGTGCTAGACTCATAGGCACATGCCACCATGCCCAGATTATACATGCGGTGCTGAAAATCAAGCTCAAGGCACGGTGCTTGAGTTATACCCCCAGTTCAACGTCTGAGATTCCTTCTGTGGTGTGGGATTCCCATCTGTATACAGTGAATATGTTTTATAACCAGTAGTTAATAAAGAAGTTAGTTTGTCCTACAGCAGGGCAGAATAAAGCTAGATAGGAAAACTAAACTAAATGCCAGGAAAAAGAAGACAGAGTCAGGAAGATGCCATGTAGCTGCTGAAAGGGAAAAATGCCAGAACTGTACCGGTAGGCCACAGCCTCGTGGTGATATATAAATTAATAGAAATGGGTTAATTTAAGATATAAGAGCTAGCTAAGACTATGACTAAGCCATTGGCCAAACAGTGTTGTAATTAATATAGTTTCTGTGTGATTATTTGGGTCTTGGCAGCCAGGAAACCAACGTGCAGTCTGTTTACAAATGGTGCCCACCATTGGGCATGGATCCACATAAGACCTAAGAGTGGGCTTCTAGACCCACAAAAATGGGAGCCAAATACAGCTTCTTAGTAGCTACATATTTTCAGATAAATTCTGTTTGCTGGAAGGCTGGTGAGCTTTGAAGAAATTCATTATGGAATTTGCCTTTAATGTGGTAAGTATAGCCATTTGAGCAAGAAACTGTTCTTGCCTGGACTGCTTGGTGGTATGCTCCATAAAATGGACATGCAGGACCCAAAGAAAAGTGATTGCTGAACTTGCCTAAAGATGGTGAGACAGTCCTTCAGCATTCCTGCTTTTTTTGTTTCATAAAAGAGTGTGCCAGACATTCTGCAAGACACAGAAGAAAGTGACTGGCAAACTCCCAATATAAACAAATCAGTCTTTCAAATTTCCTGCTCCATGGAAAAGTCTACCAGATACTATGGGCCTGTAGGTTAAAGATGGATGCCCCAATGTTAGAGAACTTTGGGTGACTGTCCAGGCAGTGAAATGTCTCTGTCAATTCTAGAGTTTTGGAAGTTGTTTACAATGCACTTCATGTTGACTTAGGTAATATTATGTCCTTCTGGAGTCTTTGATGGAGTCGAAGACAGATAGTTATAATTTTCCTTAGTTATGATAAAAGATAAATTAGATATGAAACTTTAGACTCACAGAGAAATATTGTAACTGTAATTCTTTCTTGATACCTGTTTTGTTGTGTGTAATTTTACTATACTGAAGTTAAAACCTTCCTTTTTATTTAGACAGAAAAGGGGAGATGATGCAGGATTCCCTTCTGTAGGCTGTGAATACCATTGGCTAATAAAGAAGCTGCTTTGGTCTATGGCAGGGCAAAATAGAGATAGGCTGGAAAACTAAACTGAATGCTGGGAAAATGAAGGCAGAGTCAGGGAGACTCCATGTAGCTGTCAAAGGAGAAAGATGCTGGAATCTTACCAGCAGGCCACAGCCTCATGGTGATAAATAAGATTAATAAAAATTGGTTAATTTAAGATATAAGAGCTAGTTAAGACTATGCCAAGCCGGGCGGTGGTGGCGTACGCCTTTAATCCCAGCACTCGGGAGGCAGAGGCAGGCGGATCTCTGTGAGTTCGAGACCAGCCTGGTCTACAGAGCTAGTTCCAGGACAGGCTCTAAAGCCACAGAGAAACCCTGTCTCGAAAAAAAAAAAAAAAAAAAACAAACAAACAAACAAAAAAGACTATGCCTAAGTCTTGAGCATTGGACTTGACTCTGTTATACTGAGTGGTGTTTCTGTCCTCCTCAAACTGTACATTTTGTATTTTTCCTTGCTCAGCTTACTCCTTTTCATTATAAATCTTATAAAGAGTATCCACTAATAACCATATGACTGTGTCAATACCAGGCTGTTTTGAGATTTTTCTCTGCCAAAACTATTAATCCATAAACTCTTCAATTTAGCTTCAGGCAAATTTTCTGGACAGAGGCATAAAGCAGCCACATTCTTCACCAAAATATCACAAGAATGATCTCTAGGCCACTTAATTAATGTTCTCCTCTGAAACTTCTTGAGTCAGACCAACATAATCTACAATGCTCTCAGCAGCACTGTCTTCCCTACTTCTACTAGTATGGCCCATTAAGCCCCACTTAGAACATTCTTAATCCAAAGTCCCAAATCCACCCACATTCTGCCAACAAGAAGCGTGGTCAGGCCTGTCACAGCAATACTCAAGTCCCTGTTACCAATTTCTGTCTTAGTCAGTGTTCTATTGCTGTAAAGAGACAGCATGACCACAGCAAGTCTTATAAAGGACTTGCTTACAGTTTCAGAGGTTTAGTCCAGAATCAGCATGGCAGGAAGCATGGCATTGCATAGGCAGAGAAGGAGTTGAGAGTTCTACTTCTGGATCCACAGACAGCAAGACAAGACAGACACTGGGCCTGGCTTGAGCCTTTTGAAACTCCAAAGCCCACCCCAGTGTCACACATCCAAAAAAGCCACACCTACTCCAACAAAGCCACACCCACTGATTTCTCTGGAGCAGCACTACTCCCTCATGACCAAGCATTCAAATATATGAGTCTATGGGGCCATTTCTATTCAAACCACCACACCATAGCCCTAGCTTCTCAAGTTAGGACTGAGTACAAGAGGATTCTACATTGGTTACATTCACAATACTAAAATTGAGATTTTTTTTCCCTCTTAAAATATAGAACAACAATAATATTTGCAATATTCAAATAGAGAAGTGTTAATTTGAAAACACTTTACGAAAGGAGTGACTCTTGGCTGTAGAGTTTTTGCTTTGATTTATTTTAATTATGTTTAAGAGTCACCAAAGCAGAAACTCTCCCTTTGTTCAAGGTACTATAGTGTACAGCTTGCCCAAGATTTGATCCAAGACTTTTACTTTAATTAGTGAAGTGCTTCCATGCAGCAGAAGAAACATACTCAAGCATTTCCAACAGATGGAAGTACTTCACTAATTAAAGAGAAAGATTTCCCCTCATTCTGGATCTGTCTATTCATTACTAAGTGTTGGGGTTTGAATGTGATATCCCCATAGGTTAATGTGTTTGAATACCTGGTGACCAGATGGTGACACTGTTTTTGGAAGGTTGTAGAACCTTTAGAAGGTAGAGTCTCACTGGAGGCAGTCACCACAGGTGACTTGATGTTTTATAGCCTGGCCCTATGGCTGTTCTCTGCTTCTTGACTGTGGATACAATGTAACCAGCTTTAGCACACACTCCTGCCACCATGCCCCTCTCCTCCATAATGGACTGTGTCCTCTCAAACCCTGAGCCACAATAAACCTTCCATACCTGCTTCTTGTCAGGAATTTACTCATAGCTATGAGAAAAGTAACTAACACACTACATTTAAATGGACAAACTTCTTATTCATTTCTCTCTTTTCATATTGGTCCCATCTATTGTGGCATCAGATAACAAGTTCTGCAAGGTAATGGCAGAGAATTATCCCTTTTCCTTACAAAAGTGAGTGTATAGCATCTAACCCCAAATAAGGTCATTCTTACTAATTAATTGAGATAGGAAACTCAAATACTCCCAATCATTCAGACTTAATAGGAAGCATTTTTTGTGTGTTTTATTTATTATTATTATTATTATTATTATTATTAATTTGGTAGGGGGAGCATTTCCAGGCAGGGTTTCTCTGTGTAACAGTCCTAGCTGTCCTGGAACTTGCTTTGTAGACCAGGCTGACCTCAAACTCACAGAGATTCATTTGCCCTTGTCTCCCAATTGCTGGGATTAAAGGTGTGTACCACCATGCCTGGATTTTTTTTGTGTGTTTTATATAACATGGGAAATAGTAACTTTTCCTCTTTGAGAATAGAAAATGTTCGAAACATGATTCCCAGCCGGGCGATGGTGGTGCACGCCTTTAATCCCAGCACTCAGGAGGCAGAGGCAGGCGGATCTCTGTAAGTTCGAGACCAGCCTAGACTACAGAACTAGTTCCAGGACAGGCTCCAAAGCCACAGAGAAACCCTGTCTCAAAAAAAACAAAACAAAACAAAAAAAAAAAACCATGATTCCCTAGCTATGCATGTAGCTCAGTGATTAGAGTGCTGCCCTAGCATGGAGGAGTCTCTGAGTTTGGTCCCCAGTTCTAAAAAGTAAAATATAAGAAAATAAATAAAAATTTAAAAGCTTTCTTTCCCTTTACCTTTTGACAAAAGGAAAATCTCGTAGCAAATCACATGGGCCCAAAATACTTTATATTTAAATTCCACCAATTGTGCTGTCAGAAAACCTAAATTTGAGGCCTGATGAATAAAAAAGAGTCCTGATTAGTTGAGGGTCAACTGAGGTAGACAGTGGAATGCATACCAGGTACCTAAGTTCCTTTCGCCTCCATAAGTGATGCCTGTCTCTTCTTCCACTTAAAGTAAAGAAAGGAGGGACTGGAGAGATGGCTCAGTGGTTAAGAGGTCCTGAGTTCAATTCCCAGCAACCACATCGTGGCTCATAACAACCTACAAAGAAGATCCGGTACCTTCTTCTGGCATGCAGGCAAAACATTGCATATACAATAAATAAATATTTTTTTAAAAAAATAATAAAGTAAGGAAAGGACACTCTTGCTTTTCTTTGTCTGCAGAGCCCACTTTAAAAGGCCATGTAAAAAAGTAAGCCTTTATATTTGCATATCCCTGAGGTTTACCAACTGTGTTGCAAAGCTCTAACTTTAAAAGTCATTAAACCCATTCAGGGCGGAAGATGATGCCAAGCCATAAATTACACATACTGTTCATTATTTCAGAAAACGTGCACATAATGTGGTGTGTCTTTGTAAATTATTTTTCTGCTTGTCTACATCTTTTTCCCAGCACTGGGCTCAGAGACTTTCCTGACTATTGCTGTTTGCAGCTAACTTGAACCATTAGAACTGAAAAGGCCTCTCCCATGATCTAAACCCAAAGCACAGTGTAGGGCATTGTCCATTCATCCACATTATAGAAAAGCAGGGATTTGTTTTGCAAATAAAGGTCTACATAAAACCCCAAGTCATTAAGTCAGAAACTAAATTACAGCCTGATAGTGGTGAAATAGGAGCTTCAAAAGAACGGGAGAAATGGGATCATTAAGGTTTAAGTTTTCTAACTACCTATGTTAACCAAGGTAACCTTAAATTAGAAGCATTTTTCTTCCTTCCAGGAAAACTGTCTCATCCATACAATTAAAGGGTTGGACTAGAAAAGGAATCCCAACCAGAAGAGCATGTCAGATTACCCAGTAGACTTTGCCAAACGCGCATAACCAATCGTATGGCATGTCTACGAAACCAGAAGACTTCAGAAGTATTTTGAAAATATTCCACAGAGGGTTTCTGAGGCTTCTAAAATCACTTTAATCTCTAAGTACCCATAGTAATTAATGGACCCAACGAGGAAGGAGATCTGTAGCATTGAATAAATAATGTCCTGAAAACAATAATAATGTATTGGCTACATGGTGGTCTTGTAGTAAGAAAGAGCCACATGTGGTCTCCATCTTGGTATCCAGCTGCTAGGAAAGCCTCAGTGTGTATTTCACAAATAGTCCTGTATAGGAAAGAAAATGGGGCCTGGCCAGTTCCCAACATCTCTCTGTGAGTGAGCTGTCTCTTACCCTTACTCAATCAAGGCCGCCCAGCTCACATAGGATCTGCTGCCTAAAGCCAGCTGGCAACAGACCAGAACTGCTCAGGGTTCCACAATGTCTTTCCCTCAACCAATATTTTTAGACAATGTGACTCGAGCATGCAGAAACACAAAGAGCAGTCTAGTTCAGTGGTCCTCAGCCTCCCTAATGTTGCAACCCTTTAGTTCAGTTCCTCATGTTGTGGTGATCCCAAACCATAAAATTATTTTGTTGCTACTTCCATAACTGGAATTTTGCTACTGTTATGAGTCATAAGATAAATATCTGATATGCAGGATATTGGGCATGAAACCCCCAAAGGGGTCTTGACCCACAAGTTGAGAACCACTGATCTTCTAGCTCGTTGATTTATTAGTCTTTCCCATATCTACTTGTTTCAGTAATTTTATTGCATGTGCACTTTAGGTGGTAATTTTGGTAAAGACATAGTTTAAATTTCTGAACTATTATTGATACTAATAAATGAAAATATTAAACTTAATTACCCATACTACTCAGCAGTAAAAAAACAAGGACTTCTTGAATTTTGCATACAAATGGATGGAAATAGAAAACACTATCCTGAGTGAGGTAAGCCAGACCCAAAAAGAGGAACATGGGATGTACTCACTCATATTTGGTTTCTAGCCATAAACAAAGGACATTGAACCTATAATTAGTGATCCTAGAGAAGCTAAATAGGAGAACCCAAAGAAAAACATATAGGCATCCTCCTGAATATTAACCTTCATCAGGCGATGAAAGGAGACAGAGACAGAGACTCAATTTGGAGCACCGCACAGAAATCTCAAGGTCCAAATCAGGAGCCGAAGGAGAGAGAGTACGAGCAAGGAACTCAGGACTGCGAGGGGTGCACCCACACACTGAGACAATGTGGATGTTCTATCGGGAACTCACCAAGGCCAGCTGGCCTGGGTCTGAAAAAACCTGGGATAAAACTGGACTCGCTGAACATAGCGGACAATGAGGACTACTGAGAACTCAAGAACAATGGCAGTGGGTTTTTGATCTTACTGCACGTACTGGCTTTGTGGGAGCCTAGGCTGTTTGGATGCTCACCTTACTAGACCTGGATGGAGGTGGGTGGTCCTTGGACTTCCCACTGGGCAGGGAACCCTGATAGCTCTATGGGCTGACAAGGGAGGGGAACTTGATTGGGGGAGGGGGAGGGAAATGGGAGGAGGTGGCGGGGAAGAGACAGAAATCTTTAATAAATAAATAAATGGAGAAAAAAACTTAATTACCCAATAAGGTTATTGTTTTATAGTAGACAAATGAGTTAAATAAAAATCCATTGAACAAAGCTAAAACTATAATGACTAGATCATTCACTCATGGTAATTAGCAAGCCAAGAACGTGCTAGAATAAGGTGTAATAAAACTTGGAACTAAATTTAGATGTAAGCAATATCTTTTAGCTGCATAATTTCAGTAGGCTATTTTTAAAAATGTATTTATGGTAAGATATATGATATTCACAGTCAGTAGGACTCCGTAACTTAAATATGCAAGCTTGCTCTGTGACAACGAATTCCAGTTGTCAGCTTAACTGTGAGGGTGTTTCCAGACAGGATGGGAAGTGAGAGGCTAAGGCTTCCCTGTATGTGGGTGATATATCACCTCACGAAGAGGAAAGTAAGCGGGACACAGGCGTGAATCTCTGCTTTCGGATCCAGCTTGATGTGAACAGGTAGCCTTCCACTGCCAAGGGCAGAGCTGTCCCCTGAGACGTCAAAATTTTTTTTTTCCTCCTTTAAGTGGCTTCTTGTCAGGCATTTGGGCAAACCAAGGGGGAAAGCAACCAATACACCCTCCAAAGTTAATCTAGAGAGTCAAGATAGTCCAAATAAAAGCAAAGCGTCATGACCTTATTCAAAGACTTGGAGGAAGTGAATCATATTGCGCTGTGAGATGCCTACTCAGGCCCATCTCAAACCTACCTCTATGAATATAACTAATTAAGCCCTGGATAGAATACAAGTAAAAGCTTTTCATGAAAAGCAGGATAGAAAGCTAGGCAGGGGACTTCCCCCAGAAAGAAAGAAGAATTTCAAAACCTACAATGCTGATTAGGAACTGAAGCCCAGTAGACACACAGTGCTAGGATGTTGACATGGGTGTAGGATTTATCTGCCACATGAACCTAGAATTAAGCCCTACATATAAAATACATAGGAGGGGACAAGGACTAAAAAAGCTTTCTCTGTTAAAAGAAGCCACATAAAACAGCCAACTTACCCCCAACTAGAACGACTGGTTAGAAATTAGAGATTTAAGGCTGTTCAGAGTACAAGAAAGACTTCAAATGGACTCTCAATTATAAGGCTGAAAACTAGGAAACCATATAAGTCTTGACAAATATAATAAAATGTGAGACTGTACCATAAGAATGCACACAGCCTCTCTAGCACAAGATACAAGAGCTCCCCGGGAAAAAGAGAATTACTGGGTAAGACAAGAAGGAGAATCAACACCACTGAAAATAGTTGCTATGGCACTGACAATGCTTTTAGAACTCAGTGGTGTGAGCCTAGAATCTCAGTGCTGGTGGCAGGTCAGGGAACAGCAAGAGCCCAAGTCTGGGGATAGCCTGGGTTATGTAGTAAGATTCTGTCTCAGAAAACAAAACAGCCAGGCGGTAGTAGCACACACCTTTAATCCCAGCACTCAGGAGGCAGAGGCAGGTGGATCTCTGCGAGTTCAAGGCCAGCCTGGTCTACAAGAGCTAGTTCCAGGACACGCTCCAAAGCTACAGAGAAACCCTGTCTCAACAAACCAAAACCAAAAACAAGAAAAGAAAGAAAAAAAAAGAAAACCTGTCTCGAAAAGCAAAACCAAAGCTGAGCACGGTGGCTGTCTTAGTTAGGGTTACTATTGTGATGAGACATCATGACCATGTGTGTGAAACGGTTTCATTCACTCACAGTTCCATCATCAAAAGCAATAAAGGCAGGAACTCATGTAGAGCAGGAACCTGAAGGCAGGAGCTGATGCAGAACCCATGAAGGGTGCTGTTTACTGCACGGCTTGTTCATCATGGCTTTCTATATAACTTAGGACCAGGAGCCCAGGGATAGCACCATCCACAATGGGCGGGGCCTTCCTACATCAATCACTAAAAAATGCTCTACAGCTGTTATCTTATGGCGTCATTTTCTCATCCGAGGTTTCCTCCTCTCTGATGACTCTAGCATGTGTCAAGCTGACATAAAATTAGCCAACACAGTGGCTCGTGCCATTAATCTCAGCACTTAGGAGGCAGAAGGAAACCACTCTCTGTGAAATCAAGGCCAGCCTGGTCTACATAGCAAGTGCCAAGGCAGTCAGAGCTGCACAGTAAGACCCTGTGTCTCAAGAAAAAAATAAAAGCAAAAACAAAAAACCCAGAAGACAAGGCCAAGATCAACAGGGAAAGGTACTTGCTTGCAGGATATGTAATTCCAGCATTTAGGAGGGGAAGACAGGGGATCCCCAGAATAAGCTGGCTGCTTTGACTAGCTGGGGCTGCAAGCTCAGGGTCCACTCAGAGATGCTTCAGGGCAGAAGGCGGGCAGCAATAGAGGAAGACTCTGGATGTCAACTTCCACATACACCTGTACATGTGCACACCTACACACATGTGCTTACAACACACAAATACACACCCATGTCACATACATATGTATATAAGAAAGAAAGGCACATTTGTCACAGGTGTTTGGTGCCTAAAGTCTTAAGTACTTTCTATCCACCCCCTTCCAACACTCTTCTTACCTTCACTAAAGGGGCTGCACAAAGCACTTAAAAGGGTACTATAGCAAATGGCGCTGGTCTCAGGAGTCTAAGGACACAGCAAGAGCTTTCTCTAGAACCAGAAAACACTGATTCAGGCCTCCATGTCAAGCTAAAGCCTCTCTTTCATCCTTAAATGACTCTAATCTCCTACTGCGTCCAAAAATTCTCCTTCCATGGAGTAAATCGTTGTATTGGTTCTCTGTCGTTGTAAATACTTTTGTGTGCAACACACATACATTTTTCAAGTTGTAGGAACACATTGGGATTGCTGTTTGGATGGTCCCCTTGTTGCTCACTTACTATTAAAGGACTTGGATTGGATAGTATTGCAAATTCTGCAAAGGGAATCTGGAAGCTAAGCATTTAAAGACATTTCAAAATCCCCAGATGCCGAAAAGAGATATCCATTAGTGTTTGCTCTCGAGTTTGTTGGCTATGAGCACCATCCCTATTGTTTTACAGGAACACACGCTTATTTTCCCCCTAAAATGGATCAGTGGCAAGAACAGAAATGGCAAACCATTTATCTCAGCCTTGCGTTGCTTCTGTGATTCTCTGGAAGCAGAAGAAGGGAAGTGTCTTACGTGCTTATGACACAGAGGCAATATGTCAGATCATTTCCCCAGCTGTGGAACAGATTGCAACGCTCATTTTAAAATTACCTAATGCATATTTAAACTGATTAATTAAAATGCTCCTAGCACTATTTTAAAGAAACAAAAACAGTGATCTTAGTGGCATTTCTATGGCTAAGTTTAGTTCATATAACAGTCACTTCTGCCTTTCTTTCTATTCTCTTCTCAGTTATACATCACTGAAAAGCCATTTCTGATTATTATAATAAACAAGCAGTACTCTTGTAGTACAATCAAAAAATTATCAGTTTTCTCTGCTCCTGCTGCTGCTGCTTAAAGATGGTTAATTTTATGTGTCAATCTGACTGGATGAAGGGATACCAGGTTGCTGATAAAACATGCTGGATGTGTCTATGAAGGGTTTCTAGATGTTAGCATGAGAATTTGTACAGCGAATAAAAAGCATCCAGAACGAAGCACCATCCACATGCTGCAGGCTTCAACTAAAGAAAAAGACCAACAACAGCAAATCCCCCTCCTTCTGCTCAAACACCCATCTTCCCCTAACTCAGACACTGGAGGACCTGGGGACTGGGCCTTTAGACTGGACCTGTATTACACTATTGGCTTCCTGGTCCTCCAGTTGCTGTCATAGATCAGGGGCCTTCTCAGCACCAATAACCGTGCGAATCATTTCCCACAATAAATCTCCCGACACATATGACCATGAGTATCCCATTGGCTCTGTTTCTCTCAAAAGCTCCAATTATGTATGGTTTGTTCTTTTCTTGTCTTTGGATTAGATTCAGGACAGTTGTCATGACTTTTCTAGTCACCAGAGACTCTTCAAGTCAGTCCAAATCAAAATGTCAATCACAGTTCTGTTGCCAATGTGCCCAATCTAAGGCAGCTCTTCCAACTTGATGTAAAAGATAACGTCTGCCCTCCTTCAGTCACAGCCTACTGTACACTGAAGCACAATTAATAAAAATTCAGAGAGAGAAATTGGAGTTTAACATGAAGATCCAAAAAGCAAACCAGCCAGCCGCTGGCTCTTACCTCAACCTCAGTTCAAAATGGTGATCCTGCCTCCAAGAATCTCAAAATTAAACTGTGTCTGAGAGCTGTCTCCTTCTGTTTTATAATCCTCTCTAGTTCTGGGATTAAAGGCATATATCACTACCACCTGGTTTCTATGGCAAGTTAGTGAGTGTAGGCAGAGACTGCTCATTCATTTCCCAGTCTCCCAGACCTGAAATAACCATACAGAAACTGTATTAATTAAAACACTGCTTGACCTATTAGCATATTTCTAGCTAGCTCTTATATCTTAAATTAACCTGTCTCTATTAATCTGTACATCACCACAAGGTCATGGCCTACCAGCAAAGTTCCAGCAGGCTCTTATGGGCATCTTTCTCCTTCAGCAGCTATGTGGCTTCTCAACTCTGCCTAATCTCTCCTCCTCTATCTGCTTGAAATTCCTACCTATTCTGCACTGCAATAGGCCCAAAGCAGCTTCTTTATTAACCAATACATACAGAGGGGAATCCCACATCAAGTGTGTCTACTGGGATTAAAGGTGTTATTGCTGCTTGATCTACAAGGCTGGCCAGTGTGGCTGTTTTACTTTTCTGATCCTCAGGCAAGTTTTATATATTAAAATACAATTGAAATGTCATTACACCACACTACTTCCTGCATCAGAGAAGGTGGGCATAGAAAGGCTTCTCTCTCCACATTGCTCATCTGTCAGAGACCAGCCTTGACAAAACTACTTTTCTCCAGAGTATAGGCATGGGAATTTAGAAATACAGTAAAGAATACAAAGACGCAAACAAAAAATAACAAAATGGGCTACGGAGAAACCCTGTCTCCAAAAATCAAAAAAAAAAAAATAAAAATGGAGAAACATAGAATAGTATCGAGAGTAAATTCCAGTGAGTACTGAAATTCACCCATGTTTAATTTCCCTGTGCTTAAAATACCTCTGACCCCAAAAGGTAGGAGTAAGACAAAAGACTGCATTAGCACAATACAAAAAAAATGAACATACCAATTGAAGGTCATGGGCTGCGTCCATAGATAAACATTCTGTGGCTAGAATAAATCAAGTCACACTCACACACTAGACCAAAACATTATGTGGACAAACCACTCCCTGGGTGGAATCTAAAGCTATCTCCATAAAGGGAGCTGGAACTTAGTTGGATCCTTAGATTTTTTTTTTTTTTTTGAGGTAGGAACAGAGAGATCTACTTCTCTATTCCTGGAGTACAAGGTCTGGCAATTAGTCGCACCTGTTGACAATAACCTTGAGAGAGCAGAACTCTCTGGTCAACTTGTAGGTGGGACCTTTGTTTGAGGTAGAAACACAATAACCTTGTAGGAAGTAGGCTTCCAACTCTCTGACCTTTGATCAATATGGGAAATTATGAGCTTCCACAATTCCTCCCTTTTTATTAATTTTAATAAAGCCTGTGCTTCTGCAACAGGACAGATGATTGCATCTGCCTTAAGTTGAACACTTTCCCACTTCCCAGACTTACCTGTCTTCAGAACATGCATTCCAACTACGCACTTTTCTTAGGAGTTCAGTTGGAATCACAGAAGAGCAGAATTCATAGAGTCAGAATCCCCCACCGCACAGAAGTCCAGTTCTCATCCTCCCAGCCAGGATCCCCATGTTATACGACAACACAGTTATGAAGAGTTATCTTGGGTTCCTCTTCTCTGTCACCTGTCATATCCAGTCCCATTAACTTTATTTCTACATCTCTCCAACCAGCCCCTCCTCCCATACCCTCTGCTTTCGCTCTCATTCACCACTAATTATAACCCATGCCTTTTTAAGGTAGGAAAGTGGAGTATTCCTAAACCCAGGGAGAAACTTTCCATCAGCAGAGGATCACAGGTGGAAATGTGGGAGAGGGAAGACAAGCCATGAGGCAGAATGACAGAAGAGAAGATGGGAACATAGGGGAAAGGAGACGGTTCTCTGAAGGAGAAGTAAAACGCCATCTGAGATTCCTGTTTAGTAGTTTGCACAACTTGCTAATATCAAATTTCCCTTCTTTGTGAAACAGACAAATGTTAGGTGGTGATGTTTGGACCCCCTTAGTTGGCAACCTTAACTTTTCTTTGAAACAGATTTGAGATTATATCCCAAAGTGGATCTTACACTCACTGTTTTCTACTTTGTTCATCTTTACATCCATCCATCCACCCATCCATTCATCATCCACCCATCACCCATCCATCATCCATCCATCATCCATCCACCATCCATCCATCATCCATCCACCATCCATCCATCATCCATCCACCATCCATCCATCCATCATCCATCCACCATCTATCCATCATCCATCCACCATCCATCCACCATCCATCCATCATCCATCCACCATCCATCCATCATCCATCCATCATCCATCCACCATCCATCCATCATCCATCCACCATCCATCCATCATCCATCCACCATCCATCCACCATCCATCCACCATCCATCCACCATCCATCATCCATCCACCATCCATCCATCATCCACCCATCATCCATCCATCATCCATCCATCATCCATCCACCATCCATCCATCATCCATCCATCATCCATCCATCATCCATCCACCATCCATCATCCATCCACCATCCATCATCCATCCATCATCCATCATCCATCATCCATTCACCATCCATCATCCATCCACCATCCATCATCCATCCACCATCCATCATCCATCCACCATCCATCCATCATCCATCCATCATCCATCCATCATCCATCCATCATCCATCCACCATCCATCATCCATCCACCATCCATCCATCATCCATCCATCATCCATCCACCATCCATCCATCATCCATCCACCATCCATCCATCATCCATCCACCATCCATCCACCCATCATCCATCCACCATCCATCCATCATCCATCCACCATCCATCCACCCATCATCCATCCACCATCCACCCATCATCCATCCATCATCTATCCATCATCCATCCACCATCCATCCATCATCCATCCATCATCCATCCATCATCCATCCACCATCCATCCATCCATCCATCATCCATCCATCATCCATCCACCATCCATCCACCATCCATTCACCATCCATCATCCATCCACCCACCCATACATACATACATCATCCATCCATCCAATCTCTTTCCCTCCCTCCTTCCTTCTTCCGCACTTCCCTCCCTTTCTCTTTTTCTCCTTCCTCCTCTTTCCTCTCTTCCTGATAATAGTCCAACTGTATTAAACATTGCCACACTGTCACATTGTCACACTGTCACATGGCTTCTGTAGTTAAGAGGCAGGAGGATGAATGCTGTTGCCCAGTCAATTTCTCCTTTCTTCTCTTTTTCTTTAATCCAGGACTCTAGTGTGTGGGATGATACTGCCACCCACATTTACAACACAGACATCTGCACACATGCACAGACACACCTGGAGGTATATCTCCCGGGTGCTTCCAAATCCAGTCACAGTAACAATGAAGACGAACCATTGCATTGTGTTCTAATCTGTAACTGCTCTTGCAGAGCAACATTAAAAAACAAGAAAGCTTCTGAGCCCTGAAGGAGACATTAAACACTAGAGCAGTGGTTCTCAACCACTCATGACCCTTTCGGAATCAAACGACCTTTTTACAGGGGTCGCCGAAGAACATCAGAAGATAGATTTTTATTACGATTTGCTAGAGTTGTGAAGTAGCAATGAAAATAATTTTATGGTTGGTGGCCATCATGATATGAGGAACTGTATTAAAGATTAGCAGCATTAGGAAGGTTGAGAACCACTACCATAGAGATTTGTGTTTAGGGAGCAGTGAAGAGTATGTCAATTAGTCATCAATAGGTGTCTAGCAAATCCTCAAATTTCTAAAATTATAAAGAAAAAAATTTTGTGCACATCTTGATTACTTGGGTCCACTTTATTCTTGGAAACACATTAAATGTTGTGGTTGTGTCTAAGTATTAAATCAATGCCAGGTGGTTAAGTTTCATGCCTTGACTGCATCTAAGATGAAATGTACAAACATATGAAGACCTTATAAAGTCTTTTCATAATTAGGAAATATCTCAGAAGCCCCAAATGTGCACCGCACCATCATGAAGAATCTTGTACTCTTAGGGAAGCAGTGTGACACATTGCGAGAGGTGTGTGTCCTTGATGAGGGTGCTGACTTCTCTGGATGACAGCTCACACACACTCTGTGAATAAGTATTCTGCCTGAATATACCACATGCATGCCTAGTGCTCACAGAGACCAGAAGAGGGCATCAGATCCCCTGGAACTGGAGTTTTAGATGATTGTGAGCTGCCGTGTGGGTGCTGGGAATCAAACTTGGGTCCTCTGGAGGAGCAACTAGCGCTCTTAACTGCTATTTCTCCAGCACCTGAAGATATTTCTTTCTTTTTTTTTTTTTTTTTTTTTTTTTTTGGTTTTTCGAGACAGGGTTTCTCTGTGGCTTTGGAGCCTGTCCTGGAACTAGCTCTGTAGACCAGGCTGGTCTCGAACTCACAGAGACCCGCCTGCCTCTGCCTCCCGAGTGCTGGGATTAAAGGCGTGCGCCACCGTCACTCAGCCTCTTAATGCATATAAAGTACCTCAATAAATAGTAAATAATTGTGCTATGCCAAGAATATTTATCTAAGCCAGGTGGTGATGGTATACACCTTTAATCCCAACAGAGATAGGCAGATTTCTGTGAGTTCTAGGCCAGCCTGGTCTACAAGAGTGAATACCAGGACAGGCTCCAAAGCTACACAGAGAGACCCTGTCTCAAAACAAACAAACAAACAAATAAACAAGGAAAAAATATTTATCTAAGTTTTCTGTGACCTCTCAAGGTTGAATTCAGTCCTTTTAATGCCACATATCAGAATAAAGCATTTTTATAACTAGTAAGAAAATACTAAACATCAACACTTTAGGTCCATTTACTATCCTATTGAATACATATATAAATTCATTTCATGTGAACAAAATCTTGAAGATAAAGATTTTGAAGGAGAGAAATATTAAGGAATGGACTTCTAAAGGACAAGTTCCAAGGAAATAGAGATCCAAAGGCAAGAAACAAGGATTAGTTTTATATCAGACAGAAAACCCTGTCCTAACAGGAATCATTATCGTCTTTACTTTATATAGAGCTGTGATTCGGAGAAGTCAGCATTCCATCAAGGAAGCACAGCACTTCCTAACGAGTACAGGGTGCTGAATGATCTCTAGACGACTGTTGCACACATTCGGGGCCATCTGAGCTAGAGCGTACTTCTGAAAAGTCATTAGGAAGTCTCCATATGTTTTTATAACTCAGCTTACATGCATTGAATGCGTGGAACTCAACTGTCCAACATTGATGTAAGATAGAAGGGAGCTACAAGAGACCAGGCTGTGGTGGCGCACGCCTTTAATCCCAGCACTCGGGCAGGCGGGCAGGCGGCTCTCCGTGCGTTCAAGACCAGGCTGGTCTACAAGAGCTAGTTCCAGGGCAGGCTCCAAAGCTACAGAGAATCCTTGTCTCAAAAAAGCAAAAACAAAATACCATATTTCAAGGGACCTGAAGAGGCTGAAGGCTATCTATCCACTCTTGAGTGATGCTTGGATTCACCAAGCCTCCTCTTCCTACATCCTGCCTTGCTCTTTCATCCATCTATATTCATCCGCCTTGAGGTACCGTTTGTCTTATGCCAGCCAATCCAAGCAGTCCCCACCCAATATAATGAAAGTCCTAGGGTGTTAGTTTCAAGTCGCTTGCTGCCTTTGTAAATGATCTACATTATCTTTAATGCTGCGTTGAGTTTCATTGGAAATCTAGCCGAGATTTGCAACCTACTTGGCAGCCATTGCCACCCGATCGAATGCATATGTAAATTCATCTCAGGTATTCAGAAATCCTCATTACTTTGAGAACTGGAAAGATGTAAAACTTAATGCCTATTCTCAAAGATTGGATTACGGCAATGAGCACTTGGGTATTCATCTGTAGAAAAGAATGATTAAAACTGAGATGAATTCGGAGGTGCCCTTCCAACTTTAATACCCTGTGGCTCTATTCTTTCTACACCCTGGCATCATTGAGAAATTCACATGGCCCCACGAAACAAGGCAAGCGATGCAGCCAGCCTGCGGAGGGCTGGGCTCTCCATGGCCAAAGGTATTTCTTAGGATACTGAGCTAACACTGCAACTGTGTTTTGCAACCTATACAAATGTGTTCTAGTTGATGGGAGGGAAGAAAAATTCAATCCAAAGTGCCAGCCATTCCTCTGTGAGCTAGTGCGGCAGAAAGAGAATTTGTGGGGGTCACTGAAGCATCAAGTTACAGACTAAATTAAAGGTCTGCAGAAGAGTGGTAGGGTCTAATCATCCACAGGCTGAGGCTTCCAGAATGGGATTCCACCACCGTTCCTCTCTAGGCTCACAGCAGGCCGGGAACTTCCAGCAGCTTTTTCTTGATTTTTTTTTTAAAGGACTTCTAGTTCCATATAGATCTTGGATTATTGTCTTGAAGCCCTACTTCTGTCATATTAAAATTTCCATGAAAAGTGATCAAAACCTAAAGCTTAAATGTCTCACCACAGAGAAAAATATTGTGGTTTTTGGTTCGTATGAAAAACATGTGTTACGTATATAATTATAGAAGTCTCAGATCTAAAGCGCACACCATACACAAAACCTTTGGGAAATAACTTTTGCCTCGCCAATAGAATTTGTAGCATGATACTGTGTTCTGTCTATAACCATGCCATCAAAGGAGCACTTTGCCAAGGCCAGCTAGCAACAGGGCGTTTCTTCACGGGCTGTGATCAGACCTCAAACAAGGGTCTACGGGAATAAAGTGAGGTCAGTTTTAACACGTACAGCATTCTCAGGACTGGTTGGGCTGAAGCGTGTGCATCTGCACTAGTTTTCCTTAGGGAAGGTTAATTTTAGAAAGAAGAAAAATTTTTGCCAGGAAGACAATCACATTGGCTCAATAACTAGTCAGCGTCTTTTCTCAAATGTTCAAATGCCTTTCTGGCTTCCCCGTGTCTAGCTTGTCCTTAATATTCTTGAAAGGAGGTACCATGTATCACCCCTATTTCAACACATCTCATTCCATAAAAAAAAATAGATGTATGAGTAGTTAATATATGTTAACCTAGCCCCTTTTCAGGAGACACAAATAATCTGTCTTCCCTGACAGCCTCTGATGGCTTCACGGGTACTTAAACCGGTCCAGGAACACATAAAGATGCATAAAACTAGTAGATACACAACGAGAGGCTTACAGGACAGTCAGAGAAGACCTGGGCTCACACAATTGGGAGCATTAGCAGAATTTGGGTTAATTTACATGATCCTTTCTTCTTTTGTTGCCTGGAGATTGGTCTGTCTGAATCTTTTGCCTTTAAGCAAGCAACAAGTGAACCAGCCAAAGGCCTGCATTCCATCATTGACAAAAATCAAGGGGCAGTCAAGAGGAAGACGTCCAATTACCAGCAGGATAAGCCTCCACCCTTTCCAGTCACGGAATATTCATGAGGAAAAACTTTAAAACGTGACCTTTTAATCTGGCCTCTTAGAAGCGTTGCATTTTCCCCTATTCCTATAGCTGAGTTTCAAAATAACACTAACCCTCCCTTCCCCAAACTGCTGTGTAAGAAGCAAGAAGCAAGGCACCGCAACAAAACAAACCATCAGCTCCGGAGACGGAGGCTTTCTCCCACGTGGATCTTAAACGTTCAAGAGGAAAACTGCTGAGGAGGAGCGCACTCCTGGCAGAATTTTTAGACATAAAGCACATACACATACACAGCCTTCCTCTTCCTCTCTCCCTCTACTTCTTCCCCTCTCCCTCCAGGTCTGAATCTCAAGATTTTAGAACGGGGCCTGAGGGTTCAGTTTGTTTGTTTGTTTGTTTGTTTGAAGCTCCAGGATAAGAGATACTGCTTCAAGGTCGAATAAACACGTAGCGGTTGCTGTAGCCTTGAAAAGGCTGTAAACTTCTCCACCTTTTAAACTGGGAAAGGGGGTAGGGTAGAGGCTGCAGAACCCCAACTTGCTGTTCAGTGGGGACACAAAGTTAAGGTGGTATATTGCAATGACCTCATTTAAGAGCTGATATTCTTTCCAAAGTCAGGACAATGATGCAAGGTGAGCGTAAGTTCTGGAAGATGGGGAATTGCAGCATTTCAGACGCCAACTTATTTCCAGACCTCAGGGGCAATTAGTGCAACTGTGTGTCGCACACCTGGCGAGGGTGGAAGATCTTAAGCCACCCACTCGCCCTCAGCACCCAGCGTCTGCGCGCCGGATTCCTGGAGCGGTCTTGGGAAAGAAGTGAAAGTGAGGGGTGGATGGTGGAGAGGAGGTAAAGGTCCCACGGGCCGCAGAGCAGAAACCCAGAAGGCGCAGGGGAGCTCTTGCCCGTCACCCAGGATAGGGCTTCAGCTTGGCGCCGAAGACCCGGAGAAGGGCAAAGGAAAAAGGTGAAGAGGTGGCAGCTCCGGGAAGGTAGGAATGCACCCGGCACGGCGGGTGTCGCAGCTCCTGGGCTTCACCGAGCCACTCCTTACCTTAAGGTCCAAGTCGCAGCCTGAGACTCCCGGAGGGGCAGGGCTCGGTTGTCAGTGTCTCCAGCCAGCGGCTTCTGGCATCAAAGGCTTTCGAATCTTCTAGCTACCATCCTGGGGCTCGCTTCTGTGGCCTGCGGCCCTTGCACCTCGCTCCCCTGGCCACCGGCGTCCGCCGAGCCGCTCCCTCGCTGTTTATTCCGGGAGTCAGGCCCCTCTCCTCCGGCTCCCCGCCTCCAGCGCGCGCGCACACCTCCCCGGGAGGCGCACTCCTTATCTAGCAGGCAGCGCGAGTGCGCCAGGAAAACCGGACGCTGGGCAACTTAGAAAATCTGTTTAAAATCTTTCATATGCGCGACGAGGTTCAAAGAACTATTCACCTCCACCTCCCGCCTCCACTGAGTGTCTTCACCCCACTTCCCAACGCCTGGTATTCTCGTGAGCACCGTTCTGAGACTCTTCTGCCAGGCATCTATCTACACCTTTTCTAAAATAAACCTATCGTTGGTTTTAAAATGTAGATATCCCCCCCTCTCTTTAAACCTAGGGTGCTGATCTCGGGAGGGATATATTCAGCTGCACAAGTCAGGGCAAGTGTCCTTAGTCAGTACTATAGATGTGTGCCACCTGTAAGGGCCAGAGCGCAGGATGGAGCCCTTAATTATTCTCTGGTTTTGGCTACTGAGTCTGTCCCATCTTCCTCTGCCCCAGGAAAGACCCAGTTCTGAGGCTCCAATTCCAGGGAGAAGCAGAGGGCTATGTTCAAGGAAGAGCGTTCTAATGGAGGACGAACTCGCAAATGTGTACAGCCTACTTAATAATACTGCAGAGGAGAAAGAATGGGGAACAGTCCAGGAAACATCACCTCTCACTAACGTGAGGGAGCCGAAAGTGATGTAATCCCAACGGGATTGTGGAAGGCGAGCTGTCAAGTGGTAGCCTAGTCATTTATTCACCTATGAGTATAATGCATATTTATGGAATAAGTTATTTACGGTCATGTCATAACTCAAGGGCTGACCAGAATTAACTTGGTAACCAGTTTATAACAACGCCCTGGAAAATACAGATATCCACTGAAGAGACTGCACATTAATCCCTTATCATTTCTAAATTTATCAAATAGCTTTCTAATCTTAGGGCTTTAAAAGGAGGCAGTTGCTAGAACTGTCAGATTTCTGTATTGAGCAGGAGGTGGATTAGTGGGAGATGAAATCATCAAACATGTCACTGCAATTAGTTCTGGAGACTGAAGAGCTTGGGAAGTATCTTTGCGGACAAGACATGAAGGTGACCGTAGGACGAGTCGATCTGCTCTTCGACGCAGATGCTATGACGGGGGATGCCCACAGGGGGCAGTATGGATGAGACAGAAGGGTCAGCGCAATCTGGCTGCAACAGTAGATGGATAAAGTCTTCCAGAAGGGAAAGTAACAGGGAGAGAAAGTCAAAAGGAAAAAACCGCTTGGCAATTCAAAGAACTTACAGTTCATCTCCTGGGGGTAAGACTGCAGATGGTTGAGAAGAGTGGACTCAAGGCTAGAAGCGAGCGGCAGAGAGCAGGTCGGGCAGCATCTCTGGGCCAACCATGCTTTTAAAGACTGCACTTTATTTCACAGATGAGGAGATGCGGGCATATTAGCACAGAGGTGTGGTATCAGATTTTTATTTGAGAAAAACTACTGGCTGAGGCAGAGCAGAGCAGTGGTGGAGTACAGAAAGAATCCCGAAGAGTGCTACAAAGGACATTTAAAGCAGCAAACATCGACAAATCCAATTTCAGTCCCATGAAACATCCTCAAAGGGATAAGCCTTTCCTGGAGAAAGGGAGAAGGTTCAGGGTGGTAACGAATCGTGAAAAGACAAAGGTAAAAAGAAATAAGAGAGAACACAGGCTTTTAAACCTGCCTTATTTATGTAGTGATTATCTCACTAATTCGGGGATAGGAAGGGATGTTAGTGAGGACCAGAAAATAGCTCGACAGGTCAATGTGCTTACACTCAAGTTTGTTAAGCCTGATTATGATTCCCCAGCCCCACATTAGGAAAAGAATGCTCCTGCAAGTTTTCCATGACTGCCCTATCCTAGCATACATGTGCACATACACAGTAAATAAAATGTAATCATCTTCTGGGGCTGGAGAGATGGCTCAGTGGTTAAGAGCATTGCCTACTCTTCCAAAGGTCCTGAGTTCAATTCCCAGCAACCACACGGTGGCTCACAACCATCTGTAATGAGATCTGGCGCCCTCTTCTGGCCTGCAGGCATACAGACAGAACATTGTATACATAATAAATAAATATTAAAAAAAAGAAAATCAAAAAGATTAATAAATATTTTTAAAAAAAAGAAAAATCATCTTCTAAAAGGTTGATTTGTAACTGAACAGTGGAATAAATTACAGGGAAATTTGACACATAGAGTAACTTTGCAGTTATATGTCTAGATATACATATGTATGTATGTATATGAACTGTAGTGATTTTAAGGAAAATGGTCCCCAAAGGGAGTGGCACTTTTAGGAGGTGTGGCCTTGCTGAAGTAAATGTGGCCTTGTTAGAAGAAATGTGTTACCGTGGGGGTGGGTTTTGAGGTCTCCTTTGCTCAAGCTACACCAGTAAGGAAAACAGTACACTTCCTGTTGTCTGTGGATCAAGCTCCTTCTCCAGCACCACGTCTGCCTGCATGCTGCCGTGTCTCACTGTGATGATAATGGACTGAACCTCTGAAACTGTAAACCACTCAACAAAATGTTTTCCTTTATAAGAGTATCTGTGGTCATGGTGTTTCTTCACAGCAATAGAAACATTAACTAAGACACGGACTATATATGTATATAAATGGAATATCTTACTATATATGGAATATGAGTATCTCAGTATCTTGGGGGTGTTTAGGATCCCTAGAATTAAGTATGTGGCTTCAGTTCTTTTCATAAAATGGTTACAGTATTTGCATATAACTGATTCGCCTCCAATCCTATACTTTTTTTTTTTTGCTGTTGTTTGTTTGTTTGGGGGACAGGGTCTAGCTATGTAGGAACTGCTGATCCTCCTGCCTCCAAATCCCAAATGACAAGGTGGCACATATGTACCACCATGTCTGGTTTCAACCCCACCTTTAAATCACCTCTAAGTGACCTATCCCATCTGACTTAAGGTAAACTGCAGCTACACTCAGTTATTTAGAGAATAATAAGACATGTTGGATACAAATGCCACCATCATAGCTTAAGCACATTTTTTAAAATTTTGTATGTGTGTGTGTGTATGTGTATGTATGTGAACATGTCACAGCATGAGTGTGGAGATCTGAAGACAAGTTGTGGAAATTAATTCTTTTATTTCACCATGTGGGGTCTGGGAATCAAACTCAGGTCATAAGTTCATGGGAGCAAGTGCCTTAACCTGCTGAGCTACCTCCCCAGCCCTAACTACATTTTTAGTTCATGGTTGGTTGAATCCCTGAAGATAAAACCTGTAGGTATAGAATCCACGCATGTGTAGAGACAACTGTTTATGCACGTACATACACACACATGCACATGTGTATGGTACATGTATGGAAGGATAGTGAGAAAGGTATGGTACGCTCACTGAAAAAGATGGACTCATATGATACTGGATGCTGAGGAGTCTCACAGTTCACTATCTCCCAAGTTGAAAACCCAAGAAAACTTGATACACTTCAAAGACCTGAGAACCAGAAAGGATGGCAAAACATCTAGGAATCAGAACTCCTAAGGATGGAAGATTGGTGTTTCAGTTTACAGTGTGACCACAACCTTACTTCACCTTTTTATTCTGTCCAGGCCCTTAGTGGATTGGTATCTATGTATCCACTGAAGAGGACTATCTGCTTTCCAATTAAAATATCAGTGTCTGTTTGAAGCACTTGCACCAACATACCTAGAAGCAATGTTTATTTTACTTTGTCTCTGAGCGCCTCATGAAATTAACGATCATTGCCTTATCTTGACGATCTTTCATTTTTCCTTCCTGCAGTCTAGGATTTCTCTACTTAATGATAGAAAACATGCCCTACACCCCCAAATTTGTGTTACAGATGCTATGATAAGTAGACTCAGCATGTGTCTCTATTTTGATTTTTCAAAGAAACGAAGGAACCTAACCAAAGTCAGAGTCAATATAAAGCTGTCTACAAACTTCTTCTTCTACCCATACTGGAGAGTAGACGTGGGTCTGGAATAAAGACAGAAGGTGCTGTTTGGAAAATGTTCCCCCAAAGGCCCACGTGGTATGTGTTTGGCCACCTTTCTTTGGCACTGTTGGAAACTGGTGGTACTATAGGAAATGGGACCTAGTGGAAGAAAGTTGAGTCACTGGGTGCATGCCCTTGAAGGAGCTATATAGACCGCAGCCTCTCTTCTTCCTGAGTACCATGAGGCGAGTGCTTCTTTTTCTCCATATCCCTGCTCTGATGTCCTGCTTCACCTCAGGTCTAAAAAAAAAATGTATAAAACCTTACAAAACTGTGAGAAAAATAAGCCTTTTTTCCCCTCATTTTTCGAGACAGGGTTTCTCTGTAGCTTTGGACCTGTTCTGGAACTAGCTCTGTAGACCAGGCTGGCCTTGAACTCACAGAGATCCACCTGACTCTGCCTCCCTGGGATTAAAGGCCTGCACCACCACGCTAAACATAAGCCTTTTAAAAACTCATTTATTGCTGGGCATAGTGACACGACCTTTAACCCCAACACTGGGGAAGCAGAAGCAAGCAGATCTCTATGATTTCAAGGCCAGTCTGGTCTACAAAGAGTTCCAGGACAGCCAGAGCTGTTACACAGAGAAACCCTGTCTCTAAAGCCTCATTGGTCGCTGGTGTTTGTCAGTCAGAAAGCTGACCCCCACAGAGAAGTATCTGAGGAGGTTGAGGGCATGAGGCAATTTTTCCACGAAGGGTACTCTAGAAAGACAACTCATTAGACGCTTACAATAAAGATAAGGATGCAAATGATTAAATGTAAGTTCATAAGGAATAATAAAAATATGGAGATGCTAGATGAGCACAGTGTAGGCAGGAAGGGAAGGAGTTCTGGCTACAGAGTCTTGAAGGATGCGTCACTAGGAGAAATAATGCTTGGGTCTTAGAAATAAAGCTAGTCTGAGAGACTGACAAGATGATTACTTATTTGGTGGGCTCACTTTTTGGTAATTCAGAGAAAGGATAAAGCTTCAGGGAGAGAGCCCAGTGAACAGTTTGAAATCTATGATACAGCCAGAAAGAAAATAGATTGGATGGAAGAGTTATTTCGAGATGTGGAATCCAAATGACCCAAGGAGTTGAAAACAGAGAAAGGTCAAGTGTGAGCAGCATGGGAGACAACAGCGAGACTAAATGAGCCAGTAAAAAAAAGGAGAGATTTGCTAGAGAACAGGGTTTCTGCCCCCTAATGTTGAACTTCAAATTCTGATGAGATCCAGAGTGAAGGCAGCCAAGAGGCAATTGAAAATATGTTGTATGTTAGTATGATACCAGAACAGAGTAAGTTGCTATGGTGGTTTGAGAGAAAATGGTCCTCAAAGGGAGTGGCACTATTAGGAGTTGTGGCCTTGTTGGAGGAAGTGTGTTACTGTGGAGGTGGGCTCTGAGGTCTCTTTTGCTCAAGATTCCCTCAGTATGACTGTCAGTCAACTTCCTGCAAGATGTCGGACCCTCCGTTATCTCTCCAGCACCAGGTCTACCTGCACACTACTGTGCCACAATGATAACGGACTGAATTTCTGAAACTGTAAGCCGCACCTTGATTAAACATTTTCCTTTATGGGAGTTGTCATGGCCATGGTGTCTTTCCACAGTGATAGTAAACCCTAACTTGGCCAGTTGCTAGTGATTTAGACTTTAAAACTCTAGAGTCCATCGTTATTACAGGCACGATAAAATAAGCCAAGAGTATCACATATTGGGAAAGAACTAAGTGCCTATGTTGGATGCCTGAATAACACTGAGTGGTCACCAAGTTAAGAAGTTGGATACCGCCTTTAATCCCAGCACTTGGGAGGCAGAGGCAGGCGGATCTCTGTGAGTTCGAGACCAGCCTGGTCTACAGAGCTAGTTCCAGGACAGGCTCCAAAGCCACAGAGAAACCCTGTCTCGAAAAACCAAAAAAAAAAAAAAAAAAAAAAAAAAAAAAGAAGTTGGATACCTAAATAACAACACTGAGTGGTCACCAAGCTAAGAATAGCTAGCCAAGGAAAAGAGCCAATAGAAACCAATATTATGTAGAAGAAAAACAAATTATATAGAGAGGTGATAAACAGTGTCAAAGCTGCACAGAAACTCAGAAATGTGCCAGCCTTGGTAGTCACACCTTTAATTCCAGCCCCGGGGGAGCTGAGCAAGTAGAGTCAAGCGCTAAGGCCAGCCCAGGCTATAGAGTAAGATTGCCTCAAAGAAAAAAAAAGTAACACACAGTAGCTCTTTTCCTACTTAAAAAGAAGGGAAGGGGACTGGAGAGATGGCTTAAAGGTTAAGAGCACTGACTGCTCTTCCAGAGGTCCTGAGTTCGATTCCCAGCAACCACATGGTGGCTCACAGCCATCTATAATGAGATCTGGTGCCCTCTTCTGGCATGCAAGCATACATGGAAGGAATGTTGTATACATAACAAATAAATAAATCTTAAAAAAAAAAAAGAAGAAGAAGAAGAAGGAAAGGGAAGGGGAAACCAAGTTATATTCCAGAACTAAAAGTGAGGGCTCTTGAATGGGTTTGGAGCTTGTTATCATTGGAAGGAGCAATCTTGGGGAAGCAGTAGGATTCCATTTTCAGCACTCGGCATTTTTATAACAGGTATATCTGCTGTCTGGGGATGTTCTGGCAATGCATGTTTAACAGTGTTCTTGTTCTAATCTCACTAGATAGCAATAGCACCTCTCCCCAGTTCTGAAAGCCAAAACTCCTCCCCTCTTCCTTCTGTCCTTTCCCTGATGGCCACGTGGCAAGCAGTTTTGAACACTTGTTCCCAATGTGATATGTTGCTCGACTACAGGCCTTAAAACAGCAGGGAAGCCAGCTAACCATGGACTTGGTACCCGTACAGCCCTGAGCCCAAACAAGCCTTTTCCTCTTTACAAGCTGACAATGTCAACTATGTACTACAGTGAGAAAACACTGACAAGCAGACAAGCAGATGGGAGAGAGACAGGATAAACTTATTTTTCAAAATCATATTGGGAGGTACTAACACCTAATTGTTTATTTTTCTTTTCAACATTTGAAGATATTAGTTTATTTGTTAAAATGTCTTTGGGACAGGTACTCACTGAAATCTTTAGTTCTAAAGAATAAATTAAAACTAGAAATGCTTCATTTTTAGAAGTAGAGATTCAAAATAATATCTATAGGCCTGTCTAAGCGTCACACATACTGGTAGATAGCCTGTGGTAATATCTAATTAGCTTATATTGGGAAGCATTTTTCTTACTTTGATGTTATCACTTGGCCTTCAGTAATGACATTCATAGCACTGGCTGTCAATCCACAGATAGAAAAGCCCTCTCCTATAAAGATGATCTTTTTTTTATATTTTTATTTATTTTATGTATGAATGTTTTTTCTGCCTGTTTATCTGTTTACCACATGTATGCCTGGTTCTTGCGGGGGTCAGAAGAGAGCATCGGATCCCCTGGAACTGGAGTTACAGGTGGTTGCTGTGAGCCACCATGTTGCTGCTGGGAATTGAACCTTGGTCCTCTGCTAGAGCAGCCAGTGCTCTTAACCAACGAACCATCTCTCCAGCCCAAAAGTTGATCTGGTTTTTATGCCAAACAAACAAAATGCATTAAAGCTCTGTGTTTCTCTATTCCTTCAGTTTTATTTTACTAACTGCTGGTTCTGACACAGTGATTAAAAAACAAAACAAATGAACAAAACCCTGACAAAAGAAAGTACAAAAAGGAAGGCTTTAATCATGGCTCAAATCCAAAGTTATCGCGCATCACAGAGGACAGGCTGCCGCCATGTGGAAAGTCTTGGTGCCAGCGGTTTAAGGAAGCTCGTCACAATGTCTCCACAGCCAAGAATGATGAATGCTGGTGTTTGACTCAACTTTCTCCCTTTTTTTAGTCTGGGACCTCAGCCCATGGAATGGTGCCACTTAGGTTAAGGTGTCTTTCCACCACTTCAATTAGCCTAATGTAAAAAACTGCTTAGAGGCTAACTAATAATCCAGATAATTCCTCACAGGCATGCGAGAGGTGACCCAAGAGTCTGACAAGTTGACAATCAGTATACCCCTTGTCATCCTGACACCCAAGCATAACCTCCTACCCCGTGTCCCCCTCAGACTCATAGCCATCTCATAATGCAAAATGCATTTCATCCAACTTCAAAAATCTCCAGTCTTTAACAATTCCAGTATTGTGTAATGATCTGTCCTGTCCCTTTAAGAGACAAGCCCTGTCCACTCCCTCCCCCATCCACTGAGGCAGGCAGATCTTCCTTCTTGCTTGTAGCCTGAGTCTTTTCCCTTTTCCGTCTCACTCTCGAAGAGGTAGCTTCTGTCTCTCCCCACTTCTCTCCTTCCTCCCCTTCTGTTTCTCTCTCTTCTCTTCTCTTCTCTTCTCTTCTCTTCTCTTCTCCTCTTCTCACCTGCTCTCCTTTCCCCTCCATAACCCACTAAATAAATATCCAACTTCACTCTGCATGGCAGGCCTATCCATGTCTCTGTCTCTTGTCACCACGTGGCTCCCTGCCTGATGTTAAGAAAAAATTTACAAAGCTGGCTCCGCCAGCGCAAGAAATCCAATTGGGTCCAATCAAATCAAATAAAAAATGCCCATCGTTTTATTAAGCACAGTGCTCTTGCGTGGCCTAGCGCATGGCTGGGAGACAGGACAGCAGGGAGCATACGCAAACCGGGAACCATGTGTTTTTCCTCTGGGAGCCCACTTAAATACCCTGTGGGAGTGGTACTGACCCCCTAGAGAGGGGTCTGGACCTGGCATGCTGGGATTTGGAGTCCAGACCAAAGCAACTCCCAGGTCAGGGAGGCTGGGATGCATGCCAGGGGCTGGAGGCCACACTCCACTTAACACCTGGGACCAGCCACCTTCAGAGACCTGCGTCGGGTCTCATGGCATGCCCATCTGTCTGTCTCTCCTCATGGGGACCTGCCTGCTGCCACATGGCCCACTGCTGCCACTCGGGGACCTGCAGCATTTTACTTAATCCATTACAGTTTGAACGTCTTAGTCTTAAATTTCAGCCAGGTGGTGGTGGCACACGCCTTTAATCCCAGCACTTGGGAGGCAGAGGCAGGTGGATCTCTGTGAGTTCAAGACCAGCCTGGTCTACAAGTGCTAGGTCCAGGACAGGCTCCAAAAGCTACACAGAGAAACCCCATCTCAAGAAACCAAACCAAAACAAACAAACAAAAAAAAGCCAATAAGAAAAAGGAAAGAAAGAAAGTCTTAAGTTCCAGAAGCAATAGAGATACACAGCACTCTTTTAACTGTGAATGTCTATTTTTAAAGTTACATACTTTCAATATGGAACAGTACATAGTAAACATTCTCATCCCAAAAAGGGAGGAAAAGAAGAAGAGCAACGAAAGAATGAACCAAAGCAAGACCAGAGGGCAAGCATCAAATCCTGAAATTCCATGGCCTGGGTTTATGATAGAATCTGGGCTCTGCAGAGCTTGGATAGCCCTTCCTGCTCAGCCGCCTGCAGCAGTCATAGCCTTTCTCTTGGGCCAGAATAAAAAAATGGATGAAATTTATGCCTTGGCAATGCTGAAGCAAGTATGGGCAGCCCATAAATGGTGGTTCTGTTGAACTTGTCCATATTGGGTTTCATGATCTCAATTGATGAGGACGACTGATCAGGTTTCTTCCTTGAGTCTCTTGGGCCAATACCTGCAAATTTCCTCAATGGATATCCCAAAGTTCTAGTGTCTCCAACACACTGCAGCTTAGGATTCATCTTCAAGTAGTATCCTGTCTGTCATGGCCTTCTTGGAAGACTCCAACCATGCCACATATTGCCTGGTCTCCGTAGCTCTCTGAAATCATGGTGCAAGACTCCACAAACTTTCAATCTTGTATCTTTCTTGCCTGCAAAACCAGGGCCATGTGGACAACATTGACAAGTTTTGCTGCCAGGCTCTCACTGAATGAACCACAATTAACAAAACTCACTGTGTGCTTACCTAAGGTAAACACATCACCAGACAGTAGCTTTCCTAGACCAATGTACACCTGCATTCAAGCTGAAACTTTTGATGGGTGGAGTCTAGCCCTCAGGGGTCCTTTCCTGTTGGCCCATTGTGAAGCTGCTGGTTTTTCTTTAACAATTATAGTCATGGGGCTGGAGAGATGGCTCAGAGGTTAGGAGCACTGGCTGCTCTTCCAGAGGTCCTGAGTTCAATTCCCAGCACCCACATGGTGGCTCACAACCATCCATAATGAGATCTGGTGCCTCCTTCTAGCCTGCAGGTGTAAGTGCACACAGAACACTGTATACATAATAAATATATAAATCTTTAAATAAAAACAATGATAATCACATCCCATTTCTAGTACAGGTCTTGGCTGCAACTTTAAACTTATTTAGCCCCCTTTCTTGACAAACTACACATTTTTTAAGATGTTTGCCTGTTGCTCTTGTAGACCTGTTGAGAGTAGTTAAAACCCATGTCACAGATTGAATGCTGTACTGTCATGACATTTTCTCTGCCAAACACATTATCTATTACTTTTAAATTCAGTTTCCCTCAAGTTTTCAAGACCTAGGCAGAATGCAGTCATAGTTTTGCCATAATATAGCTGGGGTGTCTTCTAGCCCAGTTTCTCATAAGAATCCGTTTCTTTCTGAGACCTCCTAAGCCAGGCCTCGGCAGTCTTCATTTCTCTCAGCTTTCTGCAGTCCCATCAGAATGGTCCACTAAGCTGTGCTTACAGCATTTGAAGGCTTTTCTAGTCCCAAGTTCCAACCCTTTGACATTCTTCTTGCAACCAGTTCTAAATGACTATGAAATGCATGGTCAGGTTCATCACGGCTAAGCCACACTTCTCAGTACCAACTGTCTGTATTAATCATGTGTCTCGGGGCTGTAACAAAACACCTCAGGAAAGCAACTTAAGAAAACACGCTTTATTGTGGTTCATAGTCCAAGGTACAGTTCACCAGGGTAGGGAAATCTGGGCCACAGCGATAGGAGGCACCTGGTTACATTAGATACACAACTAAGAAGCAGAGAACAATGAATTTCTAGCCACTTTCTCCATTAGTCAGTCTCAGACCGCAGTCCGTGGAATGGTGCTGCGCGCAGTTAATGGTGGGTCTTCCCACCTCAGTCACCCTAACCTAGAAGCCTCATAGGCATGCCCAGAGGCTAACTTAATCTACATAATAGCCCACAGGCCTGAGGCGTACCTTCTGGTGATTGATTCTAGAAAGATAGTATCAACAGTCACCCGTGGGAAAACAGCCAATATATTAATAAACAAAACTCAGCGTGGTGGCACATTCCTGTAATGCCAGCATTTGGGAGGCAGGGGCTGGAGGATTTCAAGTTCAAAAGTTTGAAACCCAGTTTAAAAACAAATCAAGATATATTAATGGCATGTGTTTTAAATGATACACTTGATTACTAGGAACAAAAGCTTAGCAGCACCCATTCACTGCCCCCCAAGAGGTCTTGGTCTCACTACCATTTCTCTTCTCTAATTAACTGCTTACCTTGAGTCATCCTCACGGGCCACTGGCAAGCTAGAACAGCCAGGTATCATCAACCAGCAGGAGACTGCCGCATCCACAGTCTAAACCCTCACCTTCAATTACGAGGACGTGAATTTTGACTAACTCTTTCTATAAAAATAGAGTAGGATATCTTGTTTTTAGAAGAAACAAATGTGTCACTATATTTACATTTCTGACCGGGTTTTAAAAAGAACTGGTCATCAGTTTGTTCAAAGCATGCTAACCCAGTGAGTCAATTTTGTTGAGCCATCTTTAAATAGCATCCAGACAACAGACTTGAGCCATTGTCTAAGAACTAAAATGGGGTATAACGTAGTAATTAAGTATCCTCAAACTATCAGGTCCCCACGCCAACACAGGGAGGATAAAAGCATGGGCATGATCTCTGCCTACAAAGCTTGCAATGTAGACAGATGTGTGCGTGCAAGTCTGATAAATGCCTGAGAAGCATCGATATGGATATGTAATGGATGTTAAGACTTATCAAAGGCAAAATGAAAACTTAAGAACATTTTAACAACTGCCCAAATAAAGATAACAGACATATTCAACTACATGTTCTGTTCATCTCAATGGTAATTATGGCAATTATTAAAAAAAATTATGGCAATTATTGTCCCTAAGGCAGACGAAGTACACCTGGAGCTGGGTATAATCTTGTGACTGACCTCCAACCAGGCTTACAAAGGAGCAGCAGGTGTAACTTCTCTTGCTCTTCCCTTACTATTTTAAACATAAAGGAGTCACGCTGGGATGGCAGGTCTTGAAGGTTAAATAGACTGCCTCTGCCTCCTAAGTACCGGGATTAAAGGTGTACGCCGTCCCTGCTCAACTGGGAGCAACATTTTAAAGAAAAAGACAGTGAAACTAAATCTGCAGGTGCTGAGAAACAATACCACTGAAGAAAAAGAGAGATCTCACTAATCCTGCCCCCTTCTGAGTTTATCCTCTGGTCCTTACTTCTCTTCCTACCGAGTCCACCTACCTTTATCCTTCTGTAGAAAAATTCCAATCTACTTAAGTGTTTTCTGTCCCTTTCTCTCTCCATTCCTTCCTACCACCTTTATAACTACTGCTAGGTATCCAGACACAGGAGGAACAATAAAGCTGAAGTCATTGATTTCAGCAATTGAGCCACGAATCTCAATGGCTCCTTGTAGCTGCCTGGCAAAGCTACCTGCTTAATCCTATCATCTTCCATTAGCCTACACAACTAGTTGAATTTCCAAGCTCCTCAAATGTCCAGAAGCCTTCTCGGCAACTCAGTGACTATATCAGTTACTACACTTAAATTTATCAAGAAACGTTTAGGAATCAGAACTTCTAAAACTCGCCGGGCGATGGTGGTGCACGCCTTTAATCCCAGCACTCGGGAGGCAGAGGCAGGCGGATCTCTGTGAGTTTGAGACCAACCTGGTCTACAGAGCTAGTTCCAGGACAGGCTCCAAAGCCACAGAGAAACCCTGTCTCGAAAAAAACCAAAAAAAAAGAACTTCTAAAACTCTCATTGTATCTGCCACCCTAAATTTGAAAGCATGCATAGCTTCTGAGTTCCTCGTTATTCGGTTGCTATGGTGTGAATGTGTTGTAAACATATTAGGGTTGGAAAAAGCTTTAAGAGAGATCTGATCTAGCACACCTGTGCTCGCTCTCTCCGCCCCCATAGGATGTACTGGGCTGTACTAACCCAGCAGTGAGACCTTTATTAGTTTGCTGGCACCATGCTTTTGGACTTCTCAGCCTTCAAAACCATAAACTAAATAAGCCTCTATTGTTTATCAAAGACCTAGTCCCCAGCATTTCAGAGAAGAAAGCATAAGGAATATTACAACTCTTCTACTTGTGTGCTAGATCCGAAGTCCTCTTATCTTCTGCGGCAGAGTTGGACTGGGGCCACTCAGATCCTTTCCCAGCTCTCACCTCCTTCAGGATCTATAAAGTTGTTGTCATTCCTGAACTCATGCCCTTCCTGGAGTAGCCTGTATGCAAGGACTGAGCAATTTTGGGGGCCAGCATTCAGGAACCTTGTACTGGAGAGCAGTGCTCAACTCCAGGGGTGGCTGACGATTTGCGGGCTCAGCTCCATTCTTCCTCTGCCCCATCTTGCTTTCTTCATTCCTCTCACAGGTCTTGACGACTTAAAAAAATATTTAGTGCTCCAATTCTGCCTCTGCCCATACAGAACCCAACCTGACAAACGTACGTTAGTGGTTGCAGCTGCTGGCCCTCTCTCCACTGCATCATCAATTTTAATGTCTATCAATTCAGTCCCAGCACAACACAGTCACATTTTCCTCTTAAAAAAAGTCCCTTTGAATTCCTGCTCTCCTGGACCCACTGCAAAATCAAATTCCTTCGAAGTGTCTCAATTCCTTTTTGTTCACTTGGCTCTTTATTTCCACTCCCGATACCTTTATACCCACTACCTAAGGGAGACAGCTCTGCAGGGTCATTGAGGATGTTGTTTTATTTAAGTCAATTCTCTGTTCACATTTCACCTCTGTTCACATGTTCACAAGGTCACTCTTTCCTTGGAAGACAGCTTGTGAAGAAGTCACTTGGCTTCTGGGACCCAGCTTTCGATTCTCCTCTACCACTGGCTACTGTTGCTCAGCTGCTTAGCCAGCTTGCCATCCTCTATTGAACCCATAAACCCTGGAGCATTCAGAGGTTGTCTTGAAACTATCTCTCCTTGCTACTTCTATTAATTTCTCATCGCTACTTTTATTAATCTTGTTTGTGACATCAACTACATGTTGACAACTGCTAAATTTACTATCCTGAGCTATGGCTTCTTCCTTTGAATGCTAGATACTCATATCCAACTGTTTATTGGCATTTTCCATTTTGATGACCATAAATCTCAATCCTAACATATCTCAAATAAAGTAAATCCAGACCTCCCACAAATTCCTTCCTAAAAAAAATTACAAAGTTTGCCCATCTCATTTCCTGAAGTCTTCCCTCATGCCAATAGATCCTCTGTTGTTTCAGTTGTCTGAACCACACTCAGTAATCATTGAGTTTTTATTCTCATTTCCCACATCCAGTAATTTAGACAATTCTTTAGAGCAAACCCCATCTCTCTGCTTTCATTCGGAGTTCTTTTTCCAAATGTCATTTTATTAACCAAACATCCCTTAATCATTGACAGTTTAAAAGAAGAGTTCACCTGCCCTGCATGTACTCCATTTCTCCTTAATTGTTACATCACCACCACACAATATATGCGCGTGTTTGCTCACTGTCTCAACTACAGTCTACTTCAAGATGGCAGCCCTTCTCCAGCCTCTACGTGGACAGAGGGTTTAATACTTATAAATGAACGAATGAGAATGGTGTCAAAACAGTGATGGTCTGAGGGATGAAAATTACTTGAGCAGAAATAAGTGATGGGAAGGAGCAAGCTAACTGAGGATTAACCGGAAAGTTTTACAGTGGAAAGCCCAGATGGTGTGTATGAATGAGTCTTGCGTGACTAAATGGCCAACTATGTCAGAGAGCTGGCAGACAGAGGTCAGCAGCTGGGCTATGTAGCATCTTACACATTGCGAGAAGTTTGGAGGTTATTCCAAGTATGATGGGGTCATCAGAGGTTTTAAGGAAGAGTGTCAAATTAAACAGAATCGCTTTGGCTGGAGTGTGACTAGTATTTGGAATGTTAGTATTTGGAAGGCTGTGCTGCTGTCCAAACTGTCTCAGAGGAGAGTGCGTGGGATGTGAGCGGAATCAGCAGCATGGTGACCGACCTAAGGTCTGATTGAAAGCAGAAATAACAGGACTTTGCTTCACTAAAATGCGACACAAGAGGAAAAAAAAGTCTGAATTTTGTCCTGCAACTTGGACTCCATTGCCACAAATGTAACTAATCATATTTTCATCAAGTCTGGTGGATTAAAAAAAAAATCAGTTTGGGCAGCTAGTGTTCTCGGGTAGAGAGAAAATGAAGCTGCACACGTAGTAGAGCACGTGACTTGCTGAGTTTTTGAAGCGAGGAATCTAAAAGGCGGGCGGGGTTTCCCTAGAATTCTGGACAAGAGGGTGTGATGAACTGGACCGATACCCTGTTTGCATTACAGAAAGGAGAAGCCTAAGGGGAGAGAAGGGGAAGAGTGACTGTCCCTTACAGGCACGTGTACGAAACCTGTTTACGTCGTTGGTGGTGTGAGCACTTAACCTAGAGGGTCCATGACACGGGGCCGCGTACAGGCCAGGCGAATCCTCACAAGTAGGTCACATTTGGAAGCCTTCCTCCAGAACGACCTCTAAGAGGCAAACGAGATGGCTCCCGGTGCAAGCCCCTCCACGTCTGTAAAAGGAGACTTTTGCGGATCCCGTCAACTTTGTCATCTCCAGCCGCCACCCGTCCCTCGGCGGCCCAGGACGGTCATCTTCTCCGGGAGGACCCGGGGGCGACGGGCAGCTCGCAGGCCCCCTAGCGCCCGTCCGAGCAGTGCGGAAGCCCCCGCTCGCACCCGCTAAGCCGAACGCCCATCGAACCCGCGACGCGGTCGGGTCCTCCAGCCGCCCGAAGCCCCTCGCGGCCCCGCCCCGGCCTCCCCCCCCCCCCCCCCGGGAGACGCCGCCCCGCCCCGCCGTCCCGCCCCGCCCGCCCGCGCGCGCCAACTCCCAGCTCCGCGCGCTGATTGGCCGGAGCATTCCCGCTCTGCTTCCCGAACCGCCATTTTGAAAATCTTGTTGATTCTGAGGAGCTGAGGGAGCTTGCGGCGGCGCGAGAACCTCGGCCCGCGCGCCTTCTCACTCGGCGGCGGCCTCCTCGTGCGCACCCGCGGTGAGGGCGGCAGCGGGGAGCGGCGTGGCGGCTTTGCCCCCGCGGCGGCGAGGAGGTGGGGGGAGGGGGACGACGCGGCCATCCGCCCGGCGGCCCGACGCGGGGGAGGGGACGCGCGGCGCGCACGGCGAGGCTCGCCTTGGCCGGACTGGCCTGGCCCGGCCCGGGGCGGCGCGGCGCAGGCCGGGCGGGAGCGCGCGCGCCGGCGGCGGGAGGGCGGTGCGATTTCCCGCCTCGGGCATCCCCGGGGAGGCAGGCGGAGTGGCTGAGCCTCCGGAGTGGGCGCCTCTGGAAGCAGCTGCCGCCGAGCGCTCGCCGCGGTCCTGCCGGTGAGAGCGAGCGAGCGAGCGAACCGGAGCGTGCGGCTTCCTCTCCGCCCGCAGGTCCCCAGCAGCATGTCGGCGGCGGCGGCCCCCGCTGCGGAGGCAGACGACGGCCCAGCGCAGCCCGCGTCCGAGAAGGAGCCCGAAATGCCGGGCCCCAGGGACGAGAGTGAAGAGGAGGAGGAGGAGGAGGAGGAAGAGGACGACGAGGAGGAAGAGAAAGGTGGGCAGGGACGCGCATCCCTCACGGGTGGAATTTTCACATCAAAAGTTTTTTTCCTTTCCCTCCCTTGGGAAGCGGTGCTCTGGGTTTTTGGCGCTGGGAGGCAGCAGGTCGGAGTGGTTGGTTCAGGCGCATGGTGTGTATATTTGCCAACCGTCAGTGGCAGAGAATTGGGATTTTTTTTTTCCCCCTTTGAGCGTTTGCCAGGGTTGCGATGGCGAGTGTAGCTGAGTTTTCGCGCCGTGCCATCTGAACACTTGGTCCCCCGGCAGGAAGTTTGTAAGTCTGAGATCTGTCTTCCACGCCACTGCTATGTGGGTGGGTACGCGAGTGTTTTCATTGCGCTAATTTCATTCTGCTGTATTTGCCTTTTGAAGTTCCCCTAAGGTCCGCGCTGTAACCTAACACCACAGGTATGCTAGCTCATCCTGGTAATGGTTCCCTGCTTCCAGCCCTCTGTGGCTGCTGATTTTTGAGGAAGGGTTCTTGTGGGCGCGTTTTTCTTTGCCTAGGAATCACCCGTGAAAGCTGCTGCTGTTGGAGAAAGTAGTTTCAAAACGAAAAAAAAAAAAACTGAACTGAAAGTTAGACTGTGAACCCACAGCGGTCTCGGTTTTGGAGCTAATACTGTTCAAAGATTGGTGGTGCTGACCACCTCTGTGTGGGGAAGCCCGCTTAGAGACGCGCAGAGGCTTGTCAGTTGTTCTGGATGCTTATGCTGTCCCTCCACAGGTACAAGACTTTTCCCGAGACATTCTCATATTGGAAAACCCCAGATACAGCTCTTCACATATTCCGGTGCTAGTCGGGTCCAGTTTTGACTGCAAATGGCCAGAGCAGGTCTCAGGGTTCAAGCGCTCGTCCCAACCTGTCATTTCTTTTTGTAAATATAATATGGGCTAGGGGAACAAGGGATACTTTTTATTTGAAGTGGAATGTGCCCTAAGACCTTATGGGAGTGTGTCATTTAAGTACAGCACTTGCTTTAATTATAAATTTTAATACGAATTGTTTAAATTACCTTGAAGATTACTTGCAATCAAATAATTGAAAGTTGGCTGTCTTGTCAGTATTGTTAAGACTTTCTTAGCACGTGGACCTCTGATATTTTACTAGTTTTTGTCTTCCTAGGGAGGCAAAGTTGAAGTATTAGAGGTAGTGAGTTTCCTTGGGCAGAAAGAAATTGAGAAGTTATGTAAACATACTATAAAAGGCCAAAACATGTTTTAGAGGCTAAAAATAATTTACAGAATCCTGGAGTTGGTTGAATATAAGTCAATTATTTTTAAAAACTTTCTTTGTAGGTTTAGTCCTTAATATTTTCAAAACTAATTCATTGTTACTCATTTTTTCTCTTCAGCTGTTTTATTTATTTTTTAAATATTTACTTATTATGTATACAATATTCTGTCTGTGTATATGCCTGAAGGCCAGAAGAGGGCGCCAGACCTCTTTACAGATGGTTTTGAGCCACCGTGTGGTTGCTGGGAATTGAACTCAGGACCTTTGGAAGAGCAGGCAATGCTCTTAACCACTGAGCCATCTCTCCAGCCCCTCTTCAGCTGTTTTAGATGCTGGAATTGTCAGTTTTTAATTCTTCTTAGCCCAGAATATACCTTCAGTATAATGATAGAAAGATACATGATGATGAAGTTACTGAAGTCTAGGAAGTAAGGCATTGTTAGCAAAACTTGGAAGTGATTTGTGGAAGATGAGACAGACTGAACTGGAGCAGTGACTCTTAGCTTTTGTCTATAGGGTTTGGGTGATGGTGTTATTCTCCAGAAAAACAAATACAGCTTGCTTGGAGAGGATTATAAGGTCTTGGATGTGTTGTTTGGGTTCCTGTAGGACATAGAGGAGTTGTTCAGGTTATAGCCAGCCTACATTAATTTGAAAACTGTACTCCAGGGTTGGACTAAGTAATTGTTAGTTTGTAGATCCTGATCCAAAGCAAGTGAATAAAGTTACCAAGAAGAGGAAATTGAGTGATAAGAGGAGCTGTTAATGCTAGCTTTCTGCATTCATTCTTTGCAGCTCCTTACATAGCCCCAAATCTGAACTGTCTTGTAAAACCTACACTAATGTTTTGATCCTTTTTCCTCCCTGACCGTAAAATAATTCCTCTTCAATTCACAAAACGGTTTTTTTTTGGGGGGGGGGTTATTTATTCTTTATTAAGCTTTATTAATGCCGAATCCAATTTTTTATGGACTTCATTCAGTATCATCATGAATGAGACAGTTTAATTCAATAATTTATCTCATCTAGGGCCAGGCGGTGGTGGCAGAGGCAGGCGGATCTTTGGGAGCTCGAGGCCAGCCTGGTCTACAAGAGCTAGTTCTGGGACAGGCACCAAAGCTTTAGAGAAACCCTGTCTCGAAAGACAAAAACAAAAAATTATCTCATCTATCTCACTTTTAAAGAAATTAGAAAAAAATCAACATATCAAGGTCTATTTTGTGTTTAAAATTTATTTATTTTTTCCCCATATTTATTGAGCTCTACATTTTTCTCTGCTCTCCTCCCTGCGTCTTCCCTCCCCCCTTCAACTCTCCCCCAAGGTCCCCATGCTCCCAATTTACTCAGGAGATCTTGTCTTTTTTTACTTTATACTCCCATGTAGATTAGATCTATGTAAGTCTTTCTTAGTGTCCGTATTGTTGTCTAAGTTCTCTGGGATTGTGGTTTGTAGTCTGGCTTTCTTTGCTTTATGTTTAAAAACCACCAATGAGTGAGTACATGTGATAATTGCCTGGGTTACCTCACTCAAAATAATGTTTTTTAGTTTCATCCATCTTCCTGCAAAATTGAAGCTGTTGTTATTTTTTTCTGCTGTGTAGTACCCCATTGTGTAAATGTACCACTTTTTTTTTTTTTTTAATCCATTCTTCGACCAAGGGGCATTTAGGTTGTTGCCAGGTTCTGGCTATGACAAACAATGCTGCTATGAACATAGTTGAGCACATGTCCTTGTGGCACTATTGAGCATCCTTTGGGTATATACCTACAAGTGGTATTAGTGGGTCTTGAGGAACGTTGGACAAAACGTTTTTTAAAAATATTTTTATTTCTGTGTATGGGTGTTTTGCTTGCATGTATGTATGTATGCCCAGTATGTGGCCTGGTTCCCTCAGAGGTCAGAAGGTATCTGATCACCCCGGAAAATGGAGTTAGAGATGGTGTGAGCTTCCATGTGGTGAGTATCAAACCCTGGTCCTCTGATAGAGCAGTGAGTGCTCCCTAACCACTGAGCCGCTTCTCCAGTCCCTCACAAAACATTTTGTAGCTTTCCCTTGTTTTGTGTGGCAGGAGTGGTGCATGTGAAGGTCAAAAGACAACTTGAGGGAATCTTCCACCATATTCATTCTGTCTGGGCTTAGGCCTCTGGGGTATTGGATTTGAGTCACCAGTTTTAGACATTCTATAATCGATCTGTACCCTTATCCCTTATTTGTATCTCTCTTAAAGATCTTTTATTGTCTTTCACATTAAGTACAGTTTTTATTTTCCTAGTGGAAATTAAAAAAAATGCTTAATAACACCATTTTGATTATTAGGTACATTTTTGGACATAATAGGCATTCACTTGAATGCAAAGAGGACCGACCACAAAATATAGTTTATTTGACTAGGTTTCAAACAATAAGTAGTTTTTGATAAATATGACCATATTTTAAGCTTTATATATTACATATTTCCTGGGTTTTTCTCAGAAGTCTCGACTAAACAGTAGTTAACTTTGTTAGAGTGACTTATGGCTGTCAGGAACATAATTATCATACTACAAAATAATATCCAGCCGGGCGGTGGTGGCGCACGCCTTTAATCCCAGCACTTGGGAGGCAGAGGCAGGCGGATCTCTGTGAGTTCGAGACCAGCCTGGTCTACAAGAGCTAGTTCCGGGACTGGCTCCAAAACCACAGAGAAACCCTATCTCAAAAAACCAAAAAAAAAAAAAAATATATATATATATATATATATAACATCCAGCCAGCTATCTTAAAACAGGTGCCAAAGTATAGTCAGAGAGGGAAATATGCGCTAGTGTTTATAACACAGTAGTATGGCTGCTTAGTTTAAGATATTTTATTATATGTTTGTAGAAGAGTTCAAAGGCCCACAAACAATGAAATAATGAGATTGAAATACTAATCTTGCTTAGTCCATGTTAAATACATTTCTCTTGTGTGTCAAAAAGGTGAGAAACTAATTTTTTTCAAGAGTCAAGTGACTAGATTTTAATGTAATTGGATAAGAATTTTTGTTATTTTAGACTGGGTGGTTGACAAACTTGAGTAAATAAAATCTTCCACAGTGTTTCATGTCATTTGCTTCTTAAAACATGCGTAGGGGAAAGTGTGGTATTGGTTTTGGGCGCTCTTTTCCCCACCTGTGTATAAAGCTGACACATTATTTTAGCTTTTTGTTATTTAAGAATTTAAAAGTTATTCATTTAATTCCTAGAAAAGAGTCTCATTGTGGAAGGCAAGAGAGAAAAGAAGAAAGTAGAAAGATTGACAATGCAAGTGTCTTCCTTACAAAGAGAGCCATTTACAATTGCACAAGGTAAGTTTATTCTATATTTCTTTTACAGTGAAAATGCCCAGTTAGGCAGGAAAGTGATTAGCAAATACTTGGTAATAGCATACTTAGTGTTTAGGAAATAGTGATCTATTTTGGGATAATTTTAATTTTCCCTATTAACATAAAGTAATACAAACTGTGCTGTGGTTATAATTTTCATTAAGGTAACCAAATATTAATAAGGTCTGGGTACTTAATTATGATTTTTTTTTTCCAGGGAAGGGTCAGAAACTTTGTGAAATTGAAAGGATACATTTCTTTCTGAGTAAGAAAAAAACAGATGAACTTAGAAATCTACACAAACTGCTTTACAACAGACCAGGCACAGTAAGACGTTTGAAAACATCTTTCCTATGTTTTTTGATACTTAGTATATTAAGATGCTTCACTACAGAGCCATAGTTTTAATCCTGTAAGACTAGTGATCCGATACCAGTAAGTAAATTCAGACACAGACTTTTTGTAGTATGAGTAGCTTGTTATCTTTTCCTTTTATTTTTATTTATTTTTTTGTTTTTGTTTGTTTTGGGTAGGTGGGGTTTCCAGACAGGGTTTCTCTGTAGCTTTAGAGCCTGTCCTGGAACTAGCTCTTATTGTAGACCAGGCTGACCTCGAGAACTCAGATCTGCCTGCCTGTCTCTCCAGTGTTGGGATTAATGGTGTGCATCACCACCTAGCAAGTAGCTGGTTATTAACAAGACAGTACCTAGGGCTTTCTCATGTTTTTCATCCCAACCTGGGATAGATGAGTAGTTCAGAGGTAGATTGCTTATCTGCTATGCCCAGGGCCCTAAGTTGGGTTTCTAACACCATAACCACCAAAACAAAAATGCTCCAAACTGAAAATCTAAATTATATAATACAATCTGTTGTGATTTTAGTGATTTAAAAAAAAAAAACGGTATTAGAATAAATTGACCCGGGCGATGGTTGTGCACGCCTTTAATCCCAGCACTCGGGAAGCAGAGGCAGGTGGCTCTCTGTGAGTTCGAGACCAGCCTGGTCTACAAGAGCTAGTTCCAGGACAGGCTCCAAAGCCACGGAGAAACCCTGTCTCGACAAACCAAAAAATAAAATAAAATAAATTGGTTTTCAATGTTCTGACTACTCACAATAAATACTCCCTTGTAATTGTAATACTCATAAAAGTGGGTGACAGTTGTTTGCCAAATGATATGTTAATTGCTCTATATATAACTACTTGAAAAGAAGGGGATTGTTTTATTTGTATAGGTGTTTTACCTAGTGTCTGTCTGTTGCGTGCTTGCTACCTGAGGGGGTGTTTGGATTCCCTGGGCTGAAGTTACAGATGGTTGTGAGCCAGCCACCATATAGGTGCTGGGAATGGAACCTGGGTCCTCTGGAAGAACAGCCAGTTGTCTTAACCACTGAACCATTTCTTTTCTTTTCTTTTTTTTTTTTTGGATTTTTCGAGACAGGATTTCTCCGTAACTTTTGGCTCCTGTCCTGGAACTAGCTCTTGTAGACCAGGCTGGTCTCGAACTCACAGAGATCCGCCTGCCTCTGCATCCCGAGTGCTGGGATTAAAGGTGTGCGCCACCACTGCCCGGCGATACAGCTTATGTCACTGACTGTATTTGAAATAAGAAACTTTGCTTTAGGTTGTGTAAAACAAGTTAGATGTTATTAAGGCTGTGTGAAGCACGGTCTAGTTTATTTTAACATGTGCTAACCTCAGTTTGCACAATCTAATTTACACATGTCTCATAACTAGTAAATGGAATTAACTTTTTGGAGTACTTACAATTATTTGCCTTTTTATTTATTTATTTTTTTTTAAATTTATTTATTTATTAAAGATTTCTGTCTCTTCCCAGCCACCGCCTCCCATTTCCCTCCCCCTCCCCCCAATTAAGCCCCCCCCCCCTCAGCCCGAAAAGCAGTCAGGGTTCCCTGTCCTGTGGGAAGTCCAAGGAACCCCCCACCTCCACCCAGGTCTAGTAAGTTGAGCATCCAAACTGCCTAGGCTCCCACAAAGCCAGTACGTGCAGTAGGATCAGAAACCCATTGCCATTGTTCTTGAGTTCTCAGTAGTCCTCATTGTCCGTTATGTACAGAGAGTCCGGTTTTATCCCAGGCTTTTCCAGACCCAGGCCAGCTGGTCTTGGTGAGTTCCCAGTAGAACATACCCATTGTCTCAGTGTGTGGGTGCACCCCTCACGGTCCTGAGTTCCTTGCTCGTGCTCTCTCTCCTTCTGCTTCTGATTTGGACCTTGAGAATTCAGTCCTGTGCTCCAATGTGGGTCTCTGTCTCTGTCTCCTTTCATCGCCTGATGAAGGTTAATATTCAGGAGGATGCCTATATGTTTTTCTTTGGGTTCTCCTTATTTAGCTTCTCTAGGATCACTAATTATAGGCTCAATGTCCTTGGTTTATGGCTAGAAACCAAATATGAGTGAGTACATCCCATGTTCCTCTTTTTGGGTCTGGCTTACCTCACTCAGGATAGTGTTTTCTATTTCCATCCATTTGTATGCAAAATTCAAGAAGTCCTTGTTTCTTACTGCTGAGTAATACTCTAATATGTATATATTCCATACTTTCTTCATCCATTCTTCCATTGAAGGGCATCTAGGTTGTTTCCAGGTTCTGGCTATGACAAACAATGCTGCTATGAACATAGTAGAGCATATACTTTTGTTGTATAAGGCCTCTCTTGGGTATATTCCCAAGAGTGGTATTGCGGAGTCCAGGGGTAAGTTGATCCCGAATTTCCTGAGAAACCGCCATACTGCTTTCCATAGTGGTTGCACAAGTTTGCATTCCCACCAGCAATGGATGAGTGTACCCCTTTCTCCACAACCTCTCCAACAAAGGCTATCATTGGTGTTTTTGATTTTCGCCATTCTGACAGGTGTAAGATGGTATCTTAAAGTTGTCTTGATTTGCATTTCCCTGATCGCTAAGGAAGTTGAGCATGACCTTAAGTGTCGTTTGGCCATTTGAACTTCTTCTGTTGAGAATTCTCTGTTCAACTCAATGCCCCATTTTATAATTGGGTTTGTTAGCCTTTTACGGTCTAGTTTCTTGAGTTCTTTATGTATTTTGGAGATCAGACCTTTGTCAGTTGTGGGGTTGGTGAAGATCTTCTCCCAGTTAGTGGGTTGCCTTTGTGTCTTAGCGACAGTGTCCTTTGCTTTACAGAAGCTTCTCAGTCTCAGGAGGTCCCATTTATTCAATGAGGTCCTTAATATCTGTGCTGCTGGGGTTCTGTAAGAAGTGGTCTCCTGTGCCCATGTGTTGTAGAGTACTTCCCACTTTCTCTTCTATCAGGTTCAGTGTGTTCAGACTGATATTGAGGTCTTTAATCCATTTGGACTTGAGTTTTGTGCATGGTGATAGATATGGATCTATTTTCATTCTTCTACAGGTTGACATCCAGTTTTGCCAGCACAATTTGTTGAAGATGCTCTCTTTTTTCCATTGTATACTTTTAGCTCCTTTATCGAAAATCAGGTGTTCATAGGTTTGTGGGTTAATGTCAGGGTCTTCTATTCGATTCCATTGGTCGACTTCTCTGTTTTTATGCCAATACCAAGCTGTTTTCAATACTGTAGCTCTGTAGTAGAGTTTGAAGTCAGGGATGGTAATGCCTCCAGATGCTCCTTTGTTGTATAAGATTGTTTTGGCTATCCTGGGTTTTTTGTTTTTCCATATAAAGTTGATTATTGTCTTCTCCAGATATGTGAAGAATTTTGATGGGATTTTGATGGGGATTGCATTGAATCTATAGATTGCTTTTGGTAGAATTGCCATTTTTACTATGTTGATCCTCCCAATCCAGGAGCAAGGAAGATCTTTCCATTTTCTGGTGTCCTCTTCAATTTCTTTCTTCAAAGACTTAAAGTTCTTGTCAAATAGATCTTTCACATCCTTGGTCAGAGTTACCCCAAGATATTTTATGCTATTTGTGGCTATCGTGAAAGGTGATGCTTCTCTAATATCCCTCTCTGTTTCTTTATCCTTAGTGTATAGGAAGGCCACTGATTTTTTGGAGTTGATCTTGTATCCTGCCACATTACTAAAGGTGTTTATCAGCTGTAGGAGTTCTTTGGTAGAGTTTTTGGGGTCGCTTATGTATACTATCATATCATCTGCAAATAACGAGAGCTTAACTTCTTCTTTTCCGATAGGAATCCCCTTGATCCCTTTATGTTGTCTTATTGCTATTGCTAGAACTTCAAGCACTATATTGAAGAGGTATGGAGAGAGTGGACATCCTTGTCGTGTTCCTGATTTTAGTGGGATGGCTTTGAGTTTTTCTCCGTTTAATTTAATGTTAGCTGATGGCTTGCTGTAAATAGCTTTTATTATATTTAGGTATTTTAAAAATACTCATTGACTAGTAACTTTCTACACCTACGTAAGAAACAATTCTGGTAACTTGCTAGGTGAAAATACATTCAGATTCAAACTTTTCAAAGAATTAATTCAGTTTGTAGAATTTTTGTAATGTTAATATGTCAGTACCACATACTTTTCAGTTTTGTTCAGTAAATTAACTTGGGTGATGGCTCTGAAAATAGACACTATCTTTGAGGTTTTTTTTTTATTTGTGCATTACTGGATAGTAGCATTAACAATATCAAAAATACTTTCAGGTGTCCTCATTAAAGAAGAATGTGGGTCAGTTTAGTGGCTTTCCATTTGAAAAAGGCAGTACCCAGTATAAAAAGAAGGAAGAAATGCTGAAAAAGTAAGTTATTTTTATAAATATTGTTATTGGTTGATAATGCTATATTCCATTTAAAAATGAATGCCTGCTCATTTTTAGTAGATTGCTAACTTTAAGTTAGTACTTGACAAGTCTATCATAGCATCACCTTGGGTTATCTGTTATGTTCCGGAAAATAATGACTTAAAATTATTGAAAACCCTTAAAATTTCATTTTCTAGAAGATACAGGTAATCTGAGAGTTCAAAGCTCATATAGTCTGAAGGAAATGTAATGAAATGTATTTCTGTCCCCTGCTGTTACTATTTCTTCTTAGTGTTTTAAACTTGCCTTGAACATAATTGCTTTGATGAGGAATTGTCATTTTCCATAATGCTAGCAAAATGACAAACCTTAGAAGTTTTGGTTACTAAATGCCTGTAGATAAAAAATTTAAATAAAAATTAGGTCTTCATTGAGACACTGTAATGCTGAATTACTAATTTAAACAATTTTTAAGTCCATGAATTTTGTAGTATTGGAAATTTAGGTAATTTTTCAGTGAGTTTACTTCAATTGTTGGTAAATAGTCATTTTCTAATGGTTGTGCCCTGTGGTCAGGTAATTAATAAGAGTAACCTACAGGGAAATACTTATAACTGTTACGGAAACAAAGCAGACCAATTTTTCTGGCTCTTTCTTCTTTATATTATGAAGATTACTTATGAACTCGTGTGTAGTCACCTTCTTTTCCCCTGCTTTCTGTTTCAGGTTTAGAAACGCCATGCTAAAGAGCATCTGTGAGGTTCTTGATTTAGAGAGATCAGGCGTGAACAGCAAACTCGTGAAGAGGATCTTGAATTTCTTAATGCATCCAAAGCCTTCTGGCAAAGTAAGGATCTGTTTTTTACCATCTCAGTAAAATGGTTATTAACAGCCTTTCCTTTCTCTTACTGGAATGGTAATTTAGCCACAGAATTGTATTGATAGTCAGTGTTGTCATCTGCATTTAAAATATATGCCTTTCATGAACAGAACTGCAATATTTTCATAATATAAAATAGCATATTTTCCTTCAAATCAGGTGTGAGTAGTACAAGATTAGGAAAAGTAGTCTGGTGGTGGCAGCACACAGCTTTAATCCCAGTGCTTAGGAGGCAGAGGCAGGCGGAACTCCAGGAGGTCCAGTACAGCAAGGGCTTGTTACACAGTGAACCCCGGTCTTGAAAAATCTAGAAAGAAAAGTGACTATGCACATCTTTGATCCCACTTTAATCCTAGCAGCGGGGTCTCTAGTTAGTGGTCAGCTTGGTCTACAGAGCAAGTTCCAGTGTCCTAAGGCTGCCCAGAGAAACCCTGCTTCAAACAGATAAAAAGGTAAAAGTACCTACATGTCACAAAGATATAAACCAGGGCTCCAGGGTTTTCTGTCTGGAAGGCATTGGAATAAGGGAAATACATTGAGGAAATGGTTATGTGGGACTGATACACAGTGTTTTAGAATTTAGCAAATACTCCTAAGAAAGCATTGAAAAATAAATTCATTGACTGATCAAATAGTTTTTCTCATGTGATTAGAAATGGATACGGTTTAACTGAAGGCATATATAACATATTAACCTATTTCATGCCTGTTATTACTTTCATAATTAACTTACTCAACATTTATTCCACACTGAAAGATGTTGCTGAGAACTTGGCATTACTGAAAGAGGTAGTATAAATTGAGGATATATGATTGCTAATTAAGCTTTATTTTCTCTGATAGTTGTTTCTACTCCTTTGATTAATTAAAGCAAGAAACTCCTAGTAATGGTATCTTTAGTGCTTAAAAAAATGAAATACATTAAGTCTAGTTTCAGTTATTGTCTTGATCAAATGTAGACACTACCTGAACTCATTACGGTGCATAATTGTAGTCCTGTTTCAGAACCAACGATAGATACCCTTTGCAGATGGTTATGCCAGATGTTTACAAGACAATTGAGAATAGTGGTAATGCACTTTTAGGTAGCCTGACACATTTAAAGATGATTTCTCTGCTAATCCTTTAAATGCTTTCTGACAGAATTTGAGTTGAATAATTATCAAAACGAGTTGATTGACTTAGAAATACCCTTATTGATGATACTGTTAAAAAGTTTTTTCTTTTTCTCTATATAAAGCCATTGCCAAAATCCAAAAAATCTTCAAGCAAAGGTAGTAAAAAGGAACGGAACAGTTCTGGAACAACAAGGAAGTCAAAGCAAACCAAATGTCCTGAAATTCTGTCAGATGAATCCAGTAGTGACGAAGATGAGAAGAAAAATAAGGAAGAGTCTTCAGAAGATGACGAGAAAGAAAGTGAAGAGGAGGTAAGATATTTTTTAACTATTGTTTTCTCTATTTTCTATCAGATAAATATTCTTGCTACATAAACAAGCAAATAGTTTGATGTCATTTCTTTGTGTTCTGTCTGTTTTTTAAGACAGGGTTTCACTGTGAACTCACTCTGTTAGACTAGGTTTGCCTCAACGCAGAGATCCACCTGTTTCTGCCCAGTGATGGGATTAAAGGTGTATGCCACCACCCACCAGCAATGTTGGTTCCTTTTCATGAAAGCTATGTAAATAATTGAGCAGGCTTATATAACCCCCATATCAAATATTAAAGTTTCAGAACAGCTGAGTTTGTGACCTAGATTTGAAGTGTGCCTTGAACTATTCAGAGAGAAATGGGAAAGGAAGCAGCAAAGCTAAACAAACACAGAGGGGTGTATTCTTTCTCTTTTAGTATTTTATGTATGGGTCTTTTGTCCACAAGCATGTCTTTGCACTACATGCATTCCTGCTGTCTGCAGCAGCCAGAAGGGCACATCAGAATCCTTTGAAACTGGAGTTATGTGTGACTGTGAGCCCCCCCCCCCCCATGTGGGGGCTAGGAATTGAATATGGAACCTCTGGAAGAACAGCCTTTGCTCTTAACTACTGAGCCATCTCTCCAGCCCATGGGAGCACATTCTTAGGAGGCTTTTATCAATATTTTTTAGTTGACCTGAATTGATGTAATTTGATGCAAAAAGTAAGGTGTTAAAGGTTGTAATTTTCCTTCAACCTTTTGGGAATTATTTAATGAGTGTGACAGCATTTGAAGTTTTTGTCACCTAGAAATGGGACATTTTCTGTTTGCACATATTTGTGAAATTCTTCCATAGTGCATATGAGGTAGGAGGAAAAGTGTTTAGCTTTTGCTGTATCTGTCCTCAGTTAAGGTCAGGGAAAGTAGGTACAGCAGGTGAGTTCCTGTTTGTTTTTACTGATGTTTAGTATGCCATGTTTTATTTTTTCATTTTCTTTAGGGGTTAGAACTTATTCTATAAATTTATTCTATAGGTTTGATTAATCCTGGATTGATATTGTAGTCTAGATATTTCCTTGAGGGAAGCCCACACAGTTGTACTAGCCAGAAATATCTTTGAACACTAACAAATGTACTTTATGTAGTCAGGAAGGGTGCTTTTTATCTACTGAACACCACAGAATTAGATGAATAAGGTAAATTATGAGGCTGGAACGTGGCTAAGTTGTTTAAGAGCTTATACTACCTGTGCAGAAAAACAGTTCCTGGTACCCAGGTTGAACTGCCTGTAACTCCAACTCTAGAGGTTATAATGCCCTCTTCTGGTTTCTGCAGAAACCTAAACTCATCTATACATTCTCACACAAATACACATGCATACTTATAATTAAAAATAAAATCTTTTTTGAGAAGATATGTAATATATTTGTTTTATTTGAATATGTTATTAGTATATATATTTGACCTGAGATATTTAAATTTCTTTCTTGTTTTAATGTCTGTTGCCTACAGAGGCCAGAAGAGGGCATTAGGTCCCCAGGAATTGGAGTTATACATGGTTGTGAGCTGCCATATGGGTGCTGGGAATTAAATCCAGCTCCCTTGGAAGAAGAGCTCAGCCATCTCTCCCGCTCCTAATGTTAGATTATTAAAGGTGCCTCTGAATCTGAGTATGAGCTATTTTCATAATGTAAGAATTTTTTTTAAAAATCTTACATGTACTTCATACATTTAACAGTTTTTTAGTTATGTGCATATGCATGTCTGTGTGTATGAGTACAATACCTTCTGAGGCCAGAAGAGGGCATCAGGTCCCCTGAAGCTGGAGTTGGAGGTGACTATAAGACATCTGGCATGGTTGCTGGGAATTAAACTGGGTCTCCTAAAGGAACAAAGGCTCTTAACCTCCTCTGCTATCCTTCCAGCCTCTACTGTATTTTGGTGTGGAGGGAAGATGAATACTCTGAACTCTGATTTTTATGGTTTGATAGCTGAGAGGAAAACATTGTTTATATGTACATATATTATTGTGACAGATTTGTGTATGTGGATGCCAGCTGTTGAGCCATTGCTCCCAAGCCCTCCATTTTTTGAGATAGGATCTCAGTATATAGAACTGACTAGCCTAGATCTTATTATATAGATCACACTGGCCTTGAATTTATAGAGATAGCCTGCCTTTGTCCTTCTAGTGGTGAAATTAAAGGCATCTATCACCATACCCTGCCTCTATCAACCTGTTTTGAGAAAAGGTCTTTCACTGGGACCTGGATTAGGTTAGGTTGGACTGGCTGTCAAGGAAGCCATAGGATTCTCCTATTCCCTAGCATTAAAATTACAGCCATTGCATCCCTCTGCCTGGCTTTTTATGTGGGTGATAGAAGTTGAATTCAAGTCTTTATGCTTATGTGGCATGAACTACCTCACTAACCTCCATGATTTTTTTTTTTTAATTTTTTTTTTTTTGGTTTTTCGAGACAGGGTTTCTCTGTGGTTTTGGAGCCTGTCCTGGAACTAGCTCTTGTAGACCAGGCTGGTCTCGAATTCACAGAGATCCGCCTGCCAACCTCCATGATTTTAAACTAATTATTTTCCTTGTCCAATATTTTGCTCATTTACCATATGTCCTTAATGGTTTCTAACACTTTAAGGACAAATCATGAGAAGTTAAATTATTAAAGTTACTCGAGTATATAAATTTTGTTGTTTGTTTTGTCTTCATAAAACAAAATAGGTTTGGGAACTGGGTTCAAATCTTTGGTTTTTCACTATATGACTTTGTACAAATTACTTAATTTCTGTACTCAATCTCCCATTAGTAAAATTGGAAGCAACCTCATAGGGCCATATTAAATGGCTTCAAAAGTGCCTGGCTACATATATTTTGTATTCATTGATACTGTTAGAATCTTTAGTCAGGCATGGCGGCCAATTGCCAGAGGCCAGGTCTACAGAATGAGTTCCAGGACAGCCAGAACTACAGAGAGACAACCTGTCTCAAAGGTCTCTTTTTCCCCAAAGAAGACATTTTATTCTGAGTACCATTTCTACATCCAGTCTTGTTGCCAAGATAAAGTTTAGGAAGAGGTACAAATGAGCTGTCCAATGTAAATTCGTTTTTTCCTTCTCCTGTGATATAAACTAGGAAACCTAGGTCTAATGGTGGAAATCCATAGGGGGAAAGAAGACAGTGATTTGCAGACATATCTCACCATATAAAAATGTAATTTTTTTAAAACTTTATTTAACTTTATTTCATGCACATTGGTATAATGTCAGATTCTCTGGAACTGGAGTTACAGACAGCTGCAAGCTGCCATGTGGGTGCTGGGAATTGAACACAGGTCCTCTGGAGGAGCAGTCAGTGCTTTTAACCACTTAGCTATCTCGCTAGCCCCCAAAAATGTAATTTTTTTTCCTGCATGAGTTTACCCTGTCAGGCTTTATAAGATACAATTCCGATAAAGTCTATAGAGAGATACCTTTTTTTTTTTCTTAGTAAATTTCCCTCTAGTAAGATTAATTTTATATTGCTCTAAAAGACCTTTAAATTTAGAACTACATACATACTTCATGGCCGGTTTAGTTTCTGAAAGTTCTAATTGACTTAGAAAGGTAAACCCTGGTAAAAGGAATAGTATTTTGTGACACTTTGTTTTCTCTGTTTTTTGATTGGGATTTGGAGACAAGGTTTCTCTGTGTAGCTCTGGTTAGCTTGGAACTTTGTAGAGCAGGCTGAATGCCAGAAATCCACCTGCCTCTGCTTCCCTGATTGCTTGGATTAAAGGTGTGCACCACCACCACCGGGCTATTTCTTTTTTTTAAAAATAAACTTGTATTATACTTTTTAACACCCCTCATTACCCTCTGGTATCCCTCTTTCCTTCTGAATCCTCTTCCCAATGGTTAGATTAAAAAATGACTCCTCCAGTGACCATTAATAGTCATCAGCTCCTAAGGAAGGCCCTATCCATGATGAAAAGTTGGGCCAATCTTGTATGTAGCTGCTGTATGTTTGTGGTTGCTATGGTAGTGTCTTGTCTGGATGGCATGACAATCATCCCCATCCTTCAGCTCTTGAATTCATTCTGTTCCCTCTTCTGTCATGCTCCCTGGGCCTTGGGTAGGAGTTGATATAGATGTCCCATTTAAGGATGGGTATTCATCATTTTTTCTGTGCTTTGACCAGATAGGTTTCATTGTATTAACTGTTATCCTCTGTAAAAAGGTGCTTTTCTGCCCTAGTATGAGAGCTACCCTAATCTGGATATAAACAAAATACCTAGAATGCGATCTGACTACATAGTCATGTAGGTGAACATTAGTAATATGTTCCTTCTGTGGGTCCCTATCCTCAGCCATAGGCTCTTGACCAGATTTTTACAGTATCCAGGTGTATGTATATATTTCTTCCTGTGTTATAGGTCACATCAGATTGGTTCATCTGGAAAATAATTTTATTTTGCCACTATTACATTAGTATCTTGCCTGATGAACTGGTATTGTAGCACATATGTGTTCTGTAGCAGAGTAATAATGAATGTGTTTTCTCCCAGTAGCCTTCATATTCGTATCTTTTATTTTTTTCCCCCATATCTTTATCTTCTGGCAGTAAACATTAGCTTACAGAGAGGGAGGGAGTTTCCAGGTCAGTTCCATCTTGATTTCTCTCTGCGTCCTCATCAGAGTTAATCATACGATCGCAGGGTAATGGTTTATGTCCAGATAGTCATCCATGTTACAAACAAAGAAGAGCAAGCTGTTAACAGGCTGTCTTAACAGTGTTTCTCTTTATCCCTTTGAAGGGATAACTTCAACCATAGGCTCTATTTGACCTGTGTGACATTGACCACAATGTTCTCCGTTTAGCTGTGAGGGACAATGAAGACATCCAGGTGTTAGTACTTTACTTCTAGTGGCTGCTGCACTGCAAATCTGATGTGGATTTACTTTTTTTTGGAAGCCATGTTATGTTTCCTGACTTCATAGGAAAAAGAATCAAAAGTGGGGTTGTTCACTTAGATATTCTACAATTCAGAGAAACCTGCAATTGGAATTTTTTGTTAAATTGCCTTTTTAGTTGAAAAAATTTCAGCTGGGCACGCCTTTAATCCCAGCACTCGGGAGGCGCAGAGGCAGGCGGATCTCTGTGAGTTCGAGACCAGCCTGGTCTACAAGAGCTAGTTCCAGGCTCCAAAACCACAGAGAAACCCTGCCTCGAAAAACCAAAAAAAAAAAAAAAAAAAAAAAAGAAGAAAGAAAAAATTTCTTGATAGTGGTGGGATGTGGACATACATGTTTTGCTATTTCTTAATATTTCATAATATGAATGAAGGAAATTATAGAACTAAATAATCTTATTTTTTATTGGAAATTACAGTTGAAAGATCACCTTGATAAAAATCCATTTACGCTGGGGCGATGGTAGCGCACGCCTTTCATCCCAGCACTTGGGAGGCAGAGGCAGGCGGATCTCTGTGAGTTCGAGACCAGCCTGGTCTACAGAGCTAGTTCCAGGACAGGCTCCAAAGCCACAGAGAAACCCTGTCTCGACAAACAAAAACAAAAAACGAAACAAAAATCCATTTACACTTCATCATTTTGTGAACTCAAACTAGAATTACATATTTCTTTTTTCTTGTCATTCTGGGTTTTCTCAACCAACTTAGAAGAATCATGTATTTTAAGCTAATTTTTTATTTTGTTCATCTATTCTCCCAGTACAACCTTTCTGCTGTGAGGACAGAATTCTGGCTCTGTGACAGGCATCTTTTTTGGTGACCCTCCTCCAAGAGCCCTGCTGCCTATAACAGATAGGTAAGCTTTGTTCTCACAAGATTTTTGGCAAAAAAATGCTTATGCCATTTCTTGATTATACATGGAAAATCCTCTTCAAATTTTTGAAGATTTATGTTAATCCTTTGGGTTGGAGAGACGGTTCAGCCATTAAAGAGCATTCCAGAGAACTCAAGTTTAGACCCCAACACATATGTCAGACGGCTGTAACTCCAGCTCTAAGGGATCAGATCTTGTCTTCTGGCCTCCTTGGGTACCCAGTAGTCAGACAGACAGACAGACACACACACACACACATCTTTAGGAGAAAGTTACAGTTTGGGAACTAGCTTTTTCTGTATTTTTATCCATTGAAACTTAATTTATTTTCCACATTCATTTTGTAAAAGACCAGTCTTACCATCTGTTTGATTAAATAACAAAGGTGTCTATTAAAAATCTTTCACAGCTTGGTGTGGTGGTGCAGGCCTTTAATCCTAGCACCCAGGAAGCAGAGGCAGGCATGTCATTGTGAGTTTGAGGTCAGCCTGGTCTACTGAAGGAGTTCCAGGACAGACACTACACAGAGAAACCCTGTCTCCGAACAAACAACAAAAAAGAATCTTTCACATTTTAAATTTAATTAATTCTTATTCTCGTTTGTCTTTGCAGGAATAAGATATGCACTTTTATTTATATAGTTTAAGCATTATTATGATTCATTTTATTTTTTCTTAAGTGTTTTATTTCTTGTTGGCCTTGTAATTCTATTGCTTCAGCCTCCCTAGTTTCAAGGGTGGCTAGAGTACTCTTGATGGTTTGATACAGTGGTCTTTTTTTCCCTTTCCTCTTTCTCAGATACAGTCTATACATGTAAATTACACCAGGAGATAGTTTTGTTACAAATCCATGTATGGCTTTTGCAAGATGACTAACAAAGGAACTTGGGGCAGTTTTTAAAGTGTATCTAGTCCTCAAGTATCACTTCCCACTTTAATAATTGCTTAGTAGTTACTGAGCACTGGTTTTGAGCTCTGTAGTAGAGATCAAGACATTAATAACAGTCTTTAGCTGTAGATATCCTCATATATTAGTGAATGGGAGGGTTGGCCATATAGGATTAGGAAAAAGGGTTTAGTCAAATGCAAAACATCCATTATTAGTACTGTTTTCTAATAGAAAAAGATCTGTATTCAGCATATAGCAAATAGGCTGCGGTATACAACTTAAATTTATTGTTTCATCCCTAGCTTAAAGGAACACATAGCTGGCTGATTTTTGTGGGGTGTTTTACTCTTGACTTTTTGGGGAGCCTACCCCCCAGCTCCCAAATAAATCACACATAGAAGCTTATTCTTAGTTATGAATGCCTGGTATTAGCTTGGCTTATTTCTTGTCAACTTTCCTTATCTTAAATTATCCTGACTACCTTTTGCCTTTGGGCTTTTTATCTTTCTTAATTCTTTGGCTGGCCTGATGTCCTTCTTTTCTTGTTCTTTTGCTATTCATTCTCTCCTTGTTTCTCCCTCTATTTATACTCTGCCTGCCAGCCTCACCTATACTTGCTCCTACGTCACTATTGGCCATTCAGCTCTTTATTAGGACCATCAGTAGTTTTAGACAGGCAGAGTAACACAGCTTCAGAGTTAAACAAATGCAGGGTAAACAAAAGTAGCACACCTGAAAATAATATTCTCCAACAGGTTCTTACTCTTCCAAGAACTAATAATATAGGACATATTTGCTTGTTTTTTTTGTCTTTTGTTTTTCCAAGACAGGGTTTCTCTGTAGGTTTGGAGCCTGTCATGGAACTAGCTCTTGTAGACCAGGCTGGCCCCAAACTCACAAAGATCCACCTGCCTCTGCCTGAGTGCTGAGATTACACGTATGCCCCATCACCACCCAGCTTTTGGGGCCGTTCTTATATGCATTTTTACTCACCAGGAAAAGAGTACTGGAAAGGGTAAGTAATCTGCCTGAGAATGCAGAATTAATAGTGAAGTCAATTTAAAGCAAAGCTTGATTGTAAGCGCATGTTCTTACTCACTTCTGTACTGTATCTTTCACAAGGTTAAGATTAATGATTTATAGCCCAAGTATTGTGGGATTATGAAGTAATCAAATTGGTAACATTGTGAGATATTGAGGGTTGATCCTTTAGCTGACTTTAGATTCTTAAGATTTTGATAAAGATTGGAAGTGTAAAATTTAAATGGGTGTGGTTAACTTGTCTTCTTAGCGCCCATCATTTATACCTCTAAATACCAGTGATCTTTATTTGCCTTAACTGCTGAAACTGTGTCCATTTCCCAAAACTAAGATGTTGTTTGGATGATCTGTACCTAATAACTTCATCTTCAGGGTAGGTGAAAGTGATTCTTAATATTTGTAGAGCTAAAGACAAGATGTGAGTTCAGCTATTTTCTGTGCACAGGATGTTGGGTCCCATGTAAGTCTGAGCTTGTTGGTTTACTGTTCAGTCTTCACTATTTCCTAAGTCATCAAGTCTAAGTCAGTTTCTGCCTTAAGTGTGTCACGAAAAATTTACAACTGATTAATGAAAATGAGTGAAATCCGGTATAAATTTATGGAAATTAATGTTTGTGAGTCGAGTTGTATCTACCAGTGTGATTAAGTATGATGTATCATGGTTAGTGAGGTGTCATTTTTATAATTGTCATTCTGTAGTAGCTACCTTGTTTTTAAAAAGACATTTTACAATATCACATTTATGGGGAAATTGTTTTGCATATTGGAGGAATTTCTCAATCACAAAATGAGCACTTTGTAGATGATACTTTAATGATGGCAGTATTTTCACAAGTTGTACATTAACCCTCATAAAGACTTAGATTAGTTCCTTTATTTGCTAATTGGGGAAAGTAGGGCCTGGTGATGAATTGAGGCTGGAATTTGAAAGCAACTTACCTCAAGACCCTGTTACTCTGAACTATAATTAACCTTGTTCTATAGTACTTGTGTGGTCTGATTGCACTCTTAGAAATTTTGGTAAACAATAGGCTAGCTGTCTTTTTTAAAAGTCATGGTGTTAAATATAGAAAGATGTATATATTTGTTCAGAAGCAACATTTTATTTAACAATGGCTTCATTTCCTCCCCTACCCTTTTATCACCACAGATGTTTATACTTTGTCAAACCACTAATTTGTACCAGTTAATAGGTTTAAAATTAATCAAATTGTGTATGTCTACTAAAAGTTTAATTGTAACCTTAGATGGCCCTGGAAATATTTTAATTACCTAATTCAAATTACCTAATGTAATGAGATTGAGTAGCAGTGAAGTAGTATGTTGTTTTATTGCTCACTTCTCACAACTCTTTGGGTAGTATAACTTAGTTTCTTAAACTCAAGTCCAGGTTTTATTAGCCTTTGACTGAAGAGTGAAAATGAATATTTGATTCTGTGTAATAAGAGTATTGTAATAACAGCTGAACCTTTATTATTTACTTTAAGTGCCTACTGGAGTTTATTTGAAGTAGGGGGTATTAATTAAAAAATATTCATTTAAGTTAGTCCTGAGAAAACTAATTCTATTGATGCTGCTTGGTAACACTCCCATATTTTATCAGCTTCCTAATACCACTTATATACTGTTAGTAGCAGCCAAAATAGCCTGCTAGTTAGTGCCCAGCCAAGAGAAACCCTGTCTCGAAAAACCAAAAAAAAAAAGAATATTACTGAGTGAGTATTACAGGGTATGTCTAGGTTCATGTAGATGTGTGCAATGGTAATGTAACAGAAAAAGACACAGTAAAAACTGAATTAATTCCACTTACATATAATAGTCTAAGTCCACCTAGATTTTTGAAACAATTTCATCTGAAGAACAGATTGAGCACAGTATTTGTCTTTGAAGGGGTTAAGTGAGGTATAACATACCAGTAATATAAGGCTCTAGTAACAGAAAGATCCTTCAAGACCAGTTTCAGTATATATTGCAGCCGTATCTCACAGACTACAAAAAGCTGATATGGTATAACTTGAAAACCAGGAGTGTAGAACATTCTCCATCTAGCTATTTGTGGTGGTTATGATGTATAAAGATGAGAATTTATCTGAGGTTCCTTCCCCCCCCGCCCCCCCCCCCCCCCCCGAGACAGGGTTTCTCTGGTTTTGGAGCCTGTCCTAGAACTAGCTCTTGTAGACCAGGCTGGTCTCGAACTCAGAAATCTGCCTGCCTCTGCCTCCCAAGTGCTGGGATTAAAGGCGTGCGCCCCCCCCCTCCCCCCCCCCCCCGGTTTATCTGAGGTTCTTTAGTTATGTTGAATAAGTTTCAGAGACTTTAGTTGGAACAAAGTGCTTATAAGCTAGAATTTGTGCACTGTAATTTGTCCAAATGTTCAGCATTTAGCTTTTGTTGAATTTGTGGATTGGTGTTTAAGAGCACGTGTTCTGGAATCGGGTCTATGTTCAAGACATAGCTTATATTGATGTGATTAGGAACAAGATGACTTCATTGAATCTGTTTCTTCATATTCACAAATTTTTACTGAACAACTGCTGTATGCCAGGAACTAATTTTAGAAGTTAAGGGTTTATTAGTGAACACAAGGGATACAAAGCTTGTCTCCTTGTAGCTTGGATTCTATTTGGGGAAGAGAGTAGAAGATTTTGAGTTCTATTTCAGCCCCAATTAAGTGGAATAATGTAGATGACTTACTTACATTGAAATCAATAGTGTTAGGATACAGTTATTCTCAACAGTTAACAATTTACGTTTAAGCAGCCATAGCTAGTATTTACAGTGAGAAAGGAGAGGGCGAAATAGTAGTGACTCATCTATGTATGCTTTTCTTTCCCTTCTAGCAACCACCAAAAAAGACAGCTAAAAAAGAAAAAGCAAAACAAAAAGCTGCTGCTAAAAGTAACAAGTCTGTAAAAAGTGCTAATGTTAAGAAGGCAGATAGCAGCACTACCAAGAAGAATCAAAACAGTTCCAAAAAAGGTACGTTAGAAATGATGACAGCAACTCTGGGTACACCATATGCATGTACATGTTTAGTGTGTGTGTAAGACAGCTGCAAAGAACATTGTTGAGACATAGCATGCCAGTTTTCAAATCTAAAAAAAAAATTTCAGTGCAAGCTTTGTAATTTTAAGGTAGAGATTTTTTATTTTAAAATTAAAACTAAATGATTTATAATTGGGAGGGCTTATGTTCTCTTAAACTTCCTTGTCTTACACCTTCAAATGCAAAAAAGTTACTCACACTTGGTATCTTACCTTTTAGAATCTGAATCTGAAGATAGTTCTGATGATGAACCATTAATTAAAAAATTGAAAAAACCACCTACAGATGAAGAATTAAAGGAAACAGTGAAGAAATTATTGGCTGATGCTAACTTGGAAGAAGTCACAATGAAGCAGATTTGCAAAGAGGTAATTGGCACACATATTCTAGTTATTCTCCTTTGACTTGGAAGTCACTTAATTTGAAACTATTAGTGCATGTTTTTTATGTATCCATTCAGAGAGTATTGAACTACTATTTCAGGCCCTCTTGAGGGTACCGGGTACTATAGTAATCATAAAACAATCAAACATCTCTAAACATTTTTATGAATAGTCAATAAATTAAAATGATGTGCTTCAATACAGACTTTTCCTGGTGTGAAAACTTAGTGGTGCATTATTGGCTTACATTGATTTAAAGAGCATCTCAGAAGTCACCTTACTTCTTAGTGTACAAATGACTGTCACTAACTTAAACTTCCCTGGAATTCTTTTAATACTTTTCAGGAAATGTTATTCTTGAATGAGTCATTGTCCATATTATAGATAGAGTTGGAGGTTGAAAAATCTAGTTTCTTATGAATAAATGAAGTTGCATATGAAATACACCAAACGTTAAATGACCTGTACTTTTATTGAATTTATTATTTATTTATTATGTGTGCAGCATTCCTTCCATGTGTGCCTGCAGGCCAGAAGGGGGCGCAAGGTCTCATTACAGATGGTTGTGAGCCACCATGTGGTTGCTGGGAACTGAACTCAGGTCCTCTGGAAGTGCTCTTAACCACTGAGCCATTTCTCCAGTCCCTTTATTTTTAAATTATTAGACATTCGGTTGAGCCTTTACTACATGCCAAGGTAAGACTAGGTGTGAAGAGATAAAGCAGAGAAGTTATTACTTGTCTTTAAATATGCGGGCAGTGTGCAAACTGAACACTTTCGGGAGGAGTGCAGCACCACAGAGCATATATTCCTACCTGGGATGAGATGGGGGCCAGGGCTTAAAGAGTATGCAAGAGCATCTAGAATTATTCACTGAGTCCCAGAATAGTAGAGTAATAAGCAAACAGAATAATAATAAAATAGTAAACCCTTTATAGCAGTGTTTTTCAACCTTCTTCATGATTTGACCCTTTTTTTACTTCATCCTGTTGTGGTGCCCCCCAGCCATAAAATTATTTTTGTCGCTACTTCATAACTTAAAATTTTGCTATTATGAATCATAATGTAAATATATGTTTCTGATGGTCTTAGGTAACTCCTGTCAACTCCCAGGTTAAAAGCCACTGCTTTATTGTCGAAGAACAATGGCATACTCATTTGCATGTTAATTTTATTTTCAATGTTATCTCTTTGATATATTTAACTATAAGTATGCCAGTACCACATAATCTAATGACTGTAAGAAATAGTAATTTGTCTCAAAACTAGGATGACAAGGAAGTCTTTACTGAAGTAAGGAGAGAACTAGGTTTGAAAGTCTGTAAATGCCTTGGGACTAACTTTCTTGAAACTAAGGTATTTGAGAATCTGGATAGAATATTGAGATTGTCATAATAGTTACTTTTGTTTGTTTTGAGATAGGGTCTCTGTAAACTAGGGTGGCCTCTAGCTCATAGTTTAATGCTGGGATTAAAAGAATGTTTTACTCCAGACTCAATATTTACATTTAAATTTACCCAACAAACATCAAAAAAGGTGATTTGACAAAAGACTGGTATGTGACTGGGGGTGCTTGGTGGCTCCATGATAGAGTACTCACTACTAACATGCATGGGACACAAGTCACACTACTGCCTTAACCTGTCAGAAATAAGAGCCTATTCAAAGGCTGCTCCGTTGTAGGTACTATCAATCACATGGAACAGTAATCACATTTTGAGACTAGAACAGACAGGATAGTTTAAAAGGTGCTTCATTTTAGATTCTTTGAGATCAAATTTTTGAAACATGGTAATGGACACTGGTTCTACACTTTAGGAGAGACTTGTAGACACTGAAGGGGCCTTTCATCAGGTACAGAAATTACAAGGAAATAATAGTATTTGCACTATAGAGATTGACAGTTTTCATTAGTAGTAAATGCAGAAAATCACGTACTATTTGTATTTTGAGTTGTAACAGCTTTTTGAAATTTAGAGGGCACATACTCTTTAACCCAGCAATTCCATTTCAAGGCCTCTCATTAAAAAAAATTCATTCACCTTTGTCTATAAATACTGAAAAATCACAAGTTGTGTAAATGACCATCAATAAGGAAATTAGTACAACTTACTAAATATATTAAGGGTTGTAGTTTTATTGCCAAAAAAGGGATAGCTGTTTGCAAAGTCAGGCCAACTATAGGCCATGGGCTAAGTCATCCAATATTACCACATTTTGTACAATGAAGCTACACTTACTATTTGTTGTATACCCACTACATCTGTTTCATACATCTGAACAGTTGTATAGTTGTAACAAACTCTGCCTAACAAGGCTCCAAGCATTTTGTTGCTTGTCTATTTATAGCAAAAGTTTTATAGGCCCTAAATGAGGGCAGGAGTTCAGCTTCAGGGTACTTGTATGTAGGCTTGTGAGTTCACACTAGAAATTAAGCAGTAGATTTGAGACTAAGAAAGTTGGGGACAGATTAGTCTAAATTCTAGGAGTAAAGCACTTAAGAGACCATTTGAATTTTCATGATTTAATTAAGAGAATTGCATATATAGAGAGTAGAGGTTGAAGTTCAAACTGTAGAATCCTAAACAGAATATTGGGTGCTATGCAGACTAGGACCTCTAAAAAGATACTCCACAGATAGCCTTCCAATCCCTGTGGTTTTCATTCACTACTATGAAGTTATAAAAGCACTGGGAATGTCACTTGACTTTATTACTGTTTGCAGGTACAAGTCTATTGTGAACCAGAGAACACTTACAATCTACTTGTTTATTAATCCAAAAAACAGTATTATGGACTTTTAAATTTGCGTTTAATGTTTTTAGGTATATGAAAACTATCCTGCTTACGATTTAACTGAGAGGAAAGATTTCATTAAAACAACTGTAAAAGAGGTAAATATTTCCTCATTTTTCCTTCTTTGATCATTTGGCATAGAAACCAAAAGTATCAAATTATTGCATTTCTTGATTATTAATGACAATGAAAAATTCACATCTGAGACAGCAGAGTTGTTGATAAGCATAGATGAAGAAATACATTTAGTAAGTTTGAGCAGTTTTTTGATAAAGCCTTAGCCTAGATTAAGATAGGTTCATAGTGCACATAGTAGCTTTGTTTCTGAGGTGGTACTCACTAGCTTCACGACACGACAGCTCACTCCAAGGCATGACAAGGTCAGCAGTAACCACTGCTTCATATTTAGCCCACCTGATTTTCCAAGGTTACATTAATCTTATGAGTAAGATTTTATGATATATGCATAATTGATTTTGTGTTGGGTGTGGTAAAGTGATTTCCTTTTTTTGTTGCAGCTAATCTCTTAAACCAGAGGACAGATGGCTTGCTCTCAGATTTGGAAATAAGATTTATACCAGCAAAGAGAATGTATTTTCTTTAAGTCTATTGTTGGTAGAACTCGCTGCTGACCCCTTGAGTGTTAAATATATTTGAGCTTGCTGTTTTAAATTGCATTTCCTTGCAGTTTTCAGTTTAAGTCTTGCATGGCAATAATTGTTTCTTGCTTTTAGAGTTGTACATTTTGGATTTCTTTATTGTAAGGTCATAGATTTCTAAACTGTTGTGGATTTTAGTGCACTTAATATTAGCTTAAGACACTTTTAATCAAAGCAAAAACTATTATAACCAGCATTTATACGTGCAGAGACTATTGCAGTATTTAGTATATGAAATATTTTGAATACACCTTCTGTCAGTGTGAATGTAGTGGCAGTTTGTTCATCATATTAGAGCACAGCTGTTCAGATACCGAGTTGGAACTCTTTCTGCATGCATATATGTCAAGTTGTCAGCATGACAGAAGTGACAGATGTTATTTTTGTATTTTTAAAAACCAATTTGTTGTATATAATTTTTTTAATTTCTTTTGTGCAGATCAATTTTTAAACTCATGTAGGTAGGTATCTTTACACTTGTAACTAAAGAACATCAGTGTTCAGCAGGCAGCATGACAGTAGTGAGTTCAGTGGTGGCAGCATTGGAGGGGACTGTCCAGTTCTGCTTTGCTCTGAAAGTGTCATCAATTTGTGGTGTGTTAAGTGTCATAGAAATTTTATATTGAGGATAAACCAAAATCAACACATCAGAGTTTCAAAAAAGTGGGAAAGGGTGAGCACACTTGGTTTATATATAAGTGAATTGATAGTAGTAACTGGTAACTAAACTTCTTTGACCATTACAATAATTATGATTAAAGTATCAGATGTAATGCCAGAAGATTTGGTATACAAACAGTGTACGGTAACTCTTATTAAAGTATCAGATAGTAATGCTGGCAATGTAGGTATCTTTGAAAGTATTTCTCAAAAACCATACAGTAAATTTCTTTGATGTATTATAGAAATGAAGGCTGTTTGATTTTTAAAGTTTGGTCAATCAAGTAAATATGGTCTGCCCCTGAATTTAAATTTTGTCTTTTGACTGTCCTAATTACCTATTTGTGAATTATATAAATAAGCTGCTTTGACAAGAGTGACAATTGATGTACCAACTGAGTGTTTAATTTCTGCATCATAAATCAGATATTAATGTTGAGCATTAACAGGTATTTTCACACATTTGACTTTAGTATGCATAGAGTGAAATGGAACAAGTAACTAAATGGGGACTAAAAATTGGCCTTTACTTTTAAATAATTTGTTATAAATCTTGGCAATAAAGAATAAATCGATGTTTTAAATGTCTTGTATTTAGGCTTTCAATTTATTTGCTTTTTGTCATTTTCTGGGGTGTGGGAGGATTTATCCCCTAATCCTATGACTTAGATTTCTTCTGTAATAAAGGACCATTTTTGAAGTGATTGTTTGAAAAGACTGGAAACAAAGTTGACAGTGATGCTAAAACCTTTTATTAAGGGTATTTGCAAAAGTTCTTAAGCAGTTTTACATAACCAATCATTCATGATGTGTAGTTAAATCACTGTAAGTATACTTCTGCTCTGTAACTTTTTTTTATTATTTTTTATGACAGGGTTTCTCTGTATAGCCCTGGCTGTCCTGGAACTCACTGTGTAGACCAGAGGCTGCCTTTGAACTCAGAGATTCCCCTGTCTCTGTCTCTCGAGTGCTGTGAGTAAAGGTGTGCAACACCACCGCCCGGCTCTCTAACAAAAATCTTAAAGAGGTTGAAAAACATAGCAACTCAAAAGTACCAAAGTTCCTGTAGAACAACATAGGAAATTAAGTATGTCACTTAAAACTAAAATTTAAATACACATTTATATGAAATGGCATAATACAAGCTCAAGTGCCTAGAAACTAAATAACTTAGACTGAAATTTTAACATTTTGCATTTATCACTTCACACACACTAAACATTTTTAATTACTTACACTTTAAAGCAGAATACTTCCCTTATCAGTACCAATGAGTCTTAACAAATAACCTCTAAGTACAGTGAATGATTAACTTTTAAATATGTAGTCATTGGCTTGTATCATGCCTTGACAGGGAGGGTTTATATCTAGACTGTCTAGAGCTCACTTCACTGTTAACAAGCTAATTTTGAATTTCAGAAATACCTAATTTCAAAAAGTGGCTTTAAAGTCCTTTGTAGCCCCCTTTTAAAAGCAGATCAATAATTCAAAGAACTGTTCAATGACTTTTTAAAACAAAAGCATATTTTTAGTTTGTCAACTGATGTCTCTTGGCAGAATAGGCATCTAAAAGACCCTGAAACCTATGTTTATTAAACAAACTTTAAATGGAAAAGTTTTGCCATATTCGACTTTAACATATGGCTTATAAAGTATGTGCTATGTACCAAGATAATTTTTTCTGCAGTTTTCCAGTGGACCTGCCTATGGGAAACTTAGTAAACTATATAAAATATTAGAACTATAAAGTACTTTAAAAATAAGAGGGGCTTTTAAATTATTCTGACAAGATTTTTGCCAAATTTTAAGTATACTGCACACCCAAAAATGGTTTGTTTTATAGTGTGAAAACATTCTGTACCCATTGAGAATGTAACATACTCTCTTGTGTTGCTGATGAGTGCACAGACCTAAAATATCAAAATATACCTGAATCTTAAGTTTTGAATACCCAATGAAAAGAAATATGTAGTATAAAATAGCCTAGCTTAATGTCATACCTTCAAATTGTATCAAAAAAGAATTGAAAATTTTAAGAAAAGCCCAAAGATTGGAGCTGTGTAGAAATATTAAGGCTCATTGGTAAAGGGACTGAAAAATTGTCACAGAACACATGGCTTTCTAAGTTTCCTAGTGACTCCTGCTGGATGATGTGACTCATAATATAGGAAAAGAAATCTGCCAATGGGAATGGTCCAGTCTAAAGGGATCCATAAGTTCTCAATTTTAGGCTATACTGTGCTGCCTTCTGAAAACCACAGGACTTAGCACTAACTGGGCCTATGGAAAGATAAAATTCACTCTAAGTGCCTAGAAGGATTTTGAAAGTCAGTGATTTCAGAAGAGTGAAATGGGTTTGCATTTTCTTATCACCACAGAAACATTTCAATCTTACTATACAGTCTCCTCTCTTTTAACTTGTGTTTCAAACTTTTCTATTTGGGACACAGAAGAAAGGTAGGTCCATCCATACATGTTCTATTTAAAAGGCTGCAATCTTGCTTGCTTCTCGAACGCCACTCAAATATGCCCCTGTAACAGTTTGTGGGAAATGTCTGTTGGTTGCCTGTTGGGGGGAAAAGAAACTGTTTCAGACTGTGCATAAAGAATTGATGACATCAACAACAGGTCATAAGACTTTGTAGTTTTTTTTGGTCTACCTAAAAATGATTTATGTGTTCATGACAGAGCCTTGAACCTTGGCTTTAACAGACTTGTCCAGCATGCCAAGTACTGTGGCATTCATGGAAATACTATCTAGGACAGTAAAAGTAAGTACTGGGCTGGAAAGTCCAGATCACATAAGCCTCAGCAATGGGCGTTCAGAGAATGGGAATAACTACCCAGGGGAAGCAAAAAAGTCTAAATAAATCCTATCTTAGCCTCTAAAAAACTTACACCTCTAGAAGCAGATGGCAAATGCTGCCTTGTATGGCCATTATATACAATTTCCACAGCTGGCTTAAGATGTCTTAAGATAAAGCCCGATTTGTAATCCCACATTACAATATGAAAAGTCTGACTGGTGGTAGACTTGTAATAGAGCTTCCTTTATGATGGGACAGAGGGCAGGAACTAACAAAAGGCAAACCAATCCAATAAGAATCTTTGGGGCTTGAAGCATAGCGCAAACAACACCTGGTTTCCAAAGGTGACAGATGCTGCTGTGCCTCCTCTGGTTGATAAAGTAATTCAAACACAAGGATCTACATGTTTATGAAACTTGATGTAGTGGCATGTTCTTGTACTCAATTCTAGGAAGGTGGATCTCTAGGGTATGTTTTCTGCCCAGCAAGCATAATCCACTTGGTAACTCCAGCCTATGAAACCCTGTCTCCAAAACAACAGTAACAATACACCAAGGTGGACAGCTCCAGGGCGATGGCACACATTTCCCCACAAACATGCCCCTCTTCTCATAAAAACAGGCATCATGTTAAATAAAAAGCAAAGTTACTACCAAAAGGAAAGGTTCCCAGGCAGTGATGCCACTGCTGGAGCTGGGAAGGTGTCTCAAATGTGCTTTACAACCAGCAAGAGAAACAGGAAACATTTTTCAAAAGCCTAAATAACCAGTGATGGTGTCAGAATGGGGTGGCAACAAAAATTCTGGCAAGAAAATACTCATTCCAAGGTGAAAAGATTACCAAAGATCTCTCCCAAAGTTGAATAAAGAAATAAGAAAGGTTGGTAGTTCAAGAGTTTGAAGGACAGGAGATCTAAGGATAAAGAAAATGGGAGAATGTACTATACTATAGTACTGTACTATAATCTCATGTCAGTGAATAGTGCAAAGACTCTAGGGTTTCAGATAATAAGCGAGCTAGGAGGGAGTATACTGTGAATTGGAGATGACTAAAGGCTAGGGGAGACAGGCACCAAAATAGCTATCAAAACAGCAGGAAACTGTTTAATAATGGAACCCATGAACACCTTGGCTCAGCAATAAACATTACAATGCACACGACAGTTCACATACCAAGTGCGTTGGCTCACATCTGCAATCTCCAGAGTATGGGGCAGGAGGATTGCTGCAATCCAGCCTGGACTACAGTGTGAGACCTGCTCTCAAAAGAGCACGGATACCAACTAAGTAAAATAGCTGCATTAAAAGAATGATGCATGGAGACTATGTAAGTCCTATTTTAACATAGCGAAGTAAGTCAGTCTAATATTAAATCATACAATGTCAATATAAGTACTTTAAGACAGAAAGATACATCTAAAGAATGATGTGTTCACAGGAAAACTAGACAGTTAAAAATGGCTGCTGGCAGAAATAGAAGACAGACTTTCAGAATGGAGACTTTCAACATGCTTGACTTGAGTTTTAAGATTGAGCCACTTTAACTGAAAATACTGATGTCAAGATATGTACCTCACCAGCAAAAAAGACAGATCCTTGTATTTCTTCAGCAATGATGTCATAGGCCTCACCACTTCCAAATGTCTTGACAAAACTATATGCCATCTGGATCCATGGCTCTGTGCTCCATCGTGTGACAAAATACTTGGTGGGATCTGGGACCTCCTTGATGTGCAAAGAAAAAATTATTTTAACAAAATGATTAAAAAGGAACTTGGATACACTACAACCCAGTTAGAAATAAACTTTTCCCTTCTAGGCCTCAGTTTACTGTGGCAGCCTAAGCAGCAGTGTCTCCTCCCTTCCTGTACACACTCTCTTCTCCAGCCACACTTGATCCCTTCACGTCTATGCTTCACCTGCCAAAGACACTCTGTACAACGAGCTGCTACAGTGGCTGTAAACTAGATTTTGTCCACTGGCCTTGGACAAGTTTAACATGCAAAACACTTCCCTATAAACTACAGTTCCAAATAACTAAAAATACAGGTGAAATAACTAAATTCCAAATAGCTAAAAACCCAAGCTGAGAATGACTGGCAGGATTGTATGACTAGTTAGATCTTTTCTTTTACTAAGAGCTGGTGACAGCTGAGTTCCCCTCAATTTAAATTCTGAGTCACTCCACTTCTGTGGAGGCAATGGGGAAGGTACCTGGAGCTCCTTGGAGAGAGTTGCTTATTGGTGCACTAGGAAATTTTAGAAAATGCCCAGTGGATAAGGGCAGTTCTGCCAAAGCATGAGGACCTAAGTGATCTCCAAGAACTTACATAGTGGAAGGAAGCTGTCCTCTGACCTACACATATGGGTAATAGTATGCACATTTAAATATAGTTATTTTTTTAAAAAAAGAATGATAGTCAAAGCTGTTACATGGGAACTATAAAAAAATGGCCTTTTACAGTCTTAGGAAAGGCAGGTAAGTATAAATGATGTGATGAGAAAAAAGACTGCAGCTGTATAGCCCTGACAGATCCAAGTTTAATTACTAAGGCCATCTGAATGGAACTGGAAGTGTGAATCTTTACTGGGTAACTGGATTACAGAAGACACGTTAGAGAAGGCCTAATTCAGTACAGAAAGAAAAGTATTTGAGGATACCAAGGAAAACATCTGTAAGCCATGAAGAGTCTACAGAGACCAACCCAGTTAGACATCTTCATCCTGGGCCTGAGCTTGTAGAACTATAAAAGAATCTTCATCCTGGGCCTGAGCTTGTACAACTATAAAAGAATAAGTCTCGGCACCATGCTCTGACATTTTGCTATGGCAGCCTTGATACTCAGCTGGGTACTCAGGTGGAGATGGTAACTGCAAGGAAAACCAATCTGGCCTGTTTTGATCCCTTGGTATTCAGTGACACTGACTGGCTTCCAGTTCCACCTGCTCACATCCCTTCCACAATAAGCACGTTTATCCTATCAAGGAGGGTTTTTCTCACCTGCTCCTTAAACAGCTCCCGAAGGATGCCCATGCACTGCTGCAACACCTGCTTGTCATCCATGGTCCTGAGGGATGCTACTGCCTCCCCTGTGATCACGGACATCAGTACACTCTGCTGCTTTTGCAGGCACACAGGGAAAAGCACAGGGCACTTGCTGTAAAGGCTCAGTTCCACATACAATATCACTGTGTCCCATTGCCCTTTCTCTTCAGTCCCCATCCATTCTCATGCACACTACTCACCGCCCCACGAGCATAAACACTCATGAAATAATACAAAGGTCAAATTCAAGGTTCCCTTGGCTGTTTATGAAATTTTGTTGGAGAAGCAGCAGAAAGACTGAGAAAGAAATCTGCAGGAATAACTAAATAAGGGATTATAGGCTTCTACCTGAAACCCTTTAAAGCATTTCCCCAAAATGGGGGGAAGCAGGAAACAGTGGCGAGGCTCCTTTTTTACAGCACAGTTGCCACAAGCTTTCTACTCATCTGTTCTCATACAGCCCTCACACGGACCTCCCCTACCTAACCTAGCTCAGCGTTGGTCCACTGACTTACTGTGGTGTCACCGACCTTTCGTGAGGAATTCACTTTCAACCTGAAATAAGCTTTCATGATCATTGACTCAAGCCCCACAGAGCAGAACTGATACTTTTTTTTTTAATATTTATTTATTATGTATACAATGTTCTGTCTGTGTGTATTCCTAAAGGCCAGAAGAGGGCACCAGACCTCATTCCAGATGGTTGTGAGCCACCATGTGGTTGCTGGGAATTGAACTCAGGACCTTTGGAAGAGCAGGCAATGCTCTTAACCACTGAGCCATCTCTTACAGGGCAAGGATTGGGACTCCTTTCCCAAAGAAAATGTCCCAATCAGTGCATCCTCTCTAGAATATAAACACATACCACAGATCTACACAACCATCACTCATTCCTGCTCATGGCACATAATGCATAAACCCTAACATTCAAGAAGGAACTCAAACCACACCACAACATTTTACCTGGGGGTCCATGTCATAGTATACAGCAAAGAGCCCTCGTTGGCTGGCACTGGGAGGAACATGACCAAAAAAGTCAGCCCCTTGAACTTTACTGTCCCAAAATCTATATGGAAACTGCAAGGCAATCTGGAAAGCAAGCAGGGAGAATAAGTCCACCCTGTGTCAATCATTGGCCATCTTGACATGTGTTGGGGACTGCAGACCCTCAGACCCTGAATTTTCTGTGACCTTTTGCCTGCCGGAGTAAACAACTTGTTTTCCTATGTTTGCAGCTGCTCTGAGCACAAGACCATCATGAGTTAGTTCCTGATGGCAAGGGAGTGGTTTCTGGTGGGCTTGCAGCTAAAAAGTCCCTAGAGCTAGGGTGTGGCCATCAGTCAAGGAGAGCCCTATATAAGCTGCCCTGTAATACAGTAAAAAGGGCATTCTTGTTTCAAGGATGACCCATGTCTGTGTGAGTGTGTGTGTGTGTGTGTGTGTGTGTGTGTGTGTTTCAATCTCCAGCCCCTTGCCCGACTCGCAAACCATCCCATGGTAGACAGGTGGTATGGTACAGACACAACCTAGAAGTCTACTCACAGACAATTGCACTAGATTCAAAACTGCCCACCTATTTAATCCTGAGCTCCATAAGCTACACACCACTCAAAAGGCCTTCTAGTATCTGCAGCATGGCCTTTACTACTAAGGGAGCCCACAACATGGACATGAGAAACAAAACAAATTAAGAGCTGCTTATAGCAAAGTCAAACTCAGATGACTAGACTCATTTCTCAGCTGGGCTTGGTAGGCAGGGGGATAATCTCAGCACTTGATAGGTGGAGGCAGGAAATCAAGGCTTCAAATCTACCCCTAGCTACACAGTTTGAAGGCAGTCTAGACTACATGAAACCTCATCTAGGGGTTCAAGAGAACTAAAAGTCAAAATGGAATTCAGCTGGCCTTTTTTATCCAAATTATATCAGAAATTTTTAAATAAGGCTAAACTTTTTTAAAAATCTTTCCTGCCCCCATTTTTTAACTGATTAAAATTAGTTGTTTGACATACATGTATATAGTACATTCTGTTTACTCTTACTCCCTTTTGTTTGCCTAACTGTACAAAAGGTTATTATCCAAACAAAACCATCAGCCGGCACTGGTCTTGGAGTTCTGAGGCTAAGGTAATTTAGGTCACCTTTTCAATGATGCCTGCACCCAAGCTATTGATCGCCTTCATCTTCTTCTCTGACAATGGAGGATTAAACTGGATGGCACCTCTCTGTAGAATGGCTAGTGGCACCGTGACCAGTACCTGTGGGAAACAATTAACATAGCATCTGAAACCACCCACACTTCTCCGTGCTCATACCAACCAACACCTGAACATTCCTCTCTGCTCTACTTCCAGCTGTAAAACTGCCAGTATCCCACTTTATGTTCTAAGAATGGGGTGGTATGTGAGTTCACATAGGTTGTTCATTACACAAGAGTGCCTAGCTGAGCAGAAGTGGCAGTCACACAGGAGTGTACACAAGAACCTTCTTGATGGCTAATGGTAAGCTGGGTCGGGAGGGTAGCAGACTTCATCTCTGAAAAGCAGCACTATTTATGGAAGTGGCCCAAGCATGATGGTAAACACTTGTAATCCCAGCACTCTGGAGATAAAGACCAAGATGATCAAAGCCATCTTGTTGTTATATCTGGACTATATAACAAATTGAAGGCCAACTGGATAACAAAAATAAAACAAAAGATTTCAAGTAATTTTAAAGGTCAAATTGAACTCTCAGCTGGGTATGGTAGCACAACAATCCTAGCACTTACAAGGTTAAGGCCAACCAAGGCTACATACCAAGGACCTATTGGGGAAAAAATGGGATCCTCGAAGCCACATAATAAAAACAAACCATCAAGAATAACTGCTGTCTCAACTTACCATTCAGAAAGTTCTGGTTCCAGAATCAACCAAGAAGTCATCACTACTACCAGCACCAGAATCACCCTACATAGAGAAAGACCTGCACCAGCAAAACAGGTGTCCTCTGCGCCGTCTTTTGGCTTCATGGGACCTCTGCTACCCCTGCTACAGCAGAACCAAGCACTTTAACCACTGTGCTGGCAGCAGAGGCAGTAACAGTGAAGCAAAGCCAGACAGGCTGCACCTCCCAGATGTGTATGCGACTGGTTGGATGTCACAAGGAGAACCTTAGAGGCAAGGGAGTCTGCATAAGAGGAAGGGAAGGAACTACAGCTGCCTTTCAATACCTGCAGGACTAGATGAAACAAGAATGCACTGGAATCTCAACAGCCTCAAACCCTCCACGTACTTGGTTTAACCGCTGGTTCTGGGATCAGAGTAAGTCCAGAGTTGTTCTGAGTTCTATTCATGTGCACTAGCATCCACACGACCAACAAAACAGTCAGTGCCAAACAGCAGCTGACACAACTGCTAAAAATAAGTTCTCCAAGTCTTACTAACAAAACTTTCCAAAGTAGAAACGCTCGAGCAAGCCGCTAGTGATATAAACTCCCGCTGGTAGGACAGTGAGCTTCATTATCTGTGAAAGCAACCTAGACAGTCACAGTCTCTCCAGCTGGGCTGCACAGCAGGAAGACTCCCAATACAAACGGTGATGAGTATTAGCCGTATAATAAGAATATCTGCTTTAAACATTTTAAAGTGTGGTTTGCACCTATGTTGACTCGTCTGGAAGTCCTAAAAACATAGGCTCAGGAGTGCATGTCTAGCCAACATCAGCAGAGGGAGAGGGTGACCAGGCAGGGAAATACCAAGTAGCATGTTATCCTTGACACTAAAATGCAGACACACAGAATTCCCTCCCTTGAATTGAGCTGAGTTGTAATTTAAAAAGCCCATACTTAAAATGCTAGCCTTTGGAGGAAGTTACATAGTAGGAGCTTACAGTGGACACGACTGCCCAGTGGCTCCCAGCAAGCTACACAGAGAATCAGAGGCTTGAAAAACGAGAATCCTTACAGGGCCCTGAGAAGCACTGCATGGTCTCCCAGCCAGCTGATGACACTTCCAACCCATTGTATCTCTAGGCCCCATCCTCCCTGTGTGAGATGCACTCCTTTGATTCTGTATGAATATTCAGGACCATGAAAGCTGTCAGATGACAGAGAGAAAGCAAAGCTAGTCTGCCAGCAGGTGACAGGGTCCATCCGTGAGATCTCTTCATCATCATTTCAACTCCAGAAATAACCAAGCTTTCAGGGTAGCTGCCTTCATTTTCCAGTACCACGCTTCACATCGGGATGTCAGCAACTAGACTCAGCATCTTGCACTATCCACCTATTGAAGCTCGCTATCAAGAGTCCAAACTACACTGAAGTACTTAAGCTCCAGGAAAATACAGTTTCAAGACAAGAACTTGAATTTGAAAAGGGTTCCAGCATCCCTTTCAATCCTAAGGGTGCTGTGCTATATAACTTCCCAAACTCATATGATCAAGGCATTTTCAGGAGGAAGAACTGGGGACAACATGCAGGTCCTCACACTGGAACTCAATCGCCAGCCCTGGGAATTTTCTTATTAAATTATTCGGCCCAGTGGACTACAGAACCCACTTTAAGGAACACAGAACTCCATTTCCATGTGTTTAGACAGTATTTGAATATTTCAGATTTGTAAGCTACTCACGACTTGTGAGTAGACCTGCTTCATTAGAAACCAACAAGTCTCTAGGCAGACTCCAAGGACAAACTGCTTGATGGCAAAGATGGCCCTTGGTAGTACGGTGCTCTATCCTAGTGGGACCCCAGCACCTACCTTTTGTGCAGAATACCCTATACCATCTGTCGTGGTAACTTGCACTTCATCTCCAGTATAATCTATACTTTGCACCTGTTCAAGACAAACATTTAGCAACATTGTGAGGGTCAGGACCTTTCCCACAGTGTGTGTATGTTACAGCTCAGGCTATGCAGAGGAGGGTGTACTGGGCATGCAGCATTCTTGAGTGGTTACAGCTGAACTCAGTTAAAGTTTATAAACATGGCAAGATAATAGAAAATGCTTTATTATAGCACAAAGTAAGGCAGATCATTTCTGAAACTATGAAGATATGAGGTGAAGAACTTAGTGTTGAATTAGGGCTAGCGAGGTCATGAGCTACGAAACCCTGTATTCTTAAAAACTACATCCTCCCAAAACTTCACATCCTCCCCAGTCTCCCACCCATCCAAACTCACTGGAGATTTGAGGCGAATGTCGAGTCCTTCAGCCAGTTTTTCAATGATAGCAGAGTATCCAGGAGTTAGAAGAGTATGGTCACCAGCAAACTGGGCAAAGAATTCATTGTGGTCCCAGGAGCGAGCAGACACCTAGGAAACAATACAGTATGTTAGGAAGCCATACTGTAAACCTACAAGCTGCTCCTGAGGACATCAGGGGGAAAAAAAAAGTTCCAGGTGGAGAAAACCACCCCAGGCAGGAGAAGAGTACCAATCACAGAGGAAATGAGGACAACCAACCAGCCCCAGGGTACACCAGTGCCTGGGGAAGGCAAACTATGTGACAAACAGAAAAGCTTACATTAGAACAAATGATCTAAACAGACATGGCAGCTCATGCCTCTAGTTCTAGCACCTAGAAAACTGAGGTATTGCCCTAACTTCCAGGTCAGTTAGTCTACAGAGTAAGACTTTGTCTCAAAATAAATACAAGTGGACAGCACCTGAGGAACAGTACCTGAGATTGTCTTCTGGTCTACACATGCACGTACTCACCCACACACGTGACAAATGGGAGAAGGTTTAATTATTTCAGAATAGGTACCACTTATTGATTAAAGAAAAAAATGTTTACTTGAAGCATCAGATGAAGGGGGCTCCTGCACAGCGGGGGCTCCCTCCCAGACCCCAGATTAGGCACAAAGCACACCCAAACACACCTGCTCACAGAGAACCTTTATTTAGCAGGCAAGAAAAGTTAAAGTGGCTGCTCTGACTCTGGCAGAAAAGCAGCTGCAAATGACCTCATAGGTGTAAGTTTTAAGAGAAGAGAAGGGAGGCCTGCATTAGAATGGGCTGGGATGCTGTGGTAAAGGAGACAGGTACAGGGGAGATATGGGGAAGGAACAAGAGAAAGGGGGCAGGGGTGTGTTCCAGAGGGACAAAGGACTGCCTCTGAATAGAGAGCGACAGACATAGCACATAGACAAATGGCAGTTTAAAAAAGTAAAGAGGGAGACCTCGTGTTAGGAAGAGATATTTCATTTTAATTGGGCATATGAATTAGGTGAGCCCAACGGGCCTTCAGATTGCTGGACTTCAATTCTTCAATAGCTGGACGCTGGGAGTCAGCCTTAGGAGGTGGAAGTGGGTATAAACCTCGGTAGCTAGCATTAGGAATGTAAGCTAACAGTTTTTACAAGGCAGAGGGAACAGGAGAAGGGCAAGGCCTGCCAGGGCCACGTGCTAGAGGAGGCAAAGTCCGTTCATCAGCAACTCTGGTGAAGGCAAATCCATGGAGGTCAAACTGCACGCATTTTTTCCAACTCCACAGGAATATCTGCCAAATTTCTATCCTCAACACGGGTAGGAGTTCCATAAAGGCAAAGACCCAGCACATTTGGGGGAAATGGTTCAATCCAAACTGTAATGCAGAGTAGCATGGAGACGGCGGTGTTCTCAAGACTGCTTCCTAGCAGGGGAGTGGACTGTTGATCGCAGCTGGCTGAGTTAGGCCAGCTTGAAATTCACTTCTGCAGACCAACAGGACAGAAGTGCAATGCTACAACTTTAGTTTCTTGGAGCAGTGTTTGTAAACAGTATGTCCCCACTAAAATGACTCTCAGGGCCCCTGCACAGGGTTAAGAGCAGCAAAGGAAAGGCTCTTGGTCCTTTTCAGGTCCAGCGCAGCATCCCTCCCTTCTTGGAGTGTACAGACTGAACTTCTTCACAGGCAATATGGTGGTAGATGTCTATAACACTATCACCTGGGAGGCTGAGGGATGAGAAACCTGAGTTCGGGTCCAGTTGGTGCTACCAAGCAATATTTAACTTTACAATCAGATAAACTACCAGCCAAGTGGCGGTATGTGCCTGTATCCCCAGCAACATGGGAGGTGGTGAAAAGAAGAGCTGGCGCTATATGGCCAGTTCAAACCCAGCCTGGGTTACACAAACGGCCAGGAAGATGGCTCTCTGGTTCAAAGTGCTTGCTGCATAAGCCTAGGAGCAGAATTTAGTCAGAGTTTTTACAGTGAAGGCGCAGAACCAGCTCTGGAGGGCTGGCCTCTAACCAGTGTATACATGCAGCGGCACTCAAGCAACTGTACAGACACATACGGGACAGGGAGATGCAAAGCTCACTGACCAGCAAGCCTCCTCTCTGCCTCCTCAACACTGAGATCATAAGCACACACATCTGGTTTTCTCAGGGATCCTGGGGATCCGAACTCAGATCCACACACTTATACAGCAGCACTTTACTGAATGAGCCCTCTCCCCAGCTGCACACCAGAGTATCTGAGGACCCACGGGCTTACCTGGTGCAGGCTGCTGCCACAGGCGTACTCCAGGTTGCTCAGGTGGAACTGCAGCACCTGTCCTTCCAGCTCACTGAACTGGATGCCAGATTCCTTCACAAAAGCTTGGTAGATCTCCTCTATCTTCTCTGTGGTGAGAACGGATCAGAACAAAATAATCAGCTGCTGAGCAATTTCCTGTCCAATTCCTGATCCTGCTTTCCCCAAAAGAGCCCAAAACTTCCAGTCTTACCCAAGTAAACTCAGGAATAAATAGAATGCAATATATTCTTAATGGGGCCAACTCCTCAGCAAGCAAACACTTTTTTTTTTTTCCAAGACAGGGTTTCTCTGTTGCTTTGGAGCCTATCCTAGAACTAGCTCTTGTCGACCAGGCTGGCCTCGAACTCACAGAGATCCGCCTGCCTGCCTGCCTGCCTCTGAGTGCTGGGATTAAAGGCATACACCACCACCATCCAGCTGCAAATGCTTAATCTTGATGGAAACGAAAGTTGGCCATTAAAACACGTTAAGCGCCTGCTTAGTTGAGAAGCTGTCTCCTCTGCTCCAGAGGTGGAAAAAATCTCCTTGCACATGCAGACAGGATCACCAATGCCTTTTCTGCTCTGACTGCTGTGGCCTTGAAGCTCCTATATCATCTCCCCTCAACCAACGGAAATATGGAAGACGGCTCAAGTGCAGTCTCTCCTGTGGCCTTTTGCTGCATCAGCAATCTTTCTCAACACCACTAATGAACACACAGTTAAGTTCCAAAAGCTGACTGAGCAGGGTGGGCCTGCTGGCTTCACCCAAGTAGCAACTATGACCTACTCACTTTGAGGCTTGGCCACACAGCTCTCAAATCCATTCAGGGTAAATTCTAGCCCTGCTAGACTTACTTCTCCTGCTGTTGAGTTTAAGTACAGCCTCCAGTGCCTGGGTCTTCCATGCCTTACAGTCTGCCTCAGCCTCCCCAGTGCCGTATTACAGGTGTGTACAGGATTTATCTATCTCATTCAAATGGAATTTTAACTATAGATATTCCTGTGAAATTGTTCTGATTGGCGTAACTAAACGATAATGGGGGGTTGCACACTTGGCATCTGAGGGCTCTGGTCTAATTCCAAGCATCTTAGTCCACTTTGGTAACTGTTTAGTGACGACAATCATCCACATACGTCACAGACTCCAGGTTTCTATGAAGTGCTGTGCACCTACCTGACTAGAACCACCAGTGAGCATCTGTTGTTGTTTTCAGAGCTGGAAAATGGACTCAGCACCTTGGGCAGGGTAGACAAACGGTTTCTTACTAAGCACTAGCCTGAGCCCTCAGCTTTCTGAGACAAGGTACGTTATGTATTAACAGTATGTAGCCGGTGTATATGTGTGTGTGAGAGTGAGAGAGAGAGTGAGTGAGAGAGAGAGAGAGTGAGAGAGTGAGAGTGAGAGTGAGAGAGAGAGAGAGAGAGCGCGCGCCAGTGTGTGTAACTCTAGATCCCAACTCAGCCTCAATTCCAAATTCTCACTAAAATGTTGTAATTCTTAACTAATTTGTCATATCGAGATACCCAGATTTCTGCCCTGGTGTCTTGAGCTCTGTCACTTTCAGAGCCCTTTGCAGCAGCCCCATTCCTGCCTGCTGATAGTCTCTACATTCCTGTCACTTAGTGAAAAAGAGAGACACCATTCTCACAGCCCAGCATAAAATCAAGCACAAGCAGACTAAAAGGGGCTTCAACCTAATAACCTAATTGTCACATAAGTAGTATCTTATAATTTTAGTACATATTCCTTGTGAAATGACCTGTAGCCCCAAAGCCTCCCTCTCTCTCTCTCTCCTGCTATACCGAGACTGCAGACAACTGATAGGCAGAATATAACCATAACTTCATACAGATATATGCATGCATTATCAAAACTTGTTAAATAGAATACTAAGCTTAAGCAATTATTTATAAATTATTCTTAGGCCTCCTTTAATGTTTTAAAACAAGGTCAGGAGAAAAGCTGTAACAAGGCGAGTAACTAAGAAAGAGATGTGAAGAGAATCGGCCATTGAGAAGAGAGCGGGCGTGACGATGAGACCACCTGAAATCCCAGTACTCTGGAGGCTGAGGCAGGAGGACGCAAAAAGAAAAGAAAAATGTAAAATTTGGAGACTTCAAGTGGGCCTAGTAATTTTAGTTTCAAGAGATTAACAACTGGTCAATTGGTCTGGACACTACACATCTTATTCAATGGTCCGGCTGCCTAGAGGGCATTCCTGAGAATTCTGTCAGGGTTCGTCTGCCAACACTCTTTTCCAACAATGATCTGACTGTGAGTCAGGTCTCTCAAAGGCGGCAGAGGGGGAGGGAGAGACATGCCCTGTGTGCCCATTAATTTAAATTGTCAACTTGATACAAAGTAGCATCTCTTGGGAATGAAAGAAATTCAGTGGGGGATTACACATATCAGGCTGTCTGTGAGGGACTGTCTCAGCTGCCTTAACGGATGTGGGAAAACAAAACCTCAAAGTGGGCAGCGCCACTCCTGGGCTTTGGGACTGGGCTGTTGTTAAAGCACAGAAACCACGCTGAGCAGAATGCACGCATGCGGTCTTTTCCTGCTCTGGGTGGCGGATGTGATAGGACTTGCCCACTGTGATGGACTATAACTTAAGCTAAACGACCCCTTTCTTTCCTACGCTGCTTTCTGTCAGAGTATATCCCAGTAACAGAGAGGAAACCAAAACACCTAGCTACTGCAATAAAGTACAATATCAGTTGAAGAACTGAGAACACGCTTGTCAAAATACACGGTTAAAGAGATTAACATATTAAAGAGTTAAAACAATCACACTTCAAAAAAAATCATGCTTCCAAGAACTACAAATGAAAAATGCAGATCACAAAATTGCGAGTTACATAAACAGAAATGTAAGGGGCAGTACACAATGCCCCAGCTGGTACCTTCATGGAAATGGGTCGCCATAAGAAGTCAAGGGTTGGGGCTGGAGAGATGGCTCAGAGGTTAAGAGCACTGGCTGCTCTTCCAGAGGTCCTGAGTTCAATTCCCAGCAACCACATGGTGGCTCACAACCATCTGTACTGAGATCTGGCACCCTCCTCTGGCGTGCAAGAATACATTGAGGCAGAATGTTGTATACATAATAAATAAAATAAATCTTTAAAAAAAAAAGTCAAGGGTTTAAGAGCTGTGATTATTATTGCCCATTTAAGTACCACAGTCAAAGTTCTGATTTTATACGCTTACTTTAAAATATGCATTAAGCAAAACATATTTAAAAAAACAATCTATTATAGCTGAAGTCAAAGAAAGGAAAGAAATACTGATATTCAGAGACCTTCAGAAGGCATATATGGGCTAACAACCGTAACCACATACATGGAGGGCTTATCACAGGTTTAAAGTAAGTTTCTCTGGGAGACTGAAATAAATGTTTAGATAATTTTGTTAAACAATACGCCACTCAAAGTAAGATGTGTTTCTGTGTGTATGCGTGCACACACGTGAACTTCCCCAGGGAAGTTCTGCCCATCTCTGAGAAAATCTGCAGCATTCAGTGAGAGTAATGTATGTCAAGACTGGCCCTCCTGCAGATACTACGAGGGAACCATCACACCACCGTTCTCCCCATACCTCCTAAAGGGACATCTTGGAGCAGAGTCTTATCCTTCCTCCACTCAGAGACAACATCCAAGAGAGCATTAAAATGAAAATCCATGCGCTTGTCAATAGTGGGGTCAGTTATCCGTCCACCTTCCTGAATTAAGTCACATCTTTCTCCCAACTTATGCATGCTGATGCCAAGCTTCAAAATAACAAGAAGAACAGGGTGAAAGTCTTTCCTGGAAAAAAATACCTACAAGTTCTAAACTGACGTTAGGCAGCGCTCTCATGAAAAGAGTCTAAGAACTCAAAACAGCAGCTGTGTGCTCGCTGGGGGACAGCCAAGTGAGGAAGCAGAAATAGAATGAAGTCAGGAACACCCCACTCTATGGGACATGAGGGTAACAACAGCAGTTTCCAGGCAATGCACTCTAAATTCTCAGCTCATGTTTCAGGTGCTGTGGGCTGCCTGTCCTTACTAAGCACTCTATCGCTGCTTCAGATCTTCATGCAAATGATCACATACACTCAGAGAAGCAGAAACCTTCAGGGGAAAACAATCACCTTAGACCTAGCAGGTCGGCAAGATAACAGACAGGGTGCTAGAAGACACCTGCAGAGAAATACTCTACTTTGTAAGTATTAACTGTGCCCAAATGTTGCATGTAAACTAGCTCATGAATATTTGGGGCATACTTACACTAAAAAATTTACTTGTTTGAAAGACAAACCTACCTAAGAATCCTAAATTTTCACCTGATACACCTAGCAACCCTGGGCTTGATTATGAACCAACTAAGTGGCTTGAAAATGATCCAGAAATAAAAAATAAAGATCTTGGGGAAAGTCTTTTAAATGCCTAACGGGAAAGGCATCCATGTAACCATTATTACATACTTTGCAGAGGGTATGAAGGAAATTGTGTATGCTGTCTACTCTGGAAACATATTAATGTACTTAGTGCACCCCAGCACTGAGGATGGAACTAGGCAGGTGCTTTACCACGGGGCCGTTACCCCCAGTCCATACTAACGCTCTATGCAAGCAGAGCCCACAAGTCTTCAGGACACTCACTTGCTCACACATCAGTGCTACTGGGTTGTTAATACAGCCATTGACAATCTGGGGTCCTCTTCCCACCACGACACCTTTAAAAGACTTGTCATCCCAGACTCGGCCTCCAATTCGACCTTTGGCTTCCAGTACAGTCACCTAGAAAGACAATTGGGATCGAAACAGAACAGTCATACCAGATGCAGAATTACAAAAACAGAGTGACAGTGTTAAACAACCCCATGCTCAGAGATTCAGTTCCACAGAAACAACTACAGCAAGTATGACGAGAACCAGGTACACATTTAGGCCAGCCTAGCTTCAGCAAGGAGTGGGTGGGTGGTCTTACACCACTCCTCTCACATCAGGTAAGATTCAGTGACTGAGAGCACTCTGGGGTTCGAGGCAGGACGACTGCCATGAATTCAAGGCCACTCTGGGCTACATAGTGAGCTCTAGGCCAGCACTGGCTACAGAGTGAGACCCTATCTCAAATACATCATAAAACAAGAGAAAGATCTGATGAATGAGTAAATCCATCACTGAATTTTAAACAGCATTCTACAAGTTATTTTTTTACTTAATGTTATGTGTTTTGTGGAAATACACACGTCTGTACCACATGTCATGCAGTGCCTTTAGAGGTCAGAAGAGGGCATCAGATCCCCTTGTAACTGGAGTTACAGCCTGTTGGGAGCCAGGACATCAGCGCTAGGAATCAAAGCCAGGTGCTCTGGAAGAGCAGCAGTGCTCTTAACCACTGACTCAACTCTCCAGCCCCGCGTCAGTTTGTTTTTCCAACTTTAACTTGTGTGGCAGTGGGCATATTTATGTGTGTGCATGTGTATACAGGTGTACTTGACTGTATATTCTGAGACAGGCTACCTCTCGCTGAACCTGGAGCTCCACTTTACCTAGGCTGGCTGGGTAGCAATCTCCTAGATCCACTTGTCTCTTCTCTCCCAGACTGTTGGGATAATAGACACACTCTGCCACCTCTAGCATTTCTGTGAAAGCAGGGAATCTGAACTCAAGGCTTCATGCTTTTACAGCACACAATTTGTCTACAAAGCCATCTCCCAAGACCCTAGAAATCACATTAAAATCTAGTCTAAGTTATGAATGTAAACCCAGCATTTAGGGGGTTGAGACAGAATGCTCAAGCGTAAGGCCATTTTGTATTACTTGGGAATTCCTGGTCTCAAACAAAGCAAACAAAAACTATGTTCAAGCCGGGTGGTGGTGGCGCACGCCTTTAATCCCAGCACTCAGGGGGCAGAGGCAGGCGGATCTCTGTGAGTTCGTGACCAGCCTGGTCTACAAGAGCTAGTTCCAGGACAGGCTCCAAAACCATAGAGAAACCCTGTACCAAAACAAAACAAAACAAAACAAAACAAAACAAAAAAACTATGTTCAAGAGCTGAATTTTCCACCAAATACCTGTTCTTCAGTGTTGCTAGGACATTTTCAACTATGGAAGTATGACCGTAACACAGTTGGCTGAATCCAGAGAGTCCACACCCATCTCCAAGTGTCTAATGCCAGTGAGATGCAAAACTGCTCTCTGGCAGCAGGCAAGGTTTCTGCATGACCCCAGGATTCCAAGTGCCCTTGCCCTGGGGGTTGCAGTAGGTTGCAACTTGAGTGCTCCTTGCTGCAGTATCAGTCATACCTCTGGAAGCGCTACTCTGAATTGCCCTCTCCAGTTAACTGCTGCCCAGGTTACCCAGAACACTCTGCTGTCTAACCTTAAGGGGACGGATGGTCTCCTAGGCTATCACAATCACTTGAGAGAGTAATGAGTCCTCTGGGACCTCCCCCGCCAACATAACTAGGAGGGCTACAGCTGTGGTTCTACCTTCCTATCCTCTTTCTCTAATTTCTTTTCGTTTCTCTCTCTTTTTAGTATACAAGGGCTGAACATTAAAGGCAGTCTCCCAGACTTTGGATATTACCTATAATATAATCTAGGCTTCCTAAGTAAAAAACAAACAAAAGACACTGAGCCTGATATCTACTACTGAAATAACACACACACACACACTTTCTATAGCTCACAGAAGGGGTTTCCTACCACAAACACTTCCTCTTAACCCAACTGACTTTCCTGTTTTGCTAGTATGACGCAGTCCACAATTTGAGTCCTCTATCTACCCAGGAGAAAAATCTTTTAGGCACAGTTATTAAATACTTTTGACAATCTGAAACGTGACTTTTGAACACCTTGCCAAAAATTTACACTCTCTGGGCCAGATAGGGAAAAGTGAAAGGTCTGAATCTTAAATTATACTTAACTTGCCTGGCAATGGTGGCGTACACCTTTAATCCCAAGCAGAGGCAGGTGGATCTCTGCGAGTTCAAGGCCAGCTTGTTCTACTAAGAGTTCCAGGATAGTTAAGGCTATACAAAGAAACCCTATCTCAAAACAACAACAACAAAAAAATTATATTTAACTTTGCCTTCAATGAAAATCAAAGTCTTTGAAAAGTTTTAAGAAGAATGTACTCAATTGATGTGAGAGTCTTCTGTTTTGTGTTAATTTTATTGGTTAAATAAAGAGACTGCCTTGGCCCTTTAATAGGACATAAAATTAGGTAGGCGGAGTAAGCAGAACAGAATGCTGGGAGAAAGAAGCTGAGTCAAGGAGTCGCCATGGTTCTCCCACTCCAGACAGACGCAGGTTAAGATCTTCACTGGTAAGCCACCTCGTGGGCTACACAGATTATGAGAAATGGGTTAGTCGAGGTGCGAGAGTTAGCCGAGAAGAGGCTGGAACTAATGGGCCAAACAGTGTTTAAAAGAATACAGTTTCCATGTAATTATTTCGGGGCATAAGCTAGCCATGTGGGCGGCCGGGTGCCGGGGACGCAGCCCCTCCACTCATATTTCAACACTCAATTTAGAAAATCAGAGAAAGCTAGGGGAAGGTTCCTGATTTGATACCAGATTCTTAGAGAGTCTCACTATGTAGTGCTGACTGGCCTAGAACGAGGATAGCCTCCAAGTCAGATCTGCCTGCCTGTCTCCTTGGTGCTGGGATGAAGACGTGCACTTCTGGGCCCAGCTGAACCATACCACCCCACCCCCTAGCAGCCTCTATCCTGGCTAGCTGTGAGCTGGAGTAAGGCATTTGCCAGCAACTGGCATATTGTTCTGCCCTCCCAAGGTGCTAAGGAGTCAGAATTCTAGCTCAGCCATGTGATCATTCATTCCATTCTGCTTTCGAAAGCCAGGGCTTATGTTTTCCTGAATAAGATCCCAAGGGTGACTGGTCTGCATAAAGAAATCCGAGGGCTAGAGCAGAGTGCTTGCCTGGCATAACACAAGCCCTGGGTTTCATCCTCAGTACTGGGGGGCAGGGAAGCTAACTGAAAACTTCCCCAACAGACAGTGAATTTCTGTGCTTCCATCTGTTGTCCCAAACTATCCTATCATCGCCACTGGTTAACAATAACCTGCCAAGATCTTCTGTGGACTCAGGCTAGAATGTCTGAGTTCCTTCCTATAGTCTAGTACTCTCCAAGTTCTACCTGCTCTGACCGACTCAGTCCAATCCAAAGCTTTTCTAGGACCTGCTGTAAAAGATGTGTTCTTTACGCTATCAATCAAGAGGCAGACACCTGACCCCAGTTCTAGGTGAGCTTCTCTCATAAACAAACAAACAAACAAAGTGTGTATATCATTTTTTGATGGAGGAAGGTCATTGGTTAATTAAATAAAGAAACTGCTTGCCCTGATAGGTTAGAACATAGGTGGGTGGAGTAAACAGAACAGAATGTTGGGAAGAAGAGGAAGTGAGCTCAGAGACACCATGCTCCCCTCTCCCGGGCAGACGCAATAGCTCTGCTCTCTGAGGCAGAGGCATGAAGCTCAGACCCAGGATGGACGTAGGCTAGAATCTTTCCCGGTAAGACTGATGCTACACAGATTATTAGAGATGGGTTGATCGGGATATGAGAATTAGCCTGTAAGGGCTAGAGTTAATGGGCCAAGCAGTGTTTAAAAGAATACAATTTGTGTGTTGTTATTTCGGATAAAGCTAGCCGGTGGTGGGAGCTGGGTGGCGGAACACAGCCCGCAGCTCCAATTACTACAATTTTTCACGAGATTTACGAACTGGCCTGTAAGTCTTACAAAATTTGGAGCAAAGGAGCAGCGAACCACCTGTCCCCACCCCCAGTTCCCCAGTGTCTCACCTTCATACCAAAGTTATGTAGTTGCCTAGCAGCTGCTAAGCCTGCTGGACCAGCCCCAACAACCAGAACCGATTTCTTCAAAAAAAGAAAAACAAAAAACAAAACACAAAGAAACTCTAGTTAGAACAGTGGTAACAAAGGTTGTTACAGTTGCTCTGGCAGGTTCCAGCTGCCAGGCAGGGTTAGTCTGTATTTCTCTGGTGTTACTAAGCTCTGTTTTCCTAGAGTACAGGACAGCACCTGTCTTAAGTAACCTCTTTTTCCCTATGCCCTGGAGAAACTGTGCTTCTAGTCTCCTCCTGGGAAAAGGTCTTCACAAGGCTTCCTTTTGGTTTCTGTTATATTATAGCTTACCACGACCAAAGCTGAGTTGCTGCAGCCAGTTGCTTACATTGTGGTAATGTTTAGGAAGAAGATGCTGGCCGGCTCCCACGGTAAGAACTCCTGTGTTGATGAGGCCTTTTCTTGTCATGAAGTAAAGAATCCTCTCTACTTCCTGGACGCATCGAATGCGCACAAGGCCTCGGACGATGATGTGGGGAATGCACTTCTGAGGAGTGAGAGCTTCCTGTGTTTACAGGGAAAGCAAAACCAACAGAAAGAAAGTCATCCAATTTAAAAACAAACAGAATATAAAATACAAAAACTAGGGCTAAAAGTTTATTTTTACATTTTGTTGTTGAGAGAGGTTCTCACTTTGCAGCTCTAGCTGTCCTGGAGCTCAAAAAGCTCTGCTACCCTCTGCCTCCTGAGCACTGGGAGGAGGAGGTGTAGACCACCATGGCCTCTGCCTCCTGAGCACTGGGAGGAAAGTGTGGACGACCATGGCCTCTGCCTCCTGAGCACTGGGAGGAGGTGTAGACCACCATGGCCTCTGCCTCCTGAGCACTGGGAGGAAGGTGTAGACCACCATGGCCTCTGCCTCCTGAGCACTGGGAGGAAAGTGTGGACCACCATGGCCTCTGCCTCCTGAGCACTGGGAGGAAGGTGTGGATGGATCACCATGGCCTCTGCCTCCTGAGCACTGGGAGGAGGTGTAGACCACCATGGCCTCTGCCTCCTGAGCACTGGGAGGAAGGTGTGGATGGATCACCATGGCCTCTGCCTCCTGAGCACTGGGAGGAAAGTGTGGACCACCATGGCCTCTGCCTCCTGAGCACTGGGAGGAAGGTGTGGATGGATCACCATGGCCTCTGCCTCCTGAGCACTGGGAGGAAGGTGTGGATGGATCACCATGGCCTCTGCCTCCTGAGCACTGGGAGGAAGGTGTGGATAGATCACCATGGCTGGCTAGACTGCTCTCCTACTAGCACTCCTACTCCCCTGCTTCCAGGTCTCCTTCAGTCTTTCAAGTGGATGCTATCTTGACGCCCCAAATATTTATGCAGTCCTACAGAGTTAAAATCACTGGTCTCGCTTGGCTAGGGATAGAGCTGAACAAAAACGCTTACTCAAGGGCTTATAACCCCCTTTTTGATTGCTTTCTGCCTTCCCGGCAACACCCCATATGGCTCTTTGAACCAAGCCTGCACCTTCTCATGCCCTGTAGCATTCTGACTCCATATGGTCCAAAGGTGTTCTTAACAGGGCTGACCCTCTCTCTACCTGAAAATGCCTAGACTCAGACAGATGAGATCTCTAATTAGAAAACATGAGATCTGAAATGTTCCAAATCCTGACTGCCAACAGAACACTTACGTTTCAGATTTCATAGCACTGGAAAGCTTTTGGGATTGGGATGCACACCTGGAGAAGTCTATTCAAATATTCTACATTTTTTTGAAATTCTAAAAGCTGAAGACACTACTGGTCCCAAGTATTTCAGATAAGAAGATGTTAACATGTATTCAGTTGTCTCAACATAGAAGTGGTACTAGAGTCTCCAGAGCAGAGGCCAGGGAAAATAGCAAATATACTACTGTGTATATAGAACAGCCTTCCTGTACCCTTGAGTCATGTGCCCCAAAAGGCAACACTGTCACTCTGGAAAACCCTTGGCCTCCAGGTTCTACCCCCACACCAAGCACTCCTTTCCTTCATTGCCGTCCTCTACCCCATGCCACTGTCTGGCATGTCCTCACTTACTTTGCAGTTTGTGTACCACAGAGCGAGGATGAGGTTTCTCAAAGCTAGGTACATGGTGGGGTCTCGAGAATACTCTGGAAACTCATAGAGCTCATCCAGCTCCATCACATCGGGCCTCACACACAGAGCTTTGCCACACTCATTGGGCTGGTAGAATGGCTGGAAGTAGCGGTTCATGCCTAGAACTGACAGGGGACAAAACAGCAGCTTCTGTAAGATGTAACTTTCACACCTTAGAGAAGTACATCACAAGTACATCACATGTACACACACACAAAGGGGCTGGTAATATGGCTCAGGGAGTAAAGATTTCTGCCACCACGCCTGATGACCTTGGTTCCAGCTCCACAGGGAATGGGAATGAGAGAGTCACCATTCCTGTAGCTGTCCCCTGACCACCCATATGTGCTGTGGCACACACATAAATGTAATTTTTAGAATTAAAAAGAAACAAAAAGTTCACTCTTTGGCACTTACTGACTACAAAGTGGAATCCCTAAGCCCTGATTATGTCCCATGCTAGGCTATGTTCCAGGATCCAAAGTGTCCTATCATTACATACTAGATGCTAGATTTTATAAAGCTGGGCAAACGAAGGTGTTGTTGTCAAATCTACTTCTAAATAGTTTCCCATGTCATTAAATCTAACTACAGTGGCTCTGTGTCTCAGTCAACCATCCCCTCTCCTCGGTATTTAGATCACACCTCTCACACTCAATTCTAACCAGCAACCAAAGCACCTTTCTTTGCACATGCAGTTCTGAACGGATTGACTTTAGGATGACATCTTGGAAATGCTTGCTAGTTCACAGTCCATTGTAAGGTCTTTGCTACACACTGCCAAATTGTCTTCACAAATGTGCACTCTTTAGTACTTGAATGCCCAACGCAGTGCACCCTCAAAACACTGGGAGCTACCACAGCAGTCTCAGTGTGGAGCTCCCCACATTTCCACTGTTAGGGGCCGTCCAGTATTGGGCCTTGAATAGGAAAAAAAAAATCTAGCTTCATATTCAAAAATATGTGTTGTTCATGTACAGATGTGGGGTTGTTAGAATTCCTTTGAAGCCACTGACATTCTGCCTGACACGAAATTCTGAATCTTTTAGAGTGGATCTCTACTGGTGTCAATAGAGACAGAAAGACGGAGGAGGAAAAAAAATACTAAAAATCAGTGCTCACACAGCCTAAAACTTCCTTCTGATAAGGCAGAGTTTGTGAAAATCAGTAAATGGCACAGCTATTCAACTTTGCAATAGACACTCATCAAATTCTATAAATAATAACAGGAGTTTTAGGTTTTACAAAGTAAGGTATACACTGTATACAATGGTACAATAGATCCAGTGCCTCCTCCTTCAGCATCCTCAGGGAATTAGTTCTAGGAACCCCTACCCACACAAGTCTAACAAAGGCACACATGGTCAAGTCCCTTATTTAGATGGTACAGTATTTGCATAGGCCCATCTCTAGATGACTTTTAAGACCTAATACAATGTAAATGCTATGGAAATAGCTGTTAATGATCAGAAACCCTCTCTTCTAACCTCCACGGTCATAATCAATCTCTCTCTCTCTCTCTCTCTCTCTCTCACACACACACACACACACACGATAAAAATCTATAATATGGAAGCTGTAATAATGAATACAGACAGAACCTTTCCCCCAGGTTGGCTGAATCTGTGATGCACAGCCAAGCACGTGCAACAGTGGGTGCTTTGTATCATGTCACATTCAAGAGTCTTCTGCAGTCTGCTTACCCTTAAGTTTCCAAGGAGGGGAAAGGGATGTGAGGAAGGGGAAACCAGAACATCTCTCACCAAGTGGAGAGGAGGTTGCCTTGGAGGGCTCCATCTTCCCTGGGCTGGCACTGCTGGTGGTGGTGGCCACGGCACGGTTTGTGCTGGTGCAGGAGGGGCTCATGCCAACACAGTCAGGGTAGTAGGCAGAGAGCAGTGGTGCAGCCACGCTGTCTTTTAGCAAAGGAGGCTGGATAAGCATGGAGTACCACCAGTGGTTGGAAACTTCCAGTACTCTCTGTGATGTACCAGGGAGAGAGAAAGGGGAAATGCACATGCTGATGGTAGATACTCGTTATCCACAGTCCTCCTGTTCCACCCACATCCAGACTCAACAAAAGTCTCAGAGTTTCATACAAAGATCAAGACACCCTGAGACAGTCTTTCTTAGGTAAAATTCTTCCCCCATATAGAAAGCCCCCTGAACTAAACCCCCACTAACACTAAAACAGAACAACTCCTTCAAAGAAGAGAATGGATTCACAGTGGATCTAACATATGACCCTTCTCCGTTTGTCTGAAAAATCTGTTGTGGGCCAAGAACTTGAGACACCGAGAACAAGCTCAAACAAACCAAGTCCCAAATCATGGAAGATCAGGACTTGAGAGTTTAGAAATTTAGAATATTTGAAATCATTTTAAACCAGATCTGGTTACATGACAAGTGGAGTTTGCCAACTAACGAGAAAAATTTGCCAGAAACATCTGGCTTGTGCCAGGGCTAGACCCAATTCTGTATGTGAGCAGGGTCAGGACAGAGTGGCTACCCTGCGGTCAGAAAGCACCAGAGTCCTCCCCATTGCCAAGTCCAGGCCAAGACAGCCAAACCATGGCCATCCTGCTCTTTGTCTTGGAAGGACTCTATGGCGTCCTCAACAAACAAGATTATGAAGGCGGATCCCTGCAGCAAGGCAGAAACATCTTCCCTTGAGTGTAAAGCAATATAACTTCAAATTCTTCTAACTATTGTGGCATTTTCTCAATGCAGTCAGGTTAGAGTCAAAAGGCTTTGATGTACATCCACACAGTGTGAGTCACTTACTTAGTGAACTTATTAAAGATCCAGAACATGAAGAAAACTACTCACTAGATCCTCAGGCAGAGAACAATGATCAGGGGTGTCAGTCTGCAAAAGAAAACCAACTCTGATTGAGTGTTTCCGTAACATATAGTCCTACGTGTTCATTTTCTTTCAACATCACAAAGAAAAATGTTTGGCATGTCACTAGAATGAGAGTGTGGGAAGATGTGTACTTTTGTCAGGATGTTCCCCCATGAAAACAAAGGACTGTACCTGTGGCAGAGAGGGCTCTGACAAGAAACACACATCAGGAATACACAGAGGCCTGGCATTATCTCACAGAACTAAAGCTGTGTATCAGACAGACATACCCAGCAATTCCCCCTTGGTGTATTTCCTAGAGACCAAGCAATGTACTACAGGAAAGATCAAAGGCTGGGGATACGGCTCCTAGAGTGTGTTTGTCTAGCAGGCCAGAAGCCCTGGGTTCCGTCCTAGCACTCTACCAAAAAGGAAATGTTCAAGCCAGGCTCACCACTGTAATCTCAGCACTTCGGAGGAAGAGGCAGAAGAATGACAGTTCAAACCTGCAGTACAAAGCTAGCCTGGATGATTCACAGACTCCAAACCCAGCTTGAGGCTACATAGCAAAACTCAAAGGATTGAAAAGGCAGATAAAACAAAATTCAATGCATATATTTCTGAAATTCAAGTAAATTTTCTTTGTGACAGAAGAAAGCTAAATACAAACCAAAGTCCGTCGGCAGCAGAAGAGGTAAGCTGAAGTACACTGTCCTGTCACAGCAGTGGAAGGACAAACGGCCTACATGCCCCACGGATGGGCTGCACCAGCGGTTCTGAAACAGCACACTGCATGATTCCATTTATGTGAGGTGCAAAACCAAGCAAAGCCAATTCCACAACAGTGTAATCCAGAGAAGTGAGCAGGCAATTTACTCTGGGGGAGCAAGGTTGGACACTTACTGGCAGGGTCGCCGGGCACCTGCCACGTATTCCATTTCTGTATTGGGAGCCAGATAAGCAGGTACTTGTGAAAATTTACTGCGCTGGGCATTTTGATTTGTGCAACTTCTGTTTCAACATAAAAACATTGCCTACCTGAAGGTCTGGAGAGCACATTGCCTAGCAGCTCTAATCTCCAGGACACATTCCAAAGAAACTCTTACATTAATAGAGACTTGAGCAAGCTGGGACAACAACACACCAGAAAACACAGCAGAGACAGACAAGATTTGGAAACAAACGTCACTCTTCTTGAACAGGAAGCAGACGCTGTGCAGTAGATGCACTGCATTCTGACAGTACTCAGACTACACCAGAGCTGTAGAATCAAACAGCTCCATATTGAGTGAGAAGAGCAGAGGAAGAAAAACGTGGTATGCCACATACAAACTGTTCTCACTGACTGAAACACACCTTAGGTGCCTCCCTAGACTCTGTTCCCACTAGTGCAGCCAAGTCAATCTGAGGGGGACTTGCCCACTTTCTTTCCGAGGCCCTAGTACTTGTTTTCTTCTTCTACCATCCAGAGGCCTACCTGGAAGGTGAAACTAAGAATCAACCATGGTCTTCAAAATCCCTAAGTCAATTATAAGTGTTCTCATAAACGGTAATGCACACTAACCCAAATGAACCATTCTAAAGTGGACACATTCCAGGACATACGTGTAAATATACTTAAGTTGTCAATTAGAATTCATCAACCTGGGCTACACAGTGAAAGGCTGCTTGGAACAGTAACAAACAGTTGAAAACTCTTGGCAGGTGATAAGGGCACCCCGGAATCCCAGGACTCAGAGGGTGAGGCATCAGGACCCTGCAGCTCAAAAGCTTTTTCAATACTGCCATTATTCTGCCTTGTGTAAGAAAATGGAAAGGTGAATATAGACTTGGAAAATACTCAAAATGTATGTGTATCTAGATTATGTAGATCAGTCAGGAAGACTACTCAATACCCAACAACTGAATGAGCACAAGCACAGCAGAGAAACACCAGAGACACCACCGTTTGTCCGAGCACAGCCGCCAGCTAGTAACTCCTTCAGAATCAAACCTAATTCTGCCACGTGAAGAGTCTACTACCGACTCGCCCACACAAATGGAGCACAAGACACTCGCACAGAATCACTACTACTTTCACTCACACGGCAACATTTACAACACAGATGTCCTTCCACATGCCAGTGTGGAAACAAACTGGCATGCACCTAGACGATGCAACACTACCGAGAAGTCTAAGCAGAACACTGAACAGGCTGGGCTTGCACAACACCAAGGCAGGAGGACAGCATACTGATGGTCTGGTTGGAATGTAGAGTGAACTCAAGGTTAGTCTGGGCAACTTAGGGAGACCCTACCTCCAAGAAAGGCAAAAGCAGGGCTAATTATACAGTTTGGTGGTTTAGTGCTTGCCTAGCACTTATGAGGCCCTTGGTTCAGTGTCCAGTACTGTAAGCAATACAGTCAAAACAAAATGCCCTATTGATCACTATCCATGTGATGTCAACGATCAGCTTGTTTCATTTTTGTTGTTTTTATTATTTATGTGCATTGGTGTTTTGCCCTGGGTGTTGGGTCCCCTGAAACTGGAGTTACAGATAGGTGTGAGTTGCCATGTGGGTGCTGGGAATTGAACCCAGGTCCTCTGGAAGAACAGTCAGTGCTCTTAACTGCTGAACCATTCCTCCAGTCCCTTTTGTTTTGTTTTAAAAGTATTTTATATAATGAAAGACACCAAACACTGAAAGGGCATACACTGAATGATTCCAGTTTTGTGAAGTTTGAAATAGAAAAATAAATCTATGGGAAAGAATTAGACAGCTGACTCTAGACATGAGAGTTTCCAGGATGAAGGAAATACTGCCTCTTAGACTAGCATTCTGGCTGTGCACTGTAGGCATTTCCTAAAACTCAACAAGACCCCATGTTCCGTGAATAAAACTATAGTAGAAAATTATCTCTCAGAAATGAAAATGAGATGCACATTCCCATATATTAAAAATAGCTCCAATATGCTTAGGGGTTGGGGTTGAGCTCCACAGTAGAGCATGTGCAAAGCTACAGGTTCAATTCCCCATACCTCAAAACCCAAAAGTACTACCTCTCAATGTGGGTGGTTTTTAGACCGTCACTCTGTCTCAGACTTTTTCTTTCCTTTCCCCTCTCAAGACACAGACTAGTGATTTTCATAGCCCAGGTTGGCCTCCAACTTGTGATGTAGGGAAGACCTGGTCCTCCTGCCTCTATCTCCCAAGGGCTGGGATCATAGGCAGTAGCCACCACACCCCACTGAGCCTATTTTTTCCCCTCCAAAGTCTTAAAAAAGCAGTTTGGATATGCTTATTTAAAGCCTTAAAAATGAGCCTCTACCAAATGTATGTTTAAAGTTGGAGAGATGAATGAATCATTAGGACTACCCACCCCAGCCTCTGCTAAAGTTTATTCTCAGGGCCCTATGTATGCTGGGCAAGCACTCTAACCACCGAGCCATATTGTTCATCCAAGAGTTTACTTCTGAAAACATAAACAAGATGGCTCAGAAGGAGTTTATCTGGATGTGCATATATTCATAAACACAATCTGCTCTTCGTAAATCCTAAGGTCATAGCCTTGTAACATTTACATGCAATATACTATGTGGAAACATACAATCTGACCTGTGAATATTTGTATCTTTGTCACTTCACCTTGCAAAAGACTGCGAGGCAAGCACTCATCACTGGTCTCTACCCATAGGCCTCATCATTGTTTTTATACAGTAAGTATGGCCACTTTGATTTTACACACGGGAGGGAGGGGGTGCTTTTCCCTTTGCAGATCAAACCCAGGGCCACTCTAAGGCTAAGCAAATGCTGTGTCACTGAGCTACATCCTGAACCCAATAATATTTGTAATTTGAATCCTAAGTTAAAAAACAAAAACAAAAACAAAAACCAAAGCTTTGATCCTAAACCTCACAAAACCTTGCACTTACTGTTTAGAATGAAGGCATTTAAAGCGCAGGTCCCTTTGCTGGCAACAGCTGTGTGATTATACCACAGACCCCTGAAAGCACTGAAACCTCACACTTCACAATCTGCCAGGACCCTCCAGTTAGAAAAACCAAAAGAACAAAATACTATTTTGATTCTGGGATTTGATAGCTAATACTCTTTAATACTTAAAGTATGAGACATTTGGGAGGATCAATATGCCTAACACATTTTAAAATACAAGCTGCCAAGTTTCAGCAAAGGCACATTCTATCAACTACGGCCAATTCCTAACTGCCAATCACATCCACTCATCCTGTCCTCCTTACTGACAAAGCTCTGCATTGTCTGGCATTATAACACACAGAGTGAAGCTTTTTCTTCCTTTGTCCTCATGCAGTCTAGCCAACGACACGAGGAAAACTCTAATAGGTGAGCTGTTACCCAACAGAGAGGGACAAATCCCAGCTAGCACACCATGCATATCCTTTGCACTTTCCCTCTCTTCTGCTTTGAACTCCGACACAGTGGATGGTGATACAGCAACCACCTTGTCACTTGAGAATAGAAGATAAAGATGGACCAGACATGAGACAGTGTTCTTGGATAACTAAACCAACCCTTAACAGCCCATTACCAAATTCCTTATAGTAAAAGAAAAGTCAAATTAACTTATTGTTGTTGAACTTCTGTTTACATACAGACCAACACAAGGATTAACACACAAAATGAAAAAGACAGGCTACAATTACAAATAGATTGGCACATAAAAGGTCACCATAAAAATCATACCTTGGGGATAGTATTTAGCTTTATGCCACAGCGGTAAGTTCTTGCCATGTGTGGAGTGAGCTGGATTTCCTTGGTAAGCTGCCTCCACTTTCCACACTCTGGTTTTGTGCACTGAACCTACAGGGGAAGTTAAGGCGAGATCAATAAAGCGCCTGCTCTTGAACTACCACATGATGCCCCACTCACTCTACTGCCGTCCCCACATGATCTGGCCCATGTTTTGACCCTAGGAACTGTATGGTGGGAAACTGTTCTAGCACTGAGTTATACCTCCAGACCCCTTATCTCGCATTTCTTTCCGATGATGTGATCAGGGTAATTTCTGATTCAATGCTAGCTCAGGCAACAGAATAATGATATAAGTTTTGAAAACTTATCAGGAAGATTTTCCAGCTCAAGCCCAAGGAGATAATGTGTTAAGCTCAGATACTATTACTCAAAAAGTATGCCATGAAACGCAAATTGTGATGTCCTGGATCAGGTTCTAGGTCACTGAAAGGACGAGAAATCAATTAAAATTCAAATCAAGTCAGGCAATGCAGTTCTTCACACTGTACCCATGCTAACTTCTCAGTCTGACAAACAGCCACGGTATGTGTCTAAGAGCGAGCACACGGCTTTTAGTGGCATCTCTGTAAGCTCCTTTTCCAAAATAGAAAATTCTGCATATCCGAGTGTGAATGAATGAAGTTGTATCTGGCTTCCCACATACCAGGAAATTAAAATGGATTAATGACCTAGATGTGAAATCTAAAACAGTGAAATTCTATGAAAGCACAGAGATGGGTCTTTATATGTCCTCAGATTTGGCAATGAGTTCCCAGCAGGGACCAAAGACATGAAGAAAATATAAACTGAAATTTATCAGACTAAATTAAATGATTCATGCAAAGGAAAAACCACTCAATGAAAAAATACCTGCCAATCACAGAATTGATGAGGGTTTGTATCCAGAATATGTAAGTAATTCTTACAAGAAGAAAAAGCCTAACTTGAGAATGAGCAGAGTTGCACATTTGCAAATGGCCAAACAGCACCAGCATTGAGGAACTATAAGAAGCAAAACCACAATGAGTCACCTCGTCACCATCCAGACAGCCAGCATTATAAAACACAAGAGCTGATAAGGATGAAGGCAGGAAGATCATGAGTTCAAAGTCACCATTAACTACTTAGCAAGTGTGAGAATAGTCTACTCTACATGACATCCATCTCAAAAAAGGCAAAAATATTGAGATGTGGTGGCGCACGCCTTTAATCCCAGCACTCGGGAGGCAGAGGCAGGCGTTCTCTGAGTTTGAGAAAAGTCTTCCTCTATATAATGAGCTTCAGGCCAGCCAAGGCTACATAGTGAGACACCTGTCCCTGTCTCCAACAACAAAAAGAAAAAACCAAAAAGAACTGGGGATGTGGTATGACAAGATCTGACCCCATGCACGGCAGAGCACAACAGAGACACAGGGAGCTAATGCTCAGCTTCTCAGGAGCACGGCAAGAGCCAGGCCTCGAGGGCAACTTAGCAAGCCCTGGCTCAAAATAAAAAGTAGGAGGGGGACCAGGAGTGTACATTAGTAGTGCAGTAGCAAGCACCAAAAACTAACCAACCATGAATGACCTATGGCCCATCCCCTACATATACATGTCTGAAGAACTGTCAAAAGGAATCCAATTATGTGTAACCCTGTTCATACTAGCTGAAAGATGAAACCACCCAAGTGTCCATCAAAAGATGGGTGGATAAACACGAGGCAGTGTGTGACATTACTTTCTTCCTTAGACTATTCTGAGTTGCAAAGATTTCTGCACAAGTTTAAAGACTCTGCTTTAACAAGCCTAGAAATGACCACGAGAAGACTTCCCACAAGGCAGCATCATTGCTCCTTGGTGTGCTGCGACAGCAGCGTCCCTCCTTACCCAGTAGGGCAGCTGCTGGTCTGCCATGAAGGCCTTGGGGCTGGGCTCTGTCTTGCCATTGCTGGTCCACACTCTTTTCCACGCCATGTATTTGTCATAGCCATCTTTGTGGCTGGAAACCATGCAGAGGAAAAAAGTCAACCTACAGGTTAAGTTGTAGTTTTCACACTCAACTCTGATCACATTTACATCAAAGACTTCACTATTCTTAGGCACACAGAGGGATGTTAACAACGGCACGCCCAAAGTAGGCTAGCAGGAGGAGCATGCTGTGGGCAGTGTACATCTGTAACAAGTAAGGGCAGAGTTCTAGATGGGGGAAAACGTTCTCAAGTTCAGGGTAAATCCTACAGCAACTGTAAAATTTTATCAGGGGATGGAATAACGTAATAAAATACTCAACTAAAATCAGAAGAAAAAGAGTGAATACAGAAATCCACTAGTAAAAGCCAAAGCAAGGCTGAGTGGCACGAGCCTGTAATCCCAGGCAATCAGTGGAGACACAAGCTCAAGGCCTGCTTAGGATGGCTGCCCAGTGCTCTGCCAGCTCCTCCCAGTTCTGTACCCTATCCCCGTGCACTGTGAGAGAACAGCGGAGCGCTGGAGCTCTCGAGACCTTATACACACTGAACACATCATGGCAGACACATAAGCCTGCACACATGCCACCCATTTTCTATCTTAAGTTTCATACATACACTGTATGTTGATTACAATCCGTTTTTCCTTTTCCTTCATCAGTCCCTAAACAGTTTTGCTTCTATGTTTATCTCAAACGTACCTATGTGGTTTTGTTACCTATATAAAATCTAGGGACCAGAAATGAGAAAATGCGTTTAATATCTGATAATTATCTTTAAGAATCTGCCTTAATTCAATCAATATGAGTATCTCCAGTTACATTCATTTTCCTATAAATAACATGACTTCACTCTGTATGTATGTATTTTCCCAGGCATTCATTCCTGTTTCTGGATACCCAGGTTCAGTCACTGTATGCAGTGCTTACAGCACTGACTTTCTGGTCACACTTCAGGTCATCATAGGCATTGGATGACTCAGTAACTCAGTAAGCCCAGCAAGTTTTAGCTTTGTGACCATCGTCCCCGGACCCTGCCACATCCCCTCGACCACAGAGACGTCAGTGAACAAACCTTCTGTAGTAGTGGTCAAAGCATTCATTACAGAAGTGTTCCCCACAGGAAAGGTGATACCATCGGGAGGTGTAGCCGTTTTTGGCACATCTGAAAAGAGCAGAATCAGGCAGCATTGGTAATGAAGACTAATTCTCACTCATGTTCATTTAACCAGCCCATTTTGCAGTATCTCCACTTCTATCAGCCAGGGACTAACAAGGGAAGCTGGAATAGGTTGAAAGGTCATACTGGCTGAGAGTCCCTGCTCTGAAATGCTTGGGATCAAAACTGTTTTAAATTTCAGTTGTTCTATGGGTTTTAGAATATCTGCACCACACACGTGAGGGGGAGGGGACCCATTATAAAGGTTACTGACAGTCAAAAGTTTTAGAGTTTAAGCACTTTGGATGTCGGATTGCAGGCATGCTTACTACCCTCAGGTACAGTGACAACACAGGGAGGACTCAGGTCAGCCAGATGTAACCTTCATGGCTGCCTGAGGCACTGAAGTCCAACCCAGACTGGGAGCATGACTGGGATTTTCTGAGGCTGCATGTGTGCGATAAGGCTATAATACCATCCAACTGGCTGCACCCTCGACAGCAGACAAGCTGTCCAAAACGACCGGCCAGGCCGCTGATGACACAGCACAAGAGTGAGAAGTCATGTGGTCATTGACATGGCCAACTCTGTGTGCAGAGCCAAACGGGGTTTCATTTGTTCAGATTTTATTCAATCTTAAGCCATTACTGAAGATTTTCCTATGGAGTTAAAAAGAAGTTCTAACTATGCCACAACAAACAAAAATAGTGAGTCTACATACAGCTGGCACCATAGGTTTTAGGGTTTTGTTTTTGTTTTGAGGCACGGTCTCCTGCACCCTGGGCAGGCACAGAGTTTGCTGTGTGGTTGAGGAAGACTTTGAATTAACTATTGGTTCTCCTGCCCCCATTTCCCCAGTGTTAGGATTACCAGGCATGTGCTGGCATGTCCACTTTCCAGAGCACTGGGATGGAACCCAGTTCCTGGTACATGCTAGGCACGTACATGTACTACAACTGAGCTACCTTTTCCCAGCTCTGCCGCTTTTGAGACCTGTATAAGGATATGGAAGAAGTAGGCATGCTACATGAAGTACACACACACACACAAAAATAACAAAAAGCAAACACACGTGGGTTCCTACTGGAAGCCTGGATCTGTGATGTCCTATGCCCTGACCCTCAAGCCCAAGGGCTGACACAGCGATGGCTAGGTGCATTTGAGGACACTGTCTGGCACAGCTGATCTGGATGTGATTTCTCTCACTAGGCTAGATACAAGCAGAGTGTCAAGGAAGCTGCGGTGTGTGGTGACTGTCTAAGCAGTCAGAATTGGCAGGTTACAGTTCCTGCATTTGTTTTTATGGAGAGTAGCATGAAGCGTGCCATACAAAACAACACGCTCACAGGCAGACGCACAGGCCAAGGGAGCCCTTCACACAGACCTTTCAGAAGCACTTGCAAAGCACACAGGATACATTGCCGTACAGCCAGCCTTTTCACATTTCCTGTACTTCTTTTCCGACGAACCATCTTCGTCCTCATCTGTGGTCTCTGCTGCTTTCTTCTTTGCCTACAGGAGAATCAGCCGAGGTCAAGATTTCACAGGTAGAGAAAGGGTGACCACAGCAGAAGGTTTGTTGCTGAGGTCACTGAGTTGGAAATTCTAAATGTCATTATGTTTGCAGCATTAGGGACCAAAACATACATGGCAGGCAGACACTACCAACTGAGCTACATCCACAGCTCCGGAAATCCTAAATGTGAAGGTCAACAGCATCCTGGCAATAGGACAGGGTTGGCCAGTACAACGGCTTGTATAAATAACTTATTACTAGAGAATCTAGAAACAGCACCTTCATGATAGGTAGGTCCAGAACTAGCATCCACATGAGCTTTTCTTAAGGGAAAACCTGACAGTCAAGATAAACAAGTCATTCTTGGGGACTGAAGAGATGGCTCAGCAGTTAAGAGCACTTACCGCTCTTATAGAAAGAAAACCCAAGTTTGGTTCCCAGCACCCACATGGCAGCTTATAACTGTTTGTAGCTCCCCTACCAGAAGACAGAATACCCTCTCTTGACTTCTGCAGATGCACACATATGTATATATACATGCACGCAGGCAAAATGTGCATACACATACGACAAAAATAAATCCTTTTACAAAGTTATTTATAAACTAAGAATTATTTTCCCTCTCTTAAAACAGTTAAATATTTCAGTATGGAAGATTTAAAAGCTAGACAAACAAAGAATTAGAGCACTCGACTTTTATTAAATACTTCACTACAAGCAAATCCACCATCACTCAAGGAACAACAAGCTCAGGACCAAATCCCCTTGAATGGCATCCAAGCCAGGCATGATCTGGCCTCAGTGTCCCATTCTGGAAGCAGCCACCCCCAGCTGTGATTCTCCCATCACCCCCCCCCCCCCCCCCCCCCCGTGATCCACAGTCTCCTCATCCTCCACTCCCTGCTGCACACTCCACACACTGCACCATGGGCTCCTCCACAGACACCCAGGCAAGGACTAGGGCTGTGTCAGTGCAGCTCCAACTCTCCACTCCCCATCAGCCATCCTCCAGGGCATAGCTAGAGTACCTGCCTCCCGGAGCTCCTCAAAGGCAGGCTATCGGAAACCTCGAAAGCACCTCTCCTCTTTGACCTCCCTCGAGGTGTTGCCATTGTTTTTGGAAAATCTGGAGGGGGAGGAATAAACCATTAAATTATTAGCATGTGCTGATATTTCAAGCCATTGTCACGAGCAGGCTGAGGATAAAACCCCCACTTCCAAGTTGTTTAACCTCCTGATGTCTGTGCTGTCGTGTATAAAAGGAGAACAAGCCAAGCCTGCTGATGTGCACCTGTCAGCCTTGAAATTGGGAGGCAGAAGCAGGAGGACCAGAAGTTTCAGGTCAACCTCTGATACACAACAAATCCAGGCCAGCCAGGATTGCATGGGTTACCTTGTCAGTTTTTGCTATGGCCCCTCCACCTAACTGTCCTGTTAGGGTTTCCTCGATCTAAATGTCTTAGTATAAAACTTACTTATTTCTCCTGAGTACAAGTTAAGAAATACCAGGCACTGTACAGGAATACTCCTACATAGAATACGAGAATCTGGATTAGATAAAAGCACTATTATCTTCTACTAGACAAATCTTAATTTCCATACTAGTCTGTTAACAGCATGGCTAAACAAGCATTGAGAGCAAACATCTAGCTGGGTGTGGCCACTCATGCCTGCAGTTCCAGTGGAGGAGGAGATGGTGGCAGAACTGGGAATTCACAGCCAGTTTCAGCTGCACAGTGAGTTCAAGGCCAGTCTGGACGTGAGCCACTGTCTCAAAACCAAACATCTATGAATTAGGCATTGAACCCATGAAAGAGTATGAGCTATTAGAAAATATTCAATAAGATAAGAAAACGCTTAGAGTAAACAATGACCTATTAATCTATAGTTATTCGGCCTTTCCTGCCATGCCATCGCTCACACACCAAATGGAGGAAGGAAGAGTAAGGAGGACATCTGTGTGGGTAACGTGGGGGCAGCAGAGCGGCACCACAGAGGGCAGGAACTGACACCACGCCTGTTAATCTTGGAGAAAAGTCTGAAGACCTTGTATACTCAGTTTCCACTTGTAAGTTGCATTCATGTCCGCAAGTCCAGTTCTCATAAATCATTAACAACACATGCAAACTCTCACATCCACACTAAGAATCACAACATCAATACTGTGGGTGGTTCAACTTTTCATGACTTTCTGCAAGCCAGCAGAATGCTAGCTACAACACAGTAAGACTACATTTTCTAAGATGCAGAAGATGACTTTTTTTAAGAGGCATTTTTTCCTTTATGTTTATGTACGGGGGGGGGAGCACATACCATAGCACAAATGTGGAGGTCAGAGGTCAACCTCTGGGAGGAACCAATTCTCTCCTTCTCCCATGTGTGTTCCAGGGATCAAACTCGGGTTATTAGGTTTGGCAGCAAAAGCCCTTCACCTGCTGTTCCATCTCTGTGTCTCACTGGCCCCCAATGGGGACTAGAGGGTGCTAGGAGTTTAGTTCAGTGATAAAAGACAAGCCTGGTGTGCATGAGGCCCTGAACTAAGTCCCCAACACATAAAATAAAATCAGTGCTACGGATTCCACTACGCTGGTACAGTGCTAATAGTAGAAATACAATCTACCTTCAATTCTTGTTAAATAAAGACTTTCTGAGTCTGGCGGTGGTGGTGCATGCCTTTAATTCCAGCACTCAGGAGACGAAGCAGGTGAGTTTCCTAGTTCAAGGCCAGCCTGGTCCACAGAGAAAATTCTAGGACAGTCAGAGCTACACAGAGAACCTATCCGAAAACAACAACAACAATGAACTTTCCAGATTCCAGTCGCACTTTTTAAAATTAACTTATTTTATGTTGTGCTGTAGGCAAGCATTCTACCACTGAACTACGTCTCATGCCTCATGTATACTTTCAAAAAGGGTGTCCAATTTAACCATTCACCTAAGTATTTTCACATACATAAAAATACATAAATTTCTTTACATGTAAAACATGTATTCTGCATTCACAAGATGGGCCACAAATAGAATACGTAAATATTCTGTGTTCACGAAGCCTAGTTAGTACACATAAGAACTGTAGCAAGAGCACTTGATGCTCAATGTGCGGTTCAGGAACACGAGAAATTAGCCTGGATTTATGCAACACTGAACATAAGCCAGAAACGCATGGCTCCTAAAACCAAGCATGGTTTCCAGACATTTCACATTTTTACACAAGAACTATCTGCAGAAATGAGAACACTGTAGGAGCTATCAGATCTGAAAGTTTTCGAGGCAGTGCATCTTCACCTGTAAGAATCCAATCAGCAAACAGCTTTCACTCTCTAACGCACTAATGTAATTCATCAGCGTTTCCACTGTTGCTCAGTCCCTGGGTCCTCATTAAAATGAAGGGGAAATGATTTGAGCTGAAGTTGGCAAACTTCTGTTTGAAAATCTACTCTTCGAAATAAAGGGTCATTAAAACAAACAAGTATGCTGACTGCTTTCCCACCTGGTTTTCTTGTTAGCTCAGGGTTTTATATGTAGCCCTGGCTACTCTAACTCTTGGCAATCTCCTTTCTGTCTCCAGAATGATGGGATTAGAGGAGAGAAGCACCACACACAGCTGCTCCCTCCCACCTGATTCTTCAGTAAAGATATCAACAGTCAAGAAAAGACACGAGGCAACAGGGAATTCACAACTCCATTACTGGGCTGGGTACTCAATGTTAAATTAAATCACTGGGTCCGTATTTCTGAAACTCATGGGAATATGAAGCGCCCAGCTTGCCTTATTTTAAGTGATGACACAGTATAAAATTTGCTTCATGGTCAATATTTTTTTTAAATACTTATTTATTTATTTATTATAATATTCTGTCTGCATGTGTGCCTGAAGGCCAGAAGAGGGCACCAGACCTCATTACAGATGGTTGTGAGCCACCATGTGGTTGCTGGGAATTGAACTCAGGACCTTTGGAAGAGCAGGCAATGCTCTTAACCACTGAGCCATCTCTCCAGCCCCCATGGTCAATATTTTATAAGCCTATTTCTTCCTAATTTTAAATGCAGAGTTTTGATTTTCTTTTGATTAAAAGATTAAGATACAAGTGAATTGAGCAATATTTAGAATTATGTTTAAAATAACTCCCAGGCGTTCTGAATGTAGCTTATTCAAACTACTTAAACTATTTAAACAACAACTGTTGTTCCTTTGCAAAACTACAGCTCCCAGCGTTCCGCTGGACTACAAATGCCAGTGCATGCAAGCGCAGGACACATTTCCCAGAAGCCTTTGCATTCCCCGTTAAAAAGCAAAGGCCGCCACGAGTACCCCCTTCTCTCTTCCCGCCTTTCCCATCGTGTCCACACACCTTTTACCTGCCTGTTACCCCTCCCCCATTAAAAGTGCACCCACGTGGGACCCCCGCCGTGTCTGTGTCTTCTTCCTCGCGTAAAGTCTTTACCCTCTAACCCGCAGACAAGAAAGCCAGCCAGGAATTAAGAACAACACCAACTATAAAATTTATAAAAACATGAATCAAAAAGAATCCAAAATAGAACAAAAATTCACAGTAGAGGCAGTGCTAGTTGTAAGAAAAGAGCAAACTACCAGAAACTTCGCTAGCAAATTGAAATCCCCTTGGGTCACTTAAAATAAGACAAACTGGGCACCTCATATTCCCATGCCAATCTGAGTTTCAGAAAGACAAACCCAGTGCTATAATTTAATATTGAATACCAACCCAACAATTCAATTCTGAATTCCCTATTGCCCCTTGTCTTTTCTTGACGGTTCCCTGTATGGAAGACAATTATTAATGGGAATTGTCTCATGTACCCTCAGAAGAAAACCTCAAAGGCTTTCACCACAATGTATTTTGTAAACATTCAAAGCAGATGTGGTGGCTCTGTATTCCAGCAGAGAGATCAAGGCAGGAGGACTGCTGTGAGTTGGGGGCGGGGGTGGGGAGAGGAACTAGCCAAAGCCAGAGTTGTGCCTGTGCCTGTGTTTACTGGGGGACTCTCCAAACAACAGACGTGGTCTCTGGCGAGCTCAAGGACTTGGGCCTCTGTGGTTGACTTCCAGATCACTCAACCCCAACTTTCTGCAGCTGGGCATGCTTCTTCCCTGCTCTCACGTGCCAGCTGCGCAGACTAACAGCCACCAGAGACCAAACCTGGCGGTGTGCAATCCCCAGGGGAGGCATCCCGGGAGTAATCAGGGCAGCTGCGCTGGGGTTACCCGCTACATCTGCAAACCCGACGGCGCCTCACTGCCCCAGGTGAGGAGCCTGGCGTGGGGTCTCTCCTCCTGGCCGCGGGGCTCCCCATAGACCCCCGATGAGAGCCCAGCGTGGGAAGAAAAGCCTGAGACCCCTCCTCCTGCTGTGGGGAACCCCCGACGCCTTGGGTAGGAGGGCAGTCTGGAGTTCCTCCTCCTGGCTGCGGGGTTCCCTGGGCCCAGGCTGGGAGCACAGCTACCAGTCCCGGCTACAGAGTTCCCCCACGGCCGCGACTGGGAGCGCAGCCTGGACTCTCTTCGCGGCTGGGGGGTTCCCACAGCCCCGAGTGGGAGCCCAGCGTGTGGTCCCTGTTCCAGGCTAAGGGGTTCCTACAACCCGGGTGGGAGCAAAGAATGGGGTCCCGCCTCCATGCTGAAGGGTCCGACGGCCCTGGGTGGGTTCCCAGCGTGAGGGCCCTCCTCCGGGTTGCGGGGTTCCTAGAGCCCCGGGTGGAAACCCAGCCTGTGGTCCCCTTCGCCCGGTTTGGGGCTGGAGACGGCGCCAGCGTGCCAGGTGAAGCCGCCACCCCAACTCACCTCTGGCCGGCCGAGCCGCAAGAGGCTCCGGGCAGGCTTTGGAGACAGCGGCGAATGGGAAAACCCGCAGCCCAGAGCGGGAAGCCCCGGCTCGCACAGGGTCCCCCGCGCCAATCCTTCCAGACGCAGGACGCCGGGGAGCCCCGGGGGACGCGCGCGCCTCCCGCCTGGGCTCGCCCCACAGCCGGCCGCTTTGTGCGGCTCCGTCACCCGAAACCGGACGCTCTCCCCAGGGCGCGTCCGCGGAGCCGCTAGTCCCTACCTCAGAGCGCTGGCCAGGAGGCAGCGCTGCCCCGGGCTGCACAGGACGGCAGGATCCGCACCAGCAGCTGCAGCACCTCCGCCGCCGCCGCTTCCGCCCCTATCGCGGCGTGACCCGGAGTGGGAGGAGCTCGTAGGCCCAGGGAGTGGGAGGGTCCGGGCGCTCGCCCCGCCTCGGCCATTTCCGCCGCTGCGCAAACTCCGCACCTGCGAAGGGCGGGACCTACGGGCTCTGGGCGGAGCCCTTTTGCCAGCGCGGGGGCGAGGCCTTGGTTGGGGGGCGGAGTCCTTGTGCCAGAGAGGGGGGGGTCAATATGACGTAGGAGGGGCCTGAGAGTCTTGGGCGTGGCCTGGCGAGCGTAGGCGTCAGTTCGTTCTGGGCGGGGTTTTCACGCCCGGGTAGGACCTATAGGACAGGAGCCCGGGCGTTTTCTCCGGGGCGGGGCCTGTCTGTATGGGGCGGGGCCTACGCGTCATGGCACCAGTCGAGTGGTTTCAGACTCAGGGACTCCCTAGGGTCAGAGGAAGGCAGCAGTGCGCAGCCAAGGTAAGTTCCCCGCCGGTGAGAAAGGCAGTGCTTTTGCTAAGACGGTTACAGCTTTCTTCAAAGGGAGTATGTGAAAAGCACGGATGACCAGCTACCCGCATCCGGAAAAGGGGCTTCGGGAACCGCCGCAAAACCTGGGAAGAGGTCAGAATGCAGAGGCCGTGCTTAATGGCGTGTTTCACGTGTTTTACACGTGTCCAAATGTAAAATACTTCCCATTCCATCTTCGTACTCTAGATGTGTGTACTTTAATGAAGTTACTTTTTAACGAAATTTAGGAATAAAGCTAAAGCAGACGTCAGGCGTTATGGTGCAGGCCTGTAACCCAGCTCGAGAGTGCTGAGGCAGAAGGAACTCAGTGAGTTAGAGTCAGTCCCTACTACGTGGTGAATTCCAGAAAGACCCTCTGTTAAAAAATTTAATCCTAAAGCAGAAACAAGTGTTTTTTTAGGGCTTGGACCAATGAGCATACTGGAAGTGAACATTTATGAGAGGAAACTATTGTGGGTTTTTCTTTTCTTATCGTCGTACTTTGTACTATTATTTTGTTCAGAATTTTATTTCTCCAGAAATGAACAGTGAAAACCACATTGAGGCCCTGTTACTACAGCTAAGTGATTGCATTTATGACGGCTTCGGTGAGAGGGATAGAGCTGGGCAGGGTAAAGATGATTCTAAGTTCAGAAGAGCACTTCTTTCTGAGGGCAACTTTTGGAGCCACAGTTTCTGATGATAGGAAATCCAGATAGGAGGAGAGTAATTCTCTTGCTTTTCTATATCCACAATAATCCCGTAGTTGCTACTGATCTTTCAGAATTCTAGGCTTTGCCCCCTGACATCAGGACCTGGAAAAAAGCCTTTAGTTAATAAACACTTGCTGTGAGGTGCATCTTTCTTCCCAGAGTTAAGAATGGTGTCCTTTAATCCTAAGTACGGACTCTAAATCATGTTCTAGTGCACATGGGAGCAGGGCTATAGCTCAGAGGCATACTGCTTGCCTGGAACACACGAACCCATAGGTTCAATTTGCAGTACCCTTCCAAAAGCTATGAGAACGTTATTTGACAATACAATCTTTCAATGATGTAGCAGTAATATATTGAACCCACGTATCTAAATTCTTCACCCTCCTGAAGCCCCACCAAATGTCGGGACTTTTAAATGCATCAGCCATTCATGAAGGAAGCAGAGGACTGCTGGGTAAGCACTCCACGGGTTCAACAGGTTGAACTCTGATCTGGCCATGGGGCCAGCCAATGGATGATCTAGGCAGTACAGAATCCCGAACTTTCCTGTCTTAACAGTACTAGTTCCAGAAATGGGAGTGGGAGTGGAACTAGGGCAATGGTCGGCTGAATTTCTGGTTTTAAAAAGGCTAAAATCACAAACTTCTTTCGTCAACTTCTTACAGCCAGGTTTCCACTCCTTGTTACATCTGTAGGTTTGTAGGGTGGGGTGCAGGTTATTCTCTGAAGTCAACTTTCCTAACATAGAACAGTGAAGTGTTCTTAGTCCTAGACTCACTGAAATGTAATTTTTGGTATAACTTACTGGATGTTGAAACTTGGATTTTGTTGTTTGGTTCGTTTTGGTGTTTGTTTCTTTTGATTCAAGGTCTCACTGTAGCCCTGACTGGCCTGGAACTCACAGAGAGCCTCTTGCCTCTGCCTCCCTAGTGCTGGGCTTAGAGGCATATGCCACCATGCCTGTCTTGTTCGTTTTTGAGAAAGGGCCCTGCTATGAAGCCTTGGCTGGCCTGGAACTGGCAACAACCCTCTTGTCTCCCAAGGACTGAGGACATGTGATACCATTCCTGGCTTTGATGTTGACATTTTTTTAGATTTATTTATATATTATGTATACAGTGTTCAGTCTGCATGTGTGCCTGAAGGCCAGAAGAGGGCATCAGATCTCATTACAGATGATTGTGAGCCACCATATGGTTGCTGAGACTTGAACTCAGGACCTCTGGAAGAGCAGTCAGTGCTCTTAACCACTGAGCCATCTATTTTTAAGAAGCTATTGTCAGGGGGTTTTGATAGTTCATCAACAGAATCACAGGTCCTGATGTCATTGCAGATATTTTTCCATTTAGGCACTGGAGATACCATCCTCTGAGACAAAAATTGTCTTCAAACTATGGCTGATGCCACCTCACTCCGTGTGAAAGAGCTCCCCAATGCTGAAGTGCAGAAGAACCGCGTACTAACCCTGGAAGAATGGCAGGATAGGTGGGTGACCTGTAACAACGGATTTCATCAGGAACAAGGGCATTGGTAAGACGTGTTTGGTCTCTGACAGAGAAATTGACTGGAGTAAGGTGGGGTGGGGAGGTAGTGTGTGCCTCAGTTGGCAGAGAGCCATGCAGGACACTTGGTGTGATCCACAGCACTGAACAAAACTGGGCAAGATGGCATATGCCTATAATAACAATTGAGAAATGGGAGCAAGAAGGATCAGAAGTTGAAGCTGCATAAGTGAGTTTGAGGCCAGTGCTTAGCTCTATGAAACTTTACCTCTGAAAGAAAAGAAAGGGGGAAAAAAAAGCAAAAAGCAGCTTGATGTGGGAGTATTGTCAATATTCTGTCAATCATGTTTTAAATAAACTCTGATTGACCAGGCAGGAAGTATAGGCAGGTCAACCAGACAGGAAGTAGAGGCAGGGTGATGAGAACAGGAGAATTCTGGGAAGAAGGAAGCTCTTCCCCAAGTCCTGCCCAGATCACTGAAGAAGCAGGTGTGACCTGCCCAGCTGAAAAAGGTACTGAGCCATGTGGCTAACATAGATAAAAAATAATGGGTTAATATAAGCTACAAGAGCTAATACAAAGACTAAGCTATTGGGCCAATCAGTTTTATAACTTATGGAGATCTCTGTGATTTTCTCTGGGACTAAATGGCTGGGGGACCAGGCAGGACAGAAACCCCAACAAGCCCGGCCCTCATGTTATAGTGGCTGACTTTAAAAGTAATATTCAAATACAATTTTGGATTTATTTTTATTGTAATCATCTCATATTATGCAGCCTATCAGATATCAGAAAGTATCCATAGCCAGCCATACTTTAAATTAGCAGTGTGTGTTTTCTTTCATTGTATAATGATATGACTTACAGACGATGACATTTTAGATTTATGAAATGCATTTTCTTTTTTAAAACCACCCATACTTTGGTCATGGTACGTATGCATGCAGCAAAATGCTGAAGTAAGATTTAAGCTTCACCAGTAACCTGGCTCTGCTCAGGAAGGCACTGCCACCAACCCCAACAGTCTGCCTTTCATCCCTAAGCCCCACAGGATGAACTAACTGACTCTTGGAAGTTGTCTTCTGACCCCCAGACATGTGCCACGACAGATGTGTACACACACACACACACACCACCACCACCACCACCACCACCACCACCACCATCATCATCATAAATTAATTTAATTAAAGTTTAAAAAGAGTTAAGCTCATTGAGAAGCTATTCCATATTGAAAGGATTGAAATGTAGATAGGTCTATAGAACACTTAACACCACTTAGGTCACAACAGAAATCAAAGTGTAAATGTGGTAATTAGGACAGACTTTTCCAGATGTATCACTCATGGAAGCAGAAGTTATTTTACAGTCATGAAAACTCAGGATGTTAGTCATATTTAACACTAAGTAGCTATGTAATGAAGCAAGTTCCTTAGCTGCCCTGTTTAAGTTTAAACTGGGGGTTGTAATAATTTACATTATTTTCTTGTTCCATTGTTGGGAGCTTGGGAAGTTCTTAGTGTCATTAATTCTATTCCCTTCTCCTGTGCATTGGGCTAGTTAAAGCAAGCACTGTTGTAACTTTGTTTTACTCCCCAGACTATTAAAGAAGCATTTGGATACATTCCTTAAAGGCCAGAGTGGACTGAGAGTGTTTTTCCCTCTCTGTGGAAAAGCAGTTGAGATGAAATGCTAACCATTAACTAGTTTTTGTGGAGTAATACTTGGGGTGAATATTTAACAAGATATGTGTATGTTAAAAAAAAAAGTGAGGTGGGGGGAGCAGAAGAAGGGTAGGGAGTGGGAACTGGGATTGGTATGTAAAATTAGAAAAGATTGTTTAAAAAATTTAAAAAACCAGAGACGCGGCGGAGAGGCGCGGCGTCCAGACACGGCAGAGAGGCTCGGCAATCAGGAATAGGCTTTGGGGGACCGGTGTGGCAGCAGATGCAAGCGGCGGGGATGGGCGCACAATAACGAGAGCAAATCGCCCCACTACAATTAAATCAAAGAGGTAGGCCTTTTGTTGGCGAGGTCACTGGCAAACGGGGAGCCTGGTCCTGTCCTGAAGACCCTTCGGAGGGGTGAGAAGGTTCTTGGCCTGTGGCAGGAACCAGGAAACAGAGCAAGGGCATTTTGTAAGTGGAGCCCTTGGCCAGCAGGGAAACCTGATCTGGTTTTAAAAGACCCATTAGATAGGATCAATAGGAGGAGATGGGCAGGCACCAAGGCAAGAATTTACCCAATAATCTGAAAAACAGCATGAAAACACCAGAATCCAATGATCTTACAACAGAAGTATTTGAACACCCTAACACAGAAGAAGTGGAAAAAATTGACTTTATGAAAGCAATAGAGTCCCTTAAACAACATGTAAAAAACGCCCTTAAAGAAATGGATGAGAAGTATAATAAAAAGTTTGAAGAAATGAGTAAATGCGTACATGATACCCTGGGAAACCAAGAAAAAAACAATCAAACAGGTAATGGAAACAGTTCAAGAATTGAAAACTGAAATGAAGGCAAGGAAGAAAATACAAACTGAGGACCAGCTGAATATGGAAAATCTAGGTCAACGAGCAGAGTCTACAGAAACAAGCATAATCAATAGAATACAATAGATAGAAGAAAGAATCTCAGATTCTGAGGACACCATAGAGAAAATAAACGCACAGGTCAAAGAAAACAGCAAAGCCAACAAATTCTCAACACAAAACTTTCAGGAAATATGGGACACAATAAAAAGACCAAACCTAAGAATAATAGGAATAGAAGAAGGAGAAGAGTCACAGCTCAAAGGCCCAGAAAATATTTTTAACAAAATTATGGAAGAAAACTTTCCCAACATAAAGAAAGATGTTCATTTAAATATTCAAGAAGCATACAGAACACCAAACAGACTGGATCAAAGAAAAACATCTCCTCGTCATATAATAATCAAAACACAAAATATACATGTTAAAGAAAGAATATTAAGAGCTGCAAAGGAAAAAGGCCAAGTAACTTATGAAGGTAAACCGATCAGACTTACACCTGACTTCTCTATGGAAACCATGAAAACCAGAAGGTCCTGGATAGATTTACTGCAAAGCTAAGAGACTATGGATGTAAACCCAAACTACTATACCCAGCCAAGCTATCGTTCACTATCAATGGAGAAAACAAGACATTCCAGGATAAGAACAAATTTAAACAATACGTAGCCACAAATCCAGCCCTACAGAAAGTAATAGCAGGAAAATCGCAACCCAAGGAATCCAACATTGCCAACACTGCCTACAATAACTCAGGCATCAAACGACCTTTCACCAGCACATCTCAAAGAAGGGAGACACACAAACTCTACTACCAAAAACAATAAGAATAACCAGAGTAAACAACCACTGATCATTAATATCACTTAATATTAATGGGCTCAATTCACCTATAAAAAGGCACAGGCTAAGAGATTGGATACGAAAACAGGATCCAACATTCTGCTGTTTGAAGAAACACATCTTAACCACAAAGACAGGCATCTACTCAGAGTAAAGGGTTGGGAAAAGGTCTTTCAAGCAAATGGTCCTAAGAAAAAAGCAGGTGTGGCCATACTAATTTCTAACAAAACTGACTTCAAACTAAAATAAATCAGAAGAGATCGAGATGGTCACTTTATACTCATAACAGGAACAATTCATCAGGATGACGTCTCAGTCCTGAATATCTACGCCCCTAATATAAAAGCACCCACTTATGTAAAAGAAATATTACTAAAACTCAAGGCAGACATCAAACCACACACACTAGTAGTAGGAGACTTCAACACACCTCTCTCTCCAAGGGACAGGTCAATCAGACAGAAACCTAATAGAGAATTAAGAGAATTATTGGAGGTAATGAAGCAAATGGACTTAACAGACATCTATAGAACATTCCACCCAAATAGGAAAGAATATACCTTCTTCTCTGCAGCTCATGGAACCTTCTCAAAAATTGACCACATACTCGGAAACAAAGGAAACCTCCACAGATACAAAAAATATCAGTGTCCACCTGTGTCTTATCTGATCACCACGGATTAAAGTTAGAAGGCAGCAACAATGCTACCCACAAAAAGCCGACAAACTCATGGAAACTGAACAGTCAACTACTGAACCACACCTGGGTCAAGGAAGAAATTAAGAAAGAAATTAAAGTCTTCCTTGAATTTAATGAAAATAAAGAGATAACATACTCAAACCTATGGGACACCGATGAAAGCAGTGCTAAGAGGAAAGTTTATAGCACTAAGTGCCCACTTAAAGAAAACGGAGAATGCATACATTGGGGACTTAACAACACACCTGAAAGCTATAGAAAAAAAAGAAGCAGACAAGCCCAGGAGAAGTAGAAGACTGGAAATAATAAAACTGAGGGCGGAAATCAACAAAATAGAAACACAGAAAACAGTCCAAAGAATCAATGAAACAAAAAGTTGGTTCTTGGAGAAAATCAACAAGATCGACAAACCCCTATCCAAACTAATTAAATGACAGAGAGAGAACATGCAAATAAATAAGATCGGAAATGAAAAGGGGGACATAACCACAGACACAGAGGAAATTCAGAGAATCATTAGATCTTACTACAAAAGCCTGTATGCCACAAAACCGGAAAACAAAAGAAATGGACATTTTTAAAATAAGTACCATATACCAAAGCTAAACTAAGACCAGGTGAATGATCTAAATAGACCTGTTACTCGCGAAGAATTAGAAATGGTTATCAAAAATCTCCCTTCGAAAAAAAGCCCAGGACCAGATGGTTTCAATGCAGAATTCTACCAGAACTTCCAAGAAGAACTAATACCTATACTCCTTAATGTATTTCACAATATAGAAACAGAAGAGTCATTGCCAAATTCCTCTTATGAAGCTACAGTTACCCTGATACCAAAACCACACAAAGACCCAACCAAGAAAAAGAATTACAGGCCTATCTCACTCATGAATATCGATGCAAAAATTTCTCAATAAAATACTGGCAAACCGAATCCAAGAACACATTAGAAAAATTATCCATTATGATCAAGTAGGCTTCATCCCAGAGATGCAGGGCTGGTTCAACATATGCAAATCTATCAATGTAATCCACCATATAAATAAACTGAAAGAAAAAACCATATGATCATTTCATTAGATGCTGAAAAAGCATTTGATAAAATTCAACACCCCTTTATGATAAAGGTCTTGGAGAGATTAGGGATACAAGGGTCATACCTAAATATAATAAAAGCTATTTACAGCAAGCCGACAGCTAACATTAAATTAAACGGAGAAAAACTCAAAGCCATCCCACTAAAATCAGGAACACGACAAGGATGTCCACTCTCTCCATACCTCTTCAATATAGTGCTTGAAGTTCTAGCAATAGCAATAAGACAACATAAGGAGATCAAGGGGATTCATATTGGAAAGGAAGAAGTTAAGCTTTCGTTATTTGCAGATGATATGATAGTATACATAAGCGACCCCAAAAACTCTACCAAAGAACTCCTACAGCTGATAAACACCTTTAGTAATGTGGCAGGATACAAGATCAACTCCAAAAAATCAGTTGCCTTCCTATACACTAAGGATAAGGAAGCAGAGAGGGAAATCAGAGAAGCATCACCTTTCACGATAGCCACAAATAGCATAAAATATCTTGGGGTAACTCTGACCAAGGAAGTGAAAGATCTATTTAACAAGAACTTTAATTCTTTGAAGAAAGAAATTGAAGAGGACACCAGCAAATGGAAGGACCTCCCTTGCTCTTGGATTGGGAGGATCAACATAGTAAAAATGGAAATTCTACCAAAAGCAACCTATAGATTCAATGCAATCCCCATCAAAATCCCATCAAAATTCTTCACATATCTGGAGAAGACAATAATCAACTTTATATGGAAAAACAAAAAACCCAGGATAGCCAAAACAATCTTATACAATAAAGGATTGTCTGGAGGCATTACCATCCCTGACTTCAAACTCTATTACAGAGCTACAGTATTGAAAACAGCTTGGTATTGGCATAAAAACAGAGAAGTCGACCAATGGAATCGAATAGAAGACCCTGACTTTAACCCACAAACCTATGAACACCTGATTTTCGTTAAAGGAGCTAAAAGTGTACAATGGAAGAAAGAAAGCATCTTCAACAAATTGTGCTGGCAAAACTGGATGTCAATATGTAGAAGAATGAAAATAGATCCATATCTATCACCATGCACAAAACTCAAGTCCAAATGGATTAAAGACCTCAATATCAGTCCGAACACACTGAACCTGATAGAAGAGAAAGTGGGAAGTACTCTACAGCACATGGGTACAGGAGACCACTTCCTACGTATAACCCCAGCAGCACAGACATTAAGGGCCTCATTGAATAAATGGGACCTCCTGAGACTGAGAAGCTTCTGTAAAGCAAAGGACACTGTCGCTAAGACACAAAGGCAACCCATTGACTGGGAGAAGATCTTCACCAACCCCGCAACTGACAAAGGTCTGATCTCCAAAATATATAAAGAACTCAAGAAACTAGACCTTAAAAGGCTAATCAACCCAGTTATAAAATGGGGCACTGATCTGAACAGAGAATTCTCAACAGAAGAAGTTCAAATGGCCAAAAGTCACTTAAGGTCATGCTCAACTTCCTTAGCGATCAGGGAAATGCAAATCAAGACAACTTTAAGATACCATCTTACACCTGTCAGAATGGCTAAAATAAAAAACACCAATGATAGCCTTTGCTGGAGAGGTTGTGGAGAAAGGGGTACACTCATCCATTGCTGGTGGGAATGCAAACTTGTGCAACCACTCTGGAAAGCAGTGTGGCGGTTTCTCAGGAAATTCAGGATCAACCTACCCCTGGACCCAGCAATACCACTCTTGGGAATATACCCAAGAGAGGCCCTATCATACAACAAAAGTATATGCTCAACTATGTTCATAGCAGCATTGTTTGTAATAGCCAGAACCTGGAAACAACCTAGATACCCTTCAATGGAAGAAGAAGAAAGTATGGAATATATACGTATTAGAGTATTACTCAGCAGTAAAAAAGAAGGACTTCTTGAATTTTGCATACAAATGGATGGAAATAGAAAACACTATCCTGAGTGAGGTAAGCCAGACCCAAAAAGAGGAACATGGGATGTACTCACTCATATTTGGTTTCTAGCCATAAATAAAGGACATTGAGCTTATAATTCACGTTCCTAGAGAAGCTAAATAAGAAGGTGAATCCAAAGAAAAACATATAGGCATCCTCCTGAATATTAACCTTCATCAGGCGATGAAAGGAGACAGAGACAGAGACCCACATTGGAGCACCGGACAGAAGTCTCAAGGTCCAAATCAGGAGCAGAAGGAGAGGGAGCATGAGCAAGGAACTCAGGACCGCAAGGGGTACAACCACACACACTGAGACAATGGGGATGTTTTATCGGGAACTCACCAAGGCCAGCTGGCCTGGGTCTGAAAAAGCATGGGATAAAACAGGACTAGCTGAACATAGCAGACAATGAGGACTACTGAGAACTCAAGAACAATGGCAGTGGGTTTTTGATCCTACTGCACATACTGGCTTTGGGGGAGCCTAGGTAGTTTGGATGCTCACCTTACTAGACCTGGAGGGAGGTGGGCAGTCCTTGGGCTTCCCACAGGTCAGGGAACCCTGATTGCTCTTCGGGCTGATGAGGGAGGGGGACTTGACCGGGGGAGGGGGAGGGAAATGGGAGGCGGTGGCGGGGAGGAGGCAGAAATCCTTAATAAATAAATAAATTAAAAATTTTAAAAAAACATTCTCAGAGTCATCTGTGGCAGGACATACCCATAATTACATGGCTCTAGTAATCCTTAATTTCATGGCCACATTTGAATATCAGGTTATAACAGCCATTTAAAGTTTTACTTGTTAATTTTTTATTTATATTTATGTGTATGTCTTAGTATGTATGCTCTGTATATGTGTGTGTGTGTTAGAGAGAAAGAGGGGGTGGGAGGGAGAGGGAGAGACCACAGAAGCCAGAAGAGGGTGTTCCTGGTAGTCTGAGCCACCTGATGTGGGTACTGGGAATTGAACCTGCGTCCTCTCAAGAGCAGCAGTGCTCTTAACCACAGAGCCATAACAGCCATTTAATACATGCTTTTAGCTACAAGTTGAGACAGTGCGGCCTGCAAAAATTTTACTCTTTATTGGAGAATAAAATCCAAATGCATATGTTTTGTGGGTAGATCACTGGTATTGACATGGGGGTGGGGACTGAGCATTTTAAAGGTAAGTCTATTTTGTATTTACTAACCTTTTCCACTGATCTTTTCTTCCCTCCTGCCTAGTGATCGATAGGAGTTCTCAACATTTAAGATTTAAGCAAATACACATCTTGGAGGCTGTGTTTGTGGTTGTGCATTATCATGACAGCAGTGTTGTGTGTAAAAGTAATTTCTAGGGTTGTGACTCAGGGTAGCCCTGTAGTAATGGCGACTTGTTGATTGGCGTGAGGTCTTTCTGCAGAGGACTGCTCACAAGAACTACTCTCCTCACCACTGGGTTTATAGTGGTGACTCACACTAACAAAATCTCCTATTTGCTCATGGGCGGAAGAGCTGAGCTGAACTCTGGACTACAAATACTGTCCTGCTAAAAGGTTTGCTACACTTTGTGTTTTTCTGTTGCCTTCCATTCCAAACATCCATAGTTATTGAAATCTCTAAGCTACTTATAGACATTAGACCACATACACAGATCCCGGAGATATGAAAAAGGAGGCTAGAGTTCCCCTGCTGGTTCCAAATTAATTCACTCCGTAATTGCCAAGATCACAAGTGTATACCACCACCCTTGTTTTAAGCAATGTCAGGGACTGAACCCAGGGACTGAACCTTGTGCATGCTAGGCTAGTGCTCTACCAAGTGTGCTAAATCCTCAGGACCCCACAAACTATTTTCTGGGGGCCTTTGAAGCAAAATACAGGAAGACAAGGTCATGCCTGACTCAGTTTGCACTCTTGTTGTTTGGAAACAGACAACAAGATACAACAATTAGTTGTATCTCTAATTTTATAACTATGACAGAGTCTCCTAAAGACACTCTTGTATTTGAGGATGGTATTTTGTTGTTAATCGTTGCATGTTTGTTTGCTTGATTGGCTTTTGAAACAGGGTCTCAGCTAGCCTAGTGGCCCTTGAAAATATGTGTGTGTGTGTGTGTGTGTGTGTGTGTGTGTGTGTGTGTGTAGCCAAGGCTGGTCTTGAATTCCAGACCTTTTGCTGTCACCTCCTCTAAAAAAAGTAAAATTTGTGCAGCCCACACTGTCTCAACTTGTAGCTAAAAGCATGTATTAAATCGCTGTTACAGGGCTAGGTAGGTAGCTCTGTGGTTAAGAGCACTTGCTGCTCTTGAGAGGACGCAGGTTCAATTCCCAGTACCCACATCAGGTGGCTCACAACTACCAGGAACACCCTCTTCTGGCTTCTGTGGTCTTTCTCCCTTTCCCTCTCTCTCCCTCTCCTGTTCTCTCTATCTCTCTCTCTCTCTCCTGCTCTCTCTTTCTCTCATACACACACACGCATACACAGAGCATACATACAAAGACATACACATAAGCAGAAATAAAAAATTAAGTAAAAACTTTAAATGGCTGAAGGATTATATTTCTTATTAGAGAAATGCTTTAATGGGCTCTTGCCAAACCAGAAGAGAGTGACTTTGCAAGGTACATATGAAAAAACAACCCTGTAAACAGAAATGGTAATTCTGTGGCTGGAGCCGAGAGTTTAGGCAACAGTAATGAAACTGTATAGCTAGCTAGCTGGGTGTTTATTGAATGTTTTGGGAGTCTCCATTTGTAACAAAAAATTTAAGGTTTGGGGATGTAATTCATTGGGATAGTCCTTTCCTGGCATCCACTGGTTCAGGCTTCTTTCCCCCAAACTGCAAAATAATATTAAAAGTTGAAATACAAATACAGAACGGAGCTACTGTCATTGTATGGAAGTTATCTTTTCACTCGGGTAACTGACCTATGTGTATACAGGCATTGGATATGAGCAGATAAAATAACTAGGAACAGGGGCCAAAAAGCATTAAAATGAAATAGGAGCATTATTTTAGGGTTTCACTTTTGTCTTATTTGTATTTCAGGCGATGGCGCATGTGCTGGCTGGGAAATAAAAATACATGCAGCCAATTTAGATAACTCCTTTGCTTATGTTTTCTAACTTCAAAACCATGTATGAAGAATGAAGAACCAGTCGCTGTGTGCTAGAGTACATTCCTGGGCAGTATGAGAGACAGGTTATCAGTGCGCTTCACTTTAGAACTATAAACTTTATAAACTATAAACTCTGCCCATGTTGGGAGTGTGCACTCTTGTGTCGATAGTAGACACCGTCCGTCTTGTTTCTGTTTTGAAATGTACCGTCCATTCTCAGTTAACAGATGTGAGAATGGTTGGAACATCACGTGATATCACCTTTGGTCACCTGTGGCTTCATCTGCAGAAGACATGAGATAAAAGCCAAACTCCACCCCCATGAGTGAAGCTGCATATGAGCAGACTAAAGTCACATGTGTGCTGTTCAGACAGTGCCCTGCTGCCTCAGTTTACCCCCAGGCCCAGCCTTTCTTCTCCACACTTGGTGTCAGAAACTTCCCGTTCAGTTTTCCTCATCCCATCACTTCACAGCGATTCAAACAGCACATTTTCCAACACCTGCCTTCTGAAACCGCCCTTAGGACTCCATCACAGGGAGTGCCCCATTGTACTGTTTCTCCAGCTGACAGGTTTGTGAGTGTGGTATGTACTTGTGTTTGCTGAGGATTGATGGAAGAATAAAAAGCAGACAGATCTAGGGTTGTACAAGATGCAGTTTACTGAAAGATTTACAGAAGTGTGGGCCTAAGAGGCAGCTGGTTGCTCACTGTTTGGGTCAGAAGAAACATATATGAGTTCGGGTCAAAGGCTCTCGATCACTGGGATTTAGTTTATCTTAACACCAGAGTCAGATTGCTCCTGGAGCAAGGGTCCCATCATCAAGTTCCACAGACCCCTCTAAAGGATCTATTTGTATTTTGCAAGACAATATACAGAAAACTGGCTAAGATTATTCTTTATACACAATGACATTTTGGAATCAATATGGCTGCAGTCATAACCTGAATCTACATATTCCACCCTTTATTATAGGCTCTTACTATCTCACACACCTCCTCTTCTACGGTGTTCCTTGAGCTCATGAGGGATTGTATCAGGTAGATAGCAGTCAGGAGGTGATTTGTGAGATTTGGAAACAGACCCTTCAACAGCAACAGTGAGGCAAGTGTTGCTAAGGCATAAGTAATCATGAAACAAGGACACAACCAACTGTTCCTCTCTTGGAGCCCCAGGAACTAAACTAATGACTTAGCATCATCAAAACAGAGACAGAATCAGTCAAGGCACTATACTGGGTGACAGTGTGATACAAGATTTGTCACATCAGAGATGAGCATGCACTTTGTTCCGTAAAAGCTAAGGTTGCCGCGTTCATGGATAAAACTTCATTGAAATGTCCAGGAGAGTCGATAAGATCAAACCAGCTGCTGCGTTGCAGAATCCTCTTTTCCTGGTCACCTGCAGGGATTCGGGGACTCAGAGGAACCCATTTGCTGGCTGTCATGGGCCACACCACCGCGTAGGGAAACTGCCTGCTGTGTCAGGACTATGCTTGCTCTCTCCTGGACGGGGACCTGGCAGAGCAAGGCTGTCCTGGGAACCCAAAGAGGCAGGTGCAGCCAAGCCCATGTCCTGCAAAGATGATGGGGACACACAGCTGTGAGTGGGTGTGTGGTCTCAGAAGACACTGAAGTAGTGTGACCACCATGCAGACCGAAATAGCGTTCCGATCACTAGTGACCAACCACCGTGGAGTCACTGGTGACGCAGCAGATGTCTCCTGAGTGCACGACAACATAGTGTCACTGCCGGAATTATCAGTGAATCCGATGAGGTCAGGTTCCATGGAGACCAGTACAAGCCCTTCCCCTCTCTAGAATGTAGGTATCTGGGCCTAAAATCACATTATTGGCAAAGATACACACTTAACGCAATAGTCTCCTCCTGCTGTGCCATGCTGCCCACCCCAGCCAACCTGCTCCCTGCATCTCTCTGAGCACCTCTCAGAGTGCATCTAGGAGAAACATGGAGACTTTGGTGAGCTCCTGTGCCCTGAATGAACTGTAGGTACAGCCAAGAGCAGGTCACTAAAGAAAAGGTTTCAGAAGGAGTCCCAGCAGGATACTTCCACAGCCATGGAGAGAGGTGGCCCAGGGAGGCCCAGAGCAGGACAAGCAAGAAAAAGGCTTGCAGGAGTGAGGGCCTGCCAAGCCTGCAAGCTGAGCCTTTGCCTAAGTCCAGGCCTAAGTCCAAAGGATCTCTTCCTATACATGGGGTAGTAGGATGCTCGTGACGTCATTAGAGACAAGCTGCTGCAAAGGATGGGCGCTTACACAGAGTCCCAGCATATTGAAGATGACAAGATGAGGAACCCCAGCCCTCTGAGAGCAGCTACTCTCATCACCAGCAGGGGGCACTATGACCTAGGAGAAAGCAGAGTAGTGCCTGGGCTGTGGCCATCATACCAGCCCCAGAGGCCACACCATCCAATGAAGAACAGGTGGGTCACAGACAGGGACAGCAATCAAACCTCGCTGCCCAGAGAGTCTATGTCCCCAGGAGACTCTCCTCTAGTCCACAGGGGACAGATTCTGGGCTACCTTTCCCATGTCCGTCAGGCAGTCATTCAATAAAGTGGCATGTCCGACCAGCCCAGTATTACTCAGCCATGTTGGCAGAGGAAAGATTCTTCAGTAAAAATTCATTCTGATAGAAGAAAGGCTTTCCTTCTTGTGTGAGCTCACCGTCTGTGTGCCAGCGGCTGCTTCTTGGGACAGGGACTGCTTCCTGATTTTCTTTCAGCTTTGAGCATGGTGGCTTCTGTCTGCACTGAGCTGGGCACAAGGCAAGGTCAGCATTTGGTCGTCTTTGAAGCAGCTTCTAGAAGTGAAGGGCACAGACTGGAATGCACCCAGAACCGACAGTTCCAGAAGACATGATTCCCTATGTAGAAAACAACAGTGAATCTGTCAAACAAAACAGAACATACTAGAACTAATAAACAATTTTATGTTTATAGGAAATAATATTTCTACCTAAACTGTATTTCCATAAACCAACAAATGTGAGAAGGAAACTAATCTGATTCTACAGTTTCATTCACAAAAGGGTTAACTATTTGGAAGTGAAGCACTGAGGAGAGGAAGGGAAGCTGTGGTCAGTGGGTGCTGGGTGAGGACAGCCATCCTCCAGAGGCATCTGTGAATTCAGTGCAGCCCTCGCTCAGAATCCCAGCAGATTCTTGGGGGAGGGAAATTTGGCACACTAACCCTAAAATTTACATTAAAGTGTAAAGGACCTAGAATGCCTGAACACATGGAACTAACTACATGGTTTGCATGTAACCAGAGATTACAAGAGAAGTAGAATCTTATTAAGACATTTTTATGGGATTGCCTAGGAACGTTCCCAGGATCCTGCTTGGACATTCGGATTAATTTTCCGAACCTATGGGTTTGATGGTAGAGGACTTGGCAGTCTTCTTTAATAGGGAGCAGGGGAGTGAAGGTGCAGAAGGACCTACTGCAGCTGTGAGAAGGATGCTTCCGGAAAGAGCTGGTGCTCTCTAGTTGGTGAGAACAGCTTTTAGAGTTGGCCTTCTTTAAGAAGATAGACCTGTTTTTGTTGGTTTGTTTTTGCTTTTGTTTTAGCTATGGGTGGCTACTGTAGTTGCTGATGGAAGCCAAGGTCTCGTCGTGTATCTGAGCTCTAGTGTGTGTAAGTGTAAGAGAATCATTAGTGGGGAATAGTTGTCCACATAACATTTTATATGGCCAAGTACAATGTCCCAGAACTGTGGTCCCTTGAATTGGTAGAGAAACATAATTTTAGTTTTGGCTATATTTTCCCACTGGGTGCTCAAGACTATCTAGATAGCCAAAATTAATTTTAAGTTTTGTACCATTAAGGCCAAATGAAGATCTAGTCCTCAAGGGCTCCTGTGGCTTTTGAGGAACCTCTGGCTCCTTGAACTGTTCTTCACCAGTTGTCCATCTGTGTGAGGATAAGCGGAGGCTTTTCCCACCCTGGCTGTGGCTTCCCTGGAAGCACGGAAGTGGTCATCCCTCTCTGCTGACCCTCTTTGTAGACTGGACTCTGTTAAATTCATTAGGGGTCTCTGTGGCCTCCCTGAACAAGAGAACAGGTGATTTTTACAGTTACAGAACATTTCTAGAGATGACCACAGCCCCCTGGGATCTCAGTAATCTTGTGGGTAAGGGGGAAGTATTTTCCCTTTTAGTCCCTCTGACCATATGAGAGTAGCTTTCAAGGATGGTTCCTAACATCCAGAAGACCAGTTACACCTATGCTTTAAGCTACTATTTGATATTTTACTTGTCAGATACCTTTAGATAAACTTTGATAAGACTTAGATTTTAGCCAGTTTTTGTGATTGTTGTTTATAGTTGTCAGGATATTTTAATACCATATATAGTATCCTTAAGTCTTATCTTTTATGCACCTTAAATTACTTACTCAGACCTTCATAGCTTCCAAAAGCTTTATCTTCATACACAAATCTTTGTATATTTAAATAATTTTCATCTTTTCATCATTATAACATTTTTATTTCTTAATACCATGGTACATGATAGCTTTAGAAATGAATTTACTAAGTCAATTTAGTAAACAGTACAAGATGTAATAAAAAAACATAATCATATGTAAATAGAAAGATTGTATCTATTTAATCATATGTAAGATATATTTCTAAAAACAAAGATTTTAAACATTGTTTGTTGCAATTGTATTTTTGTGCTTTTTATTGTAAAAGAGAAACTCAATTTAGAGATGTTTAGTAATCATATTGTTAGATTGTGCAGAAACAAAAATAGTCCTGTGTGGAACAAAGTGGTCTGAGGAGGAGAGAATGTTTAATCTCAGGCGCATGCCCAGAGAGCAGGCAGAAGTAACAGGCATGGCAATGCCGCAGAGTCTGCTGTTGCAGCTCCTCAGTCACTCACAGCAGCTCTGCTTCTTGGAGGGGCAGAAGAGTGGTTTCTCAGGAATGGTGACCACTGCTTTGGTAGCGGGGCTGTATTAGCCAGACAACATCAGAGAGAGTGTTTAGTGAGTTGGGTTTCTAAGAACAGGAATGAAGATACAAAAAAGACATGGAGGTAAGAATAGCAGAAGGTGTAGATGGAGCTACATAGGGGAAACTTAGACCATTTTCCTCCTGTTTTATGAAGTTAAATCAGTTAAGATATTAAAATCAAAAGGTCAACATTCTGTCAATGATTGTTATACAGTATTTATTGAGGTCAAATCTCAAAAAATATCGAGAGGCAAAAGAGTCATCCTGAGTCTCAGTTCTCCTAACTGGAATTCTTTCAGTTAGCCCACAAAGGTGAACAGAGTGTACAGATAATTTGGAACCCACAGTGGGTTTGAGACCAAGGTAAAAAAATGGGTGTCAAATTCCACAGTCGAGGCATCCCTTGAGTTTAGGGATTAATCAGCCATGGAAAGTAGGAGAGGCTATTCCCTGAATTGTGCCTTCCAGAAGTCAGGAGATTGTGGAGCCTGTGCAAAGTTCCCAGAACTGTCAACTAAGTGAGTCTCAAGACGAGATGAGCGGACTCCTGCAGTCCTAACAGAGCACCTCTGTTTAGGTCTCATGAGTTACCTTGTCCAGCTTGTTAGCTGTGTTGGATGTGTGATCTAGTCAAATGGAAAATGACCTCTGAACTAGAGGTCAGACAATTACGATAGCGAGGAAGAGTGAGAAAAGCAGGATAGAGAAAATGAGAGGAAGGAAGAAAAACAGTCTAGCCATCACCCAAACAAATGACCTGGGTTTACACAGAGCTCCAGTAAAGCCCAAAGAAACAGAGACCGTGTCTGGGGAACTTGACCTGTTCACAGAGGCAGAGGTCACAAAGATCACAGCTCTCAAGTAGGTTGGTAACTGTTTGGCCTTTATATTAAGATCACCAGGTATGTCTGTGCTCCTGAAGAAATAGATCTCAAGAGTAGACAAGGGCACGAAGGCAAATTAAGAAGAAAGACCATGAGCCACCCATGGGCAGTGGCCCCAGAAGTTCTCCCAGGTTTTGGCACCAGATGTTAGATTTAGAATGTAGGATATAGAAGCAAAAGTCTGGAAGGAGTCAGGATCTGACCTCAAGAGATGAGGCTTCGAGCACACAGCAAGGGCAGACTCTCTCCTGTAGGAATGGGAGGTCTGTACAAAGGAGGGAGCTGGTCAGGACTCATGAGTGGGGTGGGAGACATAGGAATAAAAGTTGATAGGACTGTGGCGGGTACATGCAGGCTAAGACAGTCTTAAGGAAGACTCCTCATGACCTTCTTTACTGAGAACTGTTTTGTTCAGGCAAAATGGGATATCTTGAGAAACGGCTTGTCTCAACAAACAGTCCTGTCTGAGATATGACTGTGGCTGACCAGTAACGGTTGAATAATGACAGAAAGACAGTCTAGTCTGAGGGGACTTACAGTTTTCTTCAGCCAGGCATTTTATCACTTACAGACTGTTTCTGTCATGGACAGTGCCGGTCCCTTCAGAGGAGGTGGGCTTTCAACTGACATCAAAGTGCAGGACAGCAGCAAGTGAGAGGAGATCCTGACCTGCCTCCAAGAGCCCCAAACACCCAGGATCTAGGTAGGAGCTTGGAGGCTGTGAGACAGAACACAAGTGTTATGGAGAGGGCTCCAATTTCCTCTGCTCTCCACCCAGCAATAGTTTACGTCCTTCTGCTCCTGAAACAGAAGATCTCAGGTGGGACATCCTAGAAGATCAAGCATCCAGAAACTAATGAGAGCAAACAGGAAAAATAGAATACACTATGTACGCAATAAGTGGTTAACAGGATGGGCTCCCATGTCTCCTGTCTCTGCCATCCCTGCCCTGTGCCTCCCTCAGCATGGGCATACCCAGGACAGGAACATGCTTCTACAGAGAGCCTGTTTGAGCATGCACTTAGTTTCAGTAGATATAAGATGCAAGAACATGTATGAGAGTGTAAGCACCCCCAAAGCTGAATAGTTTACTAGAGCAAGGGTGGCAGCCTGCGTCACACACTCCCCTGTTTAGGAAGTCTATGAAGGGAGTGGAGCTGCTGCAGCTCATCAGCCAAAGGCACCTGAAGTCTCTTACTTTGCGGAATTTTTGCTGTGAATCTCTCTAAAGAAATTATTGAGAGCTTTTTGCCAATGTTTATTTTCTTCCCATAATGAGGACATTTCAACATTAGTAAAAGGTACCACAATTTCTGCTGGTTCTATTCCTGCTAGTTGATGAAGTCTCGTTTTTGCTTTCCGAATCAATTCAGAAACCTTTTCTACATAGCCCTTTAATTTTTTACTCTGTTTGTATGGTAAAAAAATATCCATTCTAAGGCACTATCCTCTCTGTGCATAAGATTTCCTGTGGGAGAGTGAGTAGAAGGCAAAATAACTAAGACAGAATCAAGCTTTGGATTCAAGCAGTCCACGTGTGGATCCCGGAACCTCTTTTCTACCAGAGTCAATTCTCTATAAGCCTCGGCTGATAATTTTTTTGGACTATTTAAAGTCCTTATCACCTTGTAAGACCTGAAATAAATTGCTTAGCTCTTGGGTTGTTTACCTAATACCAATTAATATCTCCCATCAATTTTTGAAATCATTAGGAGTTTGTAATTGATCTCTCCTGATTTGTACCTTCTGTGATTGGATTTTCAGTAAGTCTATCTTATGTCCTAGGTAATTGAAAGAATCTCCTCTTTGTATTTTTTTTCAGGAACAAATTATAATCCCCAACAAGGTAAAATTCTCATTACTTCATCAAATATTTTTTCCTAAGGTATCTGAATCAGCCAGTAAGTTATCTATATAAAGATAAATTATAGATTGAGGAAACTATGAGTTATTTGTAATGATTTTGTACGAAATATTGACATAACGTAGGACCGTTTAACATTTTCTGTGGCATGACCCCATGCTGGTACCTTTGAACAGGTTGAGAATTATTATAAGTAGGCATTGTGAAATCAAATTTCTCTCTATCTTGCTCATGCAAAGGGATCGTGAAAAAGCAATCTTTCAAATCAATTACTATATAGGCTATGGCTTATGTAATAAAGAAGTTAGTGGGATTCTGGTTGTAAGGAACCTATTAGCTGAATGACTTTATTGATTGCTCTTACATCTGCTAACATCCTCCATTTTCTAGATTTCTTTTTAATGACAAATATAGGAGAATTCCAAGGGCTGGTGAACTCTTTTATATGTTGAGCCTCCAGCCGCTCTTGGAATGGCTGTTGTAGTGCCTGTAACCCTTGTCATATGGTAACCAAATAAGCTAACACTGGTTTTCTAACAACTTTTGGCTGACCTTGTTATATTTCATTATATGGTGATGTGGTCGCTCTTCTCTTCATCCTCCTGCCTGTGTTTTAGTATCTTTCTCATTGTTATTTATAAGTCTAATTTTTCTTCTAAGGCATGTCTTTTATCAATCCACATTTTACATTTTTCTTTTTCCTGTATTTCTAAAACTTTTTTTTTCCTTTGAGAGGGCACAGAAAGCCACTGTGGCTATTAGAATAATATATGAAATACCAGAATGATAGTAATCATAATCAGTATTGTGCCAATTTCAGTTAAGTCCCATATCTTTTCATGTTCTGTTTCTGATTTTAAAACATCTAATGTAGCACTATTAGGGTTCAAATGCCCTGTTATGACATTTCCCTTCCTTACATGGCTTATTCTTTTTATATTGCTTTATTTTCTCTTTAAGAATTTATCTTTAGGGCTGGAGAGGTGTCTCAGAGGTTAAGAGCACTGACTGCTCTTCCAGAGGTCCTGAATTCAATTCCCAGCAACTACGTGGTGGCTCACAGCCATCTATAACGAGATCTGGTGCCCTCTTCTGGCATGTAAACATACATGGAAGGAATGTTGTATATATAATAAAGAAAGAAAGAAAGAAATCTTTTTTTAAAAAAAGAATTTATCTTTATTATTTTCAAATATTTTTTCTATGACTGTCTATACCCATTTTTTTCTTCAACCCCTAAGCACATTTTCATGCATTCTTAGTGCACCTCTTCAGAGGTTTTCTTGCTTTGAACCTGGCCTTCTGCATGCCTGAAGCCATTTTCTGACCATGTGAGGCAAGCCTTAAAGGACCAGGCCACTTACCACAACCTACCCAACAGGAATGGGTGGTTGCATACACCAAGCAGTCACAAGCTTGCCTGGGAGAATGGGGCATGTGCGCCATGGTCCCGGGAAGTGGTTCTTTTGCCATCCACGCATCTGCAGGCTCCTTCTGTGGCTCCACTTGGCACATGGCACTGGCAGCTGGCTCCACCTCCCCCTTGTGTCTTTCTAGCAGGATACCCTACTGGTTCTGGTCTGCAGCAATTGCTTGCCCTTCTGTGAGAGTTGAGCCTTATGCCTGTGACACTGGCCTGGGGTGACTACCTCCACTGCTCTGGGAAGTTGCTGGGCCCATGCTGGGCAGGCATTTCCACCTAGTTTCACTCAGGTAGTAGGGAGAACACCAGCTGCTCACAGGACCCACTCAAATGCTTGGCTGCACAGCAAGGCCTCTTAAAGGAGCCGTGCTTCTGTATAGCACAGAGCCTGTCTGAGGAACTGCTGTTGCTAGGGAGACACATCCAGCTCCTTGTCTGGAGCTTCTCTCAGCTTTTTCGTGCACTATGCCTGGATAAATGGGCTCCACGATGGGCATCAAGTATGACAACTCTTTCTTTGGACCACCAGCTCCTGAATAGTGACATGGAGACTCTTAACAATTGTTAAAGCTTGGCTTTAGCTTAGGCTTGTTGCAAACTAGCTCCTAATTAACTCATTTCTATCATCCTATGGTCTGCCACGTGGTTCATTATCTCTCCTCTCCTCAGTACCATAGATCAAACTCCTCTGCATCTGGCTGAGGAATCTCCTGTGTGTCAGATTCTTTCCCAGAGTTCCTTTCTCTCCTTGGAAGTCCCTCCTATGCTCTGCTACCTGTCTATTGGCCATTCAGCTCTTTATTAAACTAATCATGGATTTTGTATTGTTTGCTTTTCTAATACTTGTTCTGCAGTCATTTGTGGGCAGACCATTTTCTCTGCCGTGATTTCCATGGTGGCCTCTCACAAAATTAGTTGACTTGATTTAGGGGGTCTTTTGCTGACTCTGTGGTCAGCTCCATCTGTCTAGCCTCCATTCTTTCCCCTGAGGACTTTCTGCATAACTGACTGAGGCTTTTGCGAGTACTGGGACCAAAGTATGGGATCTTCAGGGGCCTTCCAACTTCTGCCAACTCTTGCAGGTTTAAGCCTAGTTGCTTGTAGCTACATTTGATGTGCTGGGCGTCAGTTTGTCATTCTTCTGGTCTATCATGATCTGTCACCTTAACTGTGCTGCTGAAGAGCAGGGCTCCGAGAGTCTATCCCTTTAGATTCCTTCCAGTCGTGCCTCAGTGTTCTCAACGCCAATGTATGTCAACTATGTTGGATTTCTACTTTAGGGCTGCAGTATTGGGGTCTGTGGTAAACTGTATCTCTGTGGTACCAAAGAGAGATGGTTCACCTAGATGACATGGGACAGGGGTCCATGGTCACTGTCCTCCTCAGGAGATCCGGCTCAGCAGCCAGAAGCATGAGCGACCTGACTGTGACAGGCAAGCACAGCTCACGGGAATTGTCTTCTCACACTAAGTTTCCCACTGAGACCTTCCTCCTTCCCAAGGAGAGCCTCCTGCTAAACCTCAGATATGGCTCGGGAAACAAGAAGGATGCTCTGAACCTTAGGTGGGCCCCAGAAAGGTAAATCATTTTGTCACTCTCCACAGGGCATCATGTTCTAAGACTGGGTGGCAAAAATGAACTGGCTCCCAGAGCCAGTGCTACTCTCCCTAGGAGGCCCTACCCACATCACTGACATCACAGCTCCTAGTGACAGCATTAGCTTAAGGAGCCACAGGCTACGTGTTACAACCGCACTTACTGTCTGGATTCCCCATAGCAAGGGCTGTGTACATGGCAGAGAATGCCAAGTGTGTGGGATTCAGGGACTAAAGGCAAATACAGTGCCTGCCTCCTTCCTATGTGACCTTTTCAATGGACACCAGCAGGGAAAGCTCAGGGACTTCTGTCTGCAGGAATGAGCTGGCCTGGCTGGACCTCAGCTGGCCAGAACCAGTTCCCCATCAACAAGATTGCACCTGGGCCCTCTACCTTGCTGCTCTCTGCCTGATGCTTCTCCACCTGAGTCAGGGTAAACACGTGGTCAAATAAGCTCCCAGGTCACACCCAGCACAGCTGCTGAGCTAACAGCTCTGAAAGCAAAGCACTGGCGTGCACTCTGATAACTCCGAGGGACCTGGATGTTGCCACAGCAGACATTGTTGCTGGGACCAAATGGCCTGGCTCATAACGTAAAGAGCATCCCCACCAAACATCCTGTGTCCCAACGAGCAAGTTACTGAGCATCTCTGAGAGACAGCTTCCTCCCCTGTGAGGTGGACATCAGGGCTACTTTGGAATGGTGTATGTAAAGATCCTGGTGCACAGTAGCTTCTGGTGACTGCACACGTCCCCTCTAGCAGCAAGTACTGAAGGTGGTGTTGGGTTTGTGGACCTGCTCATCACCTGACTATCTCCTCTCATGTTGAAGACTAAAAGCAACACCATGAACATGATCATCCCCACCCCCACAGAGCTATCCAGCTCCCTCTATGGTTTTTAGATAAAGGCTTTTTCAGAAAAGACCACCTAATTAGTGCTCAAGCTCTTGACTCTCTGGAGCATCTGTCTAGGGGCTAACAGGACATAGCTGCCGCCGTCTCCTTGCCCAGGCCCTGACTTTACTGGGGTGTGGTTGGCCCAAGGGCCTAGCTCAGTAGTTATCCAATGATGTGGACTCATTCTGGCCCCACGAGCAAGCTCAGGGCCAGGTAGTGTGAGGCTTGCCTCCTACTCAGGACCCTGAACCCATTCAGATGAACTGTCCTGCCAGGGACAGAATTGCCAGAGGCCACATCAGAAGAGCAGCAGGGAGCCATTGACCTCAGAGCATGGGCCCGCCAGGAAGCAATGCTCTGGTGGATAAAGCTCTGCTGGATAAATCTCCAATAGGAAAGGCCCGACAACCTCGGCCCCAGCATGTCTCTTGCTACTGCTGTGCCTTGGCATGTGTGCCGCTGTCATCTTTCTCTGGTATCCGGCATGGCATGAATGGGCATGGGAAGATCCCCGCTGCCCTCCATGTAGTCTTGGAAATATCCTATTCTACTGGGCATTTTTACCTGTGGATTATTGTGAAGGTGATTTCCTCCTAAGCTGTTTAACTGAAGCAATGATCTCATATAATAATAGTGTTAGTTTAAATAGGAATTTGATGCTTTTAAACATAGTAAGGGATTATGAAAGGTTAGTTTAGTGGAAAAATTAATATTGGTAAATACAGGTAGATAAAATGTTGCCTGTTCTTCTGACAAAGCAGAGGCTCCAGAGGATAAAAAATCAAGTATCACACAGCTAGAACACGAGTTTCTGTTGAGGAGTTGTATAGGCTGTAACTTAACGATTAAAAAGAACTTGTGTCCCAGTAGCTTAAATTCTTTCAGTCTTAATATTGGGAATTGTGTTCACTGGTTTCAGAGTACATCGTAACTGAAACAAAGTTTTGAAAATGACTTAAGGCAAAATATTAACATGTTTCGTTAATAGTTTTGATGTGAAAAACCAAAGGAAACAATCTAAAGTTTAGAAACGCTCAAGGTTGAGTCAGGGACTCATTAAGGTTGGCGAACAGGAACAAAGCAGCCCAATTATAATTAGCTGACATGCCTTTCTTGCCAGGATTGGTTAGTGACCAATGGCGATAATTAATTCTTTGTCCCATTTCTGCCCTTATATTTCTGATTAAAAGAACAAACAAACAATAAAAAAACTGTTGATGAGTGGGTATGTACCCTGAGAACTTAGAGACGACTGTTTTTCATGTATGAAAGTTTAGGTTTGTGATTACTTTAAGATTCTTTATAAGATAATCTTTTGAGATAAATAATAAAATGATTGGTTCTTTCTTTTTAACTGCAAAGTGGTGCCTGCCAGCAAAAAAAAAAACCTCGCTGAGAAAAATACCTTGTTTTCTTTTTCTTTTCTTTTTTTTTTTTTTATACAGGGTTTCTCTGTAGCTTTGGTGCCTGTCCCAAACTAGCTCTTGTAGACCAGGCTGGCCTCGAACTCCCAGAGATCCGCCTGCCTCTGCCTCCTGAGTGCTGGGATTAAAGGCGTGCGCCACCACCGCCCGGCTATACCTTGATTTCTTAGACTGTTAATTGATTATGAGTTGCTTGGGTATGAATGTACATGGGTTCTTGGGATGTCTTGTTTTTCACTTGTAGTGCATAAAACATTTAATCATGTAAAGGATATGGAAAACATGGTGTTTTTCAAACTTGTAATTTAAATTTTAATCATTCTTGAAAAAGAATATAACCATATTGTAATTTTTACATTGCTTGAAACAGTTTTCTGGGGTATATAACCTATAAGGGAGAAAAAAATAAAGTTGGTTAGAAGGAAAACATCAAAAAGGAGGAAAGGAAAACATAAGAAAAGATGCAGAAGGAAAGTTAGAAGGAAGACATCAAGATAGACAGGAGGGAAAGAAACAACAAAAATAGAGTAGACCAGTGACAGAAAGAGTAATAAAATGAGGAACTAACCTTTGACCTCAGAAACGTCCTCCTGTGTCTGTGTGTCCACTGCTTCACCTGTTCTGCATCTCCTCTTCAGCTTCTCTGACCTGCTGAAGGCTTGCCGTTCATCAGCACCCTAGGGGAGATCCTGCCATGTTGGAGGTGTATGTGTGTGTGTGTGTGTTTCCTTTCATTGCAGGCCCCAAGTTAAGTTTTACTCCCTCAGAGAAGTCAAAGGTCCCCTGACTGCTCAGGCTCGCGGAGGCTGGTCCTCATGGCAGTGATACAGAATGGCTGCCGTGTGTACAAGTGTGAAAAGATGCTGTCCATTTTCAACACAAGCTTTTCTCCATGATGGTCAAGGCACATGTCTTAGGGTTTCTACTGCTGTGAAGACACACCGTGACCATGACAACTCTTATAAAGGAAAAGCTTGACTGTGGTGTCTTACATTTTCAGAGATTCAGTCCATTATCATCATGGCGGGTCATGGCAGTGTGCAGGCAGACATAGTGATGACTGTGTCTTGATTAGAAAGCAACACGAAATGATCTGAGACATTAGGTGTGGCTTGAGCATCTATGAGACCTCAAAGCCCGCCCCACAGTCACACCCTTCCTCCAACAAGGCCACTCCCACTCCAACAAGGCCACACCTCACAATAGTGCCAGTCCCTTTGGTGGTTATTTTCTTTCGAACTGCTGCAGCATAGAAGGCCAGGGTGAAGGTGGGCTGCCCTCAAGACCCTTCCAAAGTCACACCTATGCCCTCTCCCTGTCCTCCTTTGTAAGGCAAGCCAGTGCCAGTTGTTCTTGGGCTTGAGGCAGGCTGGCCTCAGCAACCTCACACTTCTCTTTGTAGTCAGGTCAGTATTGAGGTTAGATCAGACCCCTGCAACTTATCTTTTCCAAAGGACTCAGTGACATCTTCAGCAGTGAGAGTCCCATACATTTGGCCCCTGCGTTCAACACTGTGTGGGTGGCCACTCTTCAATGCAAGGAGCCACTCTCTACCCAGGAGAACATGCACACAACTCATACAGCAAGACACATAAGCTGACAGTGTTGGCTAAAACCCCTAGCCTGATGATGATCAATGTTTCTGTCTAGGCCTGACCCTAAATGTGGACACGGGGTTCAAATGAGTTCCACAGCTACTAACAATAGCATCTGGTGTTGCCATGCCCTAGGCCTGGCTAGGCCCACTCACCTCTACAAAGCAGAGCACAATCTCAGTCGTCCAAAGTGACACACATGCTTCTCCAGCTCACCGGCGCTGTCCTTTCAGAACCAAGACAGGCTTGACTCTGATTTAAGTCCATGCAAAAGGGGCTGCTTCCTCCTTGTTACTCACTGGCCCAGAATGACATGAGACTGGGTCCTCTAGCCTGGAAGGGATGAGGCCCATGGAACAGGAAGCAAAACCAACACCAGCAGGGGAGATTGGGGAGTAAGGACATACAGCCACTCTGGAGACACTGTCAAGATCAGGTTTTCCCAGGCTTTGCTCTGCACGAGCTACAGGACTCACCCACCCCAAGAAGAATACCAGAGGCATTCTAACACAGGCATCCATCTGCCTCCTAACCACACATGCCATCCACTAACCTGGCCACACTGGAATCCAAATCCTACAGCACCAATAGATGCAGCATCTTCTACTGTGTGACAGTTTGAGACCAGCATCCCACTAAGGTGACGCTACCTTGGCAAGACTGAGTAAAACAGTTGTCAAGCCAATTGACAAGGAGGAACTCTGAGACCCCAAAGGGACAAGGGAAGAGCTCACGACCAGTGTCAGCAGGTCCCCGAAACTGTTCTTGTAGGGCTGTCCACCCTGACAAGTGTCAACTGTTTGTCACAAAAGACTGCTTGGGGTGTGGACTCAATCAGGCTAACCTACCTGGGCTCAGCTGGGGTAGGGAGGTAGTAACCGTCTGTCTGATGAGAAGATCATTCCTCCAACGTTCTCAGCCATCTCCTCTCACACATGAGAAAAAGGTGAGCAGGGCAAGAGGATGCATCCCATCAGGTATCTTTGATGCTTGCTCCAAGTAAGGATACAGGTGCTTCTCACCCAGGCAGTCAATTCCCACTACAAGCAGGACACTGCGAAATGCTCCTACCTGGGATTTCCTGGGGAGAAGCCTGTGGTAGTTCACTTACCTGCTCTTGTATTGGACAAAGGCTTCTGTGCAGGACATGTGGACACACTGCCACCGAGATGTCCTGCCTGCCTCCTGCTGCAACTGTCTCAGTCCACACCAGGCAGATACCCACTCACCCTGTGGTTCGGCATCCATGGAGGCTCATCGCTTAAAAGCAGAGACACGTGAAAGGCACTGTCTTTTGGCTGAAACCCACAGAACTTACTGTTGACTGTGCCGGTCCCACTGTGCATAGGCCCCCACCTGACTCCTCCCTTCATCTTTGCTCCCTTTAGCCAACAGCCCCACAGTTGCCCTTTCCCCCAGCCTCTGGTCACCATCCTCTGTTGTCTCCCTCTAGTCAACTTCTGTGGGAAAATGCTCTTGTACCCTGACAAGATTTGTCACTCATACTGATTTAATAAAAAGCTGATTGGCCAGTAGCCAGGCAGGAAGTATAGGTGGGGCGATGAGATTAGAGAATTCTTGGGAAAGGAAAGGCTCAGTCTGCAGCCACCACCCAGACACTGAGGAAACAAGATGAAAATACTTCACTGAGATAAGGGACCAAGTCACACAGCTAAACATAGATAAGAATAATTAGTTAATTTAAGTTGTAAGAGCTAGTTGAAAATAAGCCTGAGCTAATAGGCCAAACAGATTATAATTAATATAAGCCTCTGTATGTTTCTTTGGGACTGAATGGCTGCAGGAAAAGGCAGGACAGAAACTTCTGTTTACAGTCAACATTCTCAGGTTCCATATAAGGAGAGTGATGTGAGGTTGGATCCTCAATTGCTGGCAGCACAGGGTATGGTACATATGTTAAGGTGCATATCCCAGAAGAAGGTGCAATTACCATGTGTCAGTTACCAAAGGATGTTAGAAAATGCATAAATTAAAATAGAGAAGTGCATCTTGGTCCACCTTAGCTGATTTTCTGGGACTCCCCTGGTCCCCTTCCACCTTGTTTTATGTGACTCCATTGTGCCCTCCTTCCTGTGGAGCCACTCTCCTCTGGAAAGCACAGCTTCTCTCCTCAGCTAGCAAACAGCAGCATAATCTTCGTAATCCCTTCACTAGTCTCCTCTTCACCTGCTTCCATCCACCCCATAGGCGAGGAGAGGCTATGGTCACTCTCTGGGGTTGGGCACTGGTGTGGTTTGGTTCTGATATTTCCTGGGGGGTCAAGCTCTTGTCCTGATGAGCGTCTGTGGTGGTCACATCCTCAAATCCCTCTTTGGCGCTCCTCGAAGATGGTGTATGTTGGAGGAATGAGCTGCTCTTATGGGGATTTTCATCCTGGGCCTCCACCTGGGTGATGTGGTCTTCAGAAAGTATATCCAGGTGCTGCTCAAGGTCGTGCTGCACAGGGCCACAGAATGCACTCTTGGAAGCCCTGCCTCTCTTCTGCAGGCTGCTCCTCAGGAGCTGCTCATCATGGTTGGGCTGCGCAGGACCACAGGACAAGCTCTTGAAAACCCTGCTTCTCTTCTGTAAGGTGATGCTCAGAAGCTGTTCGTCTTGGTTGTGCTGCACAGGACCACAGGATATGTTCTTGGAAACAATGTCTGTCTTCTGCAGGCTGCTGCACAGGTGGTATTCATGGACATGCAGCACAGGACCACAGGACACTCTCTTGGAAGCCCTGATGCTCAGAAGATGCTCATAGCCATGCTGGAAAGGACCACAGGACACGCTCTTGGAAGCCCTGATGCTCAGAAGATGCTCATGGCCATGCTGGAAAGGACCACAGGACACGTTCTTGGAAGCCCTGCTGCTCAGAAGATGCTCATAGCCATGCTGGAAAGGATGACAGGACATGCTCTTGGAAGCCCTGATCCTCAGAAGATGCTCATGGCCATGCTGGAAAGGACCACAGGACACGCTCTTGGAAGCCCTGATCCTCAGAAGGTGTTCTTGGTCATGCTGCAAAGAACCACAGGACAGGCCCCTGGAAACACTGCCTCTCTTTTGCAGGCTGTTTATCTGTTCATGGTCATGCTGCAAATGACCACACTGCACACCTGTGGAGTGAGGTTGGCCTTTTTGCTGACAGCAGTGGATGGAAGGCATGCTGTGATTTTTGGTCTCTTTCTTTTTTAAAATTTTATTATCTTGGGATGAAGAGGTGGAATTGTCAGGCTCACTCCCTATGCTCTTTAGGAAGGAATGGCAGGTGGTAGGATCTTCAGGTGCCATGGCAATATTGGGCAGTGTAAAATTTTCTCCCGAGTTGTCCATGCAGGGTGACTGGTATTTTAATATTAAATATGTTTCAATTAGACTATTAAAGTTGTTCTCACATAAAGAGTCACCAATGTCCTTGAGGCTATAGCCCATGCCCCACATGGTTGCTATAATCCTGGGGTTGGGCTTGTTCGGGAGTGGTTCTAGGGACAGGGTGGATTTTGAAAATTCTTCACTGCCCTTGAGCCACTGATACTGTATGATGTCCTGTATCTTGGGCCTCTGCCCAGGATCTGTAGTGAACAATTTGGTGATGAGACTGGCAATGTGTACTGGGAGCTTTGGTGGAATGTAGAAATGTGGCTTCTGCATTTTGATTTTCATTTGATTATAAGTTGTCCCTTTAAATGGGTAATGTTTTGTTAACATAATATACAGAACCACTCCCATGCTCCAGATGTCAAGTGCCCTGGGATCATAGCCTTGGCCACTGAAGAGCTCTGGGGCACAGTAGGGAAGGGTGCCACAGAACACTGTTGAATCTGGCTCAGCACTCACATTGATGGCTAATCCAAAATCACACAGCTTAATATTCTTCATTGGATCCATCAGAATGTTTTCCGGCTTGATATCCCTGTGTGCTATTTCGTTCTCATGGCAGTATTTAACTGCACATGCCAGTTGTGTGAATATGTGCCGGACCTCCACTTCTGGTATATGGTCCACTTCTAGTATATGACTAGCCAGATCACCCCCAGAGGCATATTCCAAAACCAAGTAGATGTGTTGAGTGGTTTCCAAAACATGAAATAATTTGATTATATTAGGGTGATCGAGAAATTTCATAATTTCTACCTCATTTTTGATAATAGGGGAATTTGTTTTATCCTTTTCCAGCATCTTCAGAGCAACTGGTACCTCTGTGAGGAGGTGGAGAGCCAGTTTCACCTGAGCAAAGTTTCCTGTGCCGAGGGTCTTGAGGATCTTATATTTATTTTTAAGGACATCCTCTTCAAAGCATCTGTCCTGTGGGTCCTGCCGCATCATCACCCCGTCAGTCCTGCTTCCATCCATTGTCTATCTCAGTACCAGCTCACAATACTGGATATAAAAAAACAAAAGCAGTTCTGTTAAATTTTATTGTTAAATTAAATTACTATGGCTGTAAAGTACATACAGCAGAGTTGATTTTGGCTTCCAGATGGAGCATCCATAATAGCAGGCAAGGTGTGGTCGAAGATGGAAGCAAAAATCTAAGAGGTCATAAGCTAGACACACAGAAGAGCAAATCAGGGGAGGCTATAAATACTCGAGCAAGGCTGAACTTCTAAAGGTTCAATAACCTCAAACAGTGCCACCAACTAGGGACGAAGTGTTCAAATATGTCAGCCTATGAAGGACATTTTTTAAGGGGAAGTTCATATCCGTAAGTTCCCTCATTAAACAATCAGAGATATAAACAATCTGATCAAAATAGCCTAAGGAACTTAGCAACAAGTGCTCAAAACAGTGGTTAATAAACATTTTAAGTGTTTATCATCCTTAGCCACCATGGAAATGTGATTTTAAAAGAGCTTGGAAATTTCATTGCACTGCAATCAGAATGAGTATAATCAGAAAAACAAATCAGTAGAAATGCCAGCAGCCAGCAAGAATATAGGGAAGAGGAATCTTTTATTCACTATGAGTGGAAGTACGAATGGGAGAATGGGAGAATGGGAGTACAAACAGGTGTGGGAGTGCTAACGGGTGTGCGGGAGTGTGAACAAGAGTGTGGGAGACAAATGGGGGTGTGGGAGTGTGAACAAGAGTGTGGGAGACAAACGGGGGTGTGGGAGTGTGAACGAGGTGTGGGAGTACAAACGGGGGTGTGGGAGTGTGAACAAGGGTGTGGGAGTACAAATGGGGGTGTGGGAGTATGAACGAGTATATGGGAGCATGAAGGAGTGTATTAGAGAGTGAACGGGTGTGTGGGAGTACGAACGGGGGTGTGTGAGCACAAATGGGGGTGTGGGAGTACGAACAGGTGTGTGGGAGTATGAATGGGTTGTGGGAGTACGAACAGGTGTGTGGGAGTATGAATGGCTTGTGGGAGTATGAACAGGTGTGTGGGATTATGAACAGATTGTGGGAGTATGAACAGATTGTGGGAGTATGAACAGGTGTGTGGGAGTATGAACAGATGTGTGGGAGTATGAACGGGTGTGTGGGAGTATGAACAGGTGTGTGGGAGTATGAATGGGTTGTGGGAGTACGAACAGGTGTGTGGGAGTATGAATGGGTTGTGGGAGTATGAACAGGTGTGTGGGAGTATGAACAGATTGTGGGAGTATGAACAGATTGTGGGAGTATGAACAGGTGTGTGGGAGTATGAACAGGTGTGTGGGAGTATGAACGGGTGTGTGGGAGTATGAACAGGTGTGTGGGAGTATGAATGGGTTGTGGGAGTATGAACAGGTGTGTGGGAATATGAATGGGTTGTGGGAGTATGTACGAGTGTATGGGAGTATTAACGAGGGTATTAGAGTATGCACGGGTGTATGGGAGTACGAATGGATGCAGCCACCATAGAAATCAGTTTGTAGAGTCCTCAAAATCTAAGTATAGCACTGCTATACAACTCAAGTATCCCACTTTTGGGCATCTCCCCAAAGGACTTCATCCCTACATAGATTTACCTGTGCTTCCATGTTCACTGCTGCTCTGCTTACAGCAGGGGGGGGGAGATGGAACAAGCCTAAGTGTCCAGTGGATGGATGAAAAATGAAAAGGGTCATATCCACAATGAAATTGTATTTATTGGCAAAGAAATAAAAAATAATGAAATTTCCAAGTGAATGAATGGCTCCATAAAATATTATATGGGAAGAGACAAATGCCATGAGAAGTCTCCTACAAGCCAATTTCAGTGATACATTTTTAAAGTTACTTGTTTAACATTGAATGCTAATGATGGCCAGAAAGATAGAAAGGGACCATTAGATGGATGGAGGCATGAAAGAGACCTTAAGGGGAAGGGGATAGCAGAACATATCAGTCATGAAGGGGGAAGAAGGGACTACTAGGCATGGGAGCAGTAGCCAAAACCAAGGATATATTAAAAATACATGTGAAAATATGATCATATATGCTTATTAAAAACTACAATGTAAAAAGTAAATTTGCATGACAGTGTCCTCAATGAATGAATATAGCTCCTTCTAATAGCCATTGGTTAAGTAAATATCCCTGTGTCAGATACTGTCAGCCAAGGAAACTCCAAAGACCCTCAAAACAACAGACCATTGCCACTGTTCTTAACTGTTCACCAGACTTGGTGGTAAGATCCTATTCCTGGACACCACTCACTTGGTCTCAGAACGTACAGAAATCAAGTTGAAGATGAGCTGCAAGTTTTCTCCCTATGGGCTACTCTTCACGGTGCCAAAGTTGCTGCCTTCACAGTGCCAGAAGATGCTCTGCAGACTGCTGGGGGAGAAGAGTCACCAACAGTCTGACCCAGCTGTGAACCCAGGAGCTACAATAATGACTTCCCAAGCAAGACATGCTCTCTAGGGAAACTGTGGCTTAACTGGTATGGGGTTAACAACCACTTTCGGATTGGAGGGAACGCATGTCTGATTCTGAAAACTGGTCAAGAACCCTTAGTAGGAAAGGTCATATGTCCAGGGGGAACCTGCTGCTGATTTCACGCTGTCAGATGACCTTCTAAATACACAGTTGATATTCATATATTCATAGATTGATGCTGCAACCAACCATCAGTGAAGCTTCCTACTGCTGCAGCCAAAGTGACGAGATTAAGAGATAGATGTGAAGTGCTCAGCCCTAACTGAGATAGTTCTATCACCCCCTCCAAGACTCCGGGAATGCGGACAAAGAGAGGCAAAGACATGGCTCTGGATATGGCATGACTTTAACACTCGTGAACTCACCTCACTTCATGCAGTCATCCACACAAGCCTGGGCTCCTCATCAACTCTTTATCATTGGTAGGAGAGGGGTCTATGAGACCTCATGGCATCTGAGGGACTACTGGAAGGAACCATTGGTTGGAAAGGAATCATTTTCTTCAGTGATGTAGCCACTGTTAAGATGCCCTTGCTCAGGGGAACACTCCTCCATTGCTTCTGAAAGTGCAAACTTCATTGTCACTATGGAAATCAATACAGCAGCTGTTCAGAATCCTACCACAAGGACTCTTGCTCAACTATGTTCATTGCAGCTTTATTTATAATAATCAGAAATTGAAACAACCTAGACATCCCTCAACCAAAGAATGAATAAAGAAAATGTGGTACACTTATACAATGGAGTATTACTCAGCTGTTAAAAATGACATCATGATGGAACTAGAAAAAAATCATCCTGAGCAAGGCAACCCAGATTCAGTAGCTCAAACATAATATATATTCACCTATAAGTGGGTATTAGCTTCTTAGTAAAAGATAACCACACTATAATCCACAGACCCAGAGAGGCTAAGTAACAAGAGGGGGCTCTAGTGAGGGGGTACATGGATCTCTCTAGGAATGGGAAATAAAAAGATTTTTATGAGTGAACTTGGGGCAGGTGAGGATGAGAACAGGAAGAATCGAGTTGGGGAGAGACAGTACTGGGAGAGATGATTGGAATTGGGGGCATTTGGTGGGCAATGTGGAAAACTAGTCCAGAGAAACTACCTGGAACCTATGAGGGTGACACTAGTGAGGACTCCTAGTAATGAAGAATACAGAGCTTGAACTGTCCGTCTTTGTAACCTGGTAAGGTTCCCAGGAGTGGGACTGGGACATAAACCCAGCCACAAACCCTTCAACCTATAGACTATCCTGCCTGTAAGATGTGCTGGGGTAATGGTGGCTCAGAGCTTGTGGGAGCGGTCAACCAATGGCTGGTCTAATTTAAGACCCACACCAAGAGAAGGAACTCAGGCCCTAACACTGCCTGAATTACCAGAAAGCTGGATCTCCCAGATATCTAGGATAGAACAACATATGAATGGCAAAAAAGGTCAATGAAATGATTCCTAATGATATTCTGCTATACTCATAGACTGGTGTTTAGCCCATTCATCATCAGAGGTACTTCCTCCCATGGTTGATAGAAGCAGAGGCAGAGGCAGAGACCCACAGCCAAACATTAGGTGGAGCTCAGGGAACCCCAAGGAAGAGGGGAAAGAAGGATTGTAGGAGCCAGAAGGGTTGAGGATACCAGGAGAACATAGCCCACAAAGTCAACTAAGCAGTGCTCGTAGAAGCTCACAGAAAATGAAGCAGCAACTATAGAGCTTTCATGCCACTATTCTAGATATTCCATAAATGTGCTGTAGTTGTTTAGCTTGGTTTTTCTTGTAGGACTCCTAACAGTGGGAGCAGAGGTGTCTTTGACTCATTTCCCTGCTCTTGGGACCCTTTTCCTGCTACTGGATGGCCTAATCCAGCCTTGTTATGAGGGTTTATGTTTCCTAATCATACTGCATCTTTATGTCTTATTGTCATCTTTATTGTTATGTCATCAGGGGATATCCCTGAGAGGTCTGCTCTTTTCTGAAGGGAAAGGGAGAAGGAATGGATATGGAAGGAGAGAGGGAGTTGGGAGGAAATGGGAGGAGTGGAAGGAGGGGAGTGTGTGGTTGGAATGCTTTGTATGAGAGAACAATAAAAAAAACAAGCAAATGTGTGTGGTGGGGGGGGGCTGCCTTTGCCCTTGCTCTAACAAATACTCTCTCAACCATAACAGAACAATACATTCTAATGAAACTTATGGAACCACACATTAAAAAGAAGGTATATAAGTTGGAGGGGGGCTTCTTGAGAAGAAGAGCTCAGGCAGGACAGGGAGAGGCATGAGAATGAGAAAGGGGACTGGGATGCGAATGACTAAAATTCATCCTATAACTATCAAACAATAATCAGAACTATACTAAGCCTCCTAATGATGCACTCCAGGTCAGAGAAAACAGAGCAAACCAGTCCCTAAGCAGTGGCCAGCAATGCATAAAAAGAACAGAACTGAAGTTAACAAAATGTTACCAGAAAAAAAGAAAAAAGGAACAAAGATATTTGAAAAGACATACAAAACTGAAAACCCAAAACTAACCAAGAAAGAGGAGACACAAATTAATATAATTAGAGAAAAAAGGAGACAATATCACTTCAGGTACCATTGAAATCCAGGACTACAAGGAAATGTTTTGAAAACATACTTTAGTGAACTGGAGAATCTGGAATAAGTGGGCACATTTCTAGGCACACATGGCCTATCAAAATTGAAGAAGTAATTTGTAAAACATATTAGTTGATCAATAACAAAGTTGAAAAGGTAATGAAAAAAATCCCTCAACAGAAGAAAAGTCCAATGCCATAAGCCTATAAGACAAATTGAAGAAATGATCCCTGGACTAGTCCATAGAATGGGACAGAATGCTTCCAAACTGCTTCTACAAAACCAGACCACCCTGATACCAAAACCTAATAAAGATGCCATAAATAGGAAAAATTATAAGTCTATTTCCTCCATGAGGCTCTGCTTGAAAATCTTAAGTGTGAATACTCAGTATTCACACCAATTTCAGCAACACATGAGACAGGCAATACAGGTCACAATGGAATGAGTTCCTCCAGGACTCATCAATTCAGGGATGGTTCCACATACTCAGACTGATAAGGGATACTGCATATAAACAGAATCCACAGAAAAATCACATGTTCACCATAAAGAAGAATAAAATGTCGACGTTTTTCGGAAGCTGGAGGTGATTGTGTATCATATGACTAGCCAGTGTCATAATCAGAGGTGGGGAGAGGAGGAGAAGGGGTGGAGAGAGAGAGAGAGAGAGAGAGAGAGAGAGAGAGATATGGAAGAAGGCAGTGGCCTAGGGTAGCCAGTAGGAGCAGTAGCCAGTAACATAAAACCCAACCAATGAGGCTTTGACAAACCACCAAACAATCAGAGGGAAGGATCCACACCAACAGTGTAATGGCAAATGTGTCACAAGCTGTTGGGTATAGTCACTTTAGTCACTGTGACTTTTCTCAGCTCAAGGTTCTTTTGCGTGGAGTGCTATGAGGACTCAGAGCCCTTCTCCCCAGAGAGCGATGAGTAAGCAGACCAAGCAAGAGAATTGTTTATGATTCTTTACTAGTAGCTTCTATAGCCAATGCATTAAAGGGGTTCACACTCTTACCACTCATGTAATAGACAACACATAAACTATTCCTTATCACAATTATTAGCCCTACTAATCCTAATGCATAAAACCAATTCCTAACCTCCATTTGACTTATCAATTATCTATAAAGCATTTCTTTCTTTTTTTTTTTTTTTGTTTTTTTTGAACAGGGTTTCTCTGTGGCTTTGGAGTCTGTCCTGGAACTATCTCTTGTAGACCAGGCTGGTCTCAAACTCACAGAGATCCACCTGCCTCTGCCTCCCGAGTGCTGGGATTAAAGGCGTGCGCCACCACCGCCCGGCTATAAAGCATTTCTTAACCTTTATAAATTATCAATTACCATTTCCTAATCTTTAAATGGCATTTTTTTAAAGATTTATTTATTTATACAGTATCCTGTCTATAGGTCAGAAGAGGGCACCAGATCTCATTATAGGTGGTTTTGAGCCACCATGTGGTTGCTGGGAATTGAACTCTGGACCTCTGGAAGAGCAGTCAGTGCCCTTAACTACTGAGCCATCTCTCCAGCCCTTTAAATGGCATTTTATGACCTGATATCCTCTGTAAGATTTCTTCAGTCTTGAAAGGGACTTTTGGGCTTCTTCAGGCTGGATGTCCGACCGCAGGAAGCTCAACTCTTGACCACGTAGTCTGTGTGGTCTGGCGATGGTCTGCTCTCGAGTCTGCTCCTGGGGAGGTAAAACGTTCTGTCTGCTGTCCGGTCTGCTGCCAGGAGGCAGAGTGTTCCATCTGCTCTGCCATGGTGCTGTTACGAGGCTCTGCTCTCGGGGAGCTAGCTCTACTTTCAGGAGGCAAGGCTCTGCTCTCGGGCGCAGGTGTTTGGAGGATCCCACCATGAGGCTCGGCAACATGCCAGGGCCATCGTGAAAGGGAGATAACTGCCTTGCTTCTGCCCTCTCTTTTTATGCCCATTTAAAACTGCCTCTCGGGCGATCCTTCTAATAGACAGATGTCCTAGGCTATCAGTATCGACTAAACACAGAAGGGTGGGGGTCCTTCTCATGTGGCAAGATTACGGTCATTACCAAGGTTACTGGCTGCAGCTTTCCCCTTTGGCAGGGCCAGATGGATGTGGCAGCCTCCAAGTGGACAAAATGTTCTCTTAATAATTTGCTTCTTCACACAGTTTTCTTACTTATTTTCTATTTTCTAAATTATACTTGTCCTACATTTTCTATATTATACTTATCCTTATACTATAGCTTTCCTACTTTACCAACACTACAGATTCCTTTTTTTTTTCTTACTTATTCAGAGGGATCTGTTTCCATGCTCATTACAAAATGCCAACAGGCAAGACTGTACCTGGGTGTTGGATGAGGAGAACAGGAAGCGCCTTTCCCAAATGTGTGACTCTGCACACTGTCTTCGCCACTGGCGTCTTTGTACCCAAAGCTCTGCTTTAAATACAAGATGGACGCCAACTGTCTCTGCTATCTAACCCAAACTTCCAACTATGAGTCCTGATTCACGACCTAATTGGTCACATGCACAGAACCTAACCAATCAAGCCAGCCAAGCCCAGAGAGCTCAGCTGACTGCGAAGGTTGAAGTCCTGTGACCTGTGTGGGTCTGTGGTGAGGAGGCTCTAGAGGGCGGGGTGAGTGACACAACACAAGTATTCATTGTGACTGCTCTCCAGGGCTGTGCCTGCTCCTGCCACCTCCCCCACCTTTCTGGCCTCTGCCCACAGAATTCATGGCACACTTCTTCCCTCCCCAGTCCCCATCTCACTTGAAAAGAACCTGACTTTCTGAAGGTTGGAGGTCAGGTTTGTCTCCAGCCATTAGCTCTCTTCCTGAGGGACATGGCAGACAAGAAACTGTTCACTACTGGGTGGGTCTCTGTCAGCTGCTGAATTCGGGGATCAACAGAACTGCAGACACTCATGGATTCAAGGAGCTGGTTGTCTAAAGGGACAAGTTCTCTCCCTTGAGGAGCCCCAGTGTATACCTTCTACACACCTGCCCTCTCTCCTCCTTAATGCCTCTGCCCAAGCTATGTTAAAAACCTTTTCTTCTCGCTGGGCGGTGGTGGCGCTCACCTTTATTCCCAGTACTCGGGAGGCAGAGGCAGGCGGATCTCTGTGAGTTCGAGACCAGCCTGGTCTACAGAGCTAGTTGCAGGACAGGCTCCAAAACCACAGAGAAAGCCTGTCTCGAAAAACCACACACACAAAAAAAATTGCTTCTTCACACAGTTTTCTTACTTATTTTCTATTTTCTAAATTATACTTGTCCTACATTTTCTATATTATACTTATCCTTATACTATAGCTTTCCTACTTTACCAACACTACAGATTCCTTTTTTTTTTTCTTACTTATTCAGAGGGATCTGTTTCCATGCTCATTACAAAATGCCAACAGGCAAGACTGTACCTGGGTGTTGGATGAGGAGAACAGGAAGCGCCTTTCCCAAATGTGTGACTCTGCACACTGTCTTCGCCACTGGCGTCTTTGTACCCAAAGCTCTGCTTTAAATACAAGATGGACGCCAACTGTCTCTGCTATCTAACCCAAACTTCCAACTATGAGTCCTGATTCACGACCTAATTGGTCACATGCACAGAACCTAACCAATCAAGCCAGCCAAGCCCAGAGAGCTCAGCTGACTGCGAAGGTTGAAGTCCTGTGACCTGTGTGGGTCTGTGGTGAGGAGGCTCTAGAGGGCGGGGTGAGTGACACAACACAAGTATTCATTGTGACTGCTCTCCAGGGCTGTGCCTGCTCCTGCCACCTCCCCCACCTTTCTGGCCTCTGCCCACAGAATTCATGGCACACTTCTTCCCTCCCCAGTCCCCATCTCACTTGAAAAGAACCTGACTTTCTGAAGGTTGGAGGTCAGGTTTGTCTCCAGCCATTAGCTCTCTTGCTGAGGGACACGGCAGACAAGAAACTGTTCACTACTGGGTGGGTCTCTGTCAGCTGCTGAATTCGGGGATCAACAGAACTGCAGATACTCATGGATTCAAGGGGCTGGTTGTCTAAAGGGACAAGTTCTCTCCCTTGAGGAGCCCCAGTGTGTACCGTCTACACACCTGCCCTCTCTCCTCCTTAATGCCTCTGCCCAAGCTATGTTAAAAACATTTTCTTAGTGAATTCCAAGTTTACATCATAGAAAGTCATGGCTTATGCACCTTCTTGTGGTGTCCGAATTCTTAAAAAAAAAAATTGAAGAATTTTCCTCCCTCTGAGTCTTTTCCTCCTCTCTGCCCTGAGTATGTGATGGGCCGTTCCACAGCAGACATGCGCATGTCCTGAAGGGTTTCTATGAGACCTCTGGACTCTAAAGCTCATGCACTATTGCTGTGTTTTGCACGTGTTCTTGCATGAAGATCATGCACTATTGCTGTGTGCTGCAGGTGTTATTGCATCAAGCTCATACACTATTGGTGTGTGCTGTGAGTGTCATTGCAATTGCATGAAGCTCATGTACCATTGTTGTGTGCTGCAGGTGTTATTGCATGAAAGTCATGCACTATTGCTGTATGCTGCAGGTGTTATTGCATGAAGTTTACGCACTATTAGAGTGTGCTGCAGGTATTACTGCATGGAACTCGTGCACTGTTGCTGCGTGCTGCAGGTGTTATTGCATGAAACTCATGCACTGTTGCCATGTGCTGTAGGTGTTATTGCATGGTGTTTCTGTGTTGGTCAGAAGTCTCTCTGGGTTCTCAATGTGAGCAGTGTACAATTCTCAGCACTTCTGTGGAGCTCTATGGCCAGTTTAGAGGACAAGGTGAGGGTGTCTGTGAGGGAGTGTATGAAGAGCCCCATGGAGGCACTGGGGACTCTGTGCATAGGTCTGTGAAGATTGCAGGGAACTCCAGAGGTGTGTGAAAGAGGGGGGCTGAGGGGGAACTTTGGGATTCTCTGTGTGGGTGTTACTAAATGTCCATGGGGAGGGTCTAGGAGTGACTTCAGAGGTCTCTGTGTGAAGGCGTAAGTCACAAACAATGCCACACCAATTTGGGGTTATGATTATTAGGGTGGTATTTATTTAAAGGGGAAAAAACTTACAGATCACTGTCCCAGGCAACAGCCCTCTACGCAACCAGGAAAGGAGTCTAGTCGCTGGCAGAGCAGGAAGTGAAGAGAGCGAGGAGAGGGAAGTGGCTGCTTTTTTAAAGGGAGAGAAACCACGCCCCAATGGGCTGGTACCTCAGCGGTGATAGGCTGGAGGAGTGGGAGGACGTCCTGCAACACCTCCCCCTTTTGTTTAAATAAGAGAGTTCTAAACCTACTATGAAATTATATACAATAAGTACAAATATCCTATTCTAACTAGCTTAGGTCTTGTATAATAAATAACTTGGCCAAGTCATGAGAGAAAGTAACTACATTTATATAGTCTTCAACCCCATCAAAGATCTGAGAAGGGAAATAATGTTACCTGGGTAATTAGGAAGTTCAGTAAAACAACTTCCAAAACATGCAACAAATCACAGAGACAACTGGCTACCTGGGCAATCACCCAAAATCACGTTAGCAGCGTTGAAGCAACCAACTTTGGCTAAGGCCTAACATAACTGACATACCATTTTCAAAGGCAAGCAACTTTTCAAAACTATCTTACCCTGTCTTGGTAGGATATGACAGCCCTGTTTTATCCATTGATGCACGCTCTGTATCTTTGTCAGTCGTTGAGGTATGGGCATTTCTTTGCCCCAAGGCCAGTTCTGCCAAAAAGAAGGCTCCAGGTGGAGTGTCTTTGGTGCTCAACATTCTCTCGGGAATAGAGTGGTGTTGCCAGGAGCAATTGTGTCTCACTACCACAAAACTCTGAGTTAGATTAAAGGCCATTTTCTACAGCTCTTTGAAGAAGTTGAAGATTATCTATCTATACTGAGTATAATCTCTATATATCTAAAGAACCTGATTAGTCTATTATAAATGACAAACTTAGATGACTATTAGTCTATATAATTCTCAATATCTATCTAACACAAAGACTAAGACAATAAACGACTGTGAAACAAATGAGGACAATGACCTCCAAATATAAACAATGTACAAATATACATTGCAGTACGTAAATATATATCTATACACAAATATTATATAAGTATCTTAATCAGAGGTAGAAATGTACAGTGCAATATGGTAAATATATACAATATATATATATATCAATACAATATATGTCAATACATAAAAAATGTTTTAAACAGAGGTAGAAACATGCATGCGTACAATAGTCAATATAATTTAACTTTGTATCAATATACAAGAATCTATACCAATATATTTGTCTAAAGACAGTAACTCACAATTACAAATCTATTATCCCATCATCCCTCTTTTTTTTTTTCAAAATGATCCCTGAGCTTATAAAATTCCTCCCCCAACCCTCAATCATATACTAATTATAATCAACCCCTAAATGATGTCCCTAAACCCAAGGGCAAACTTTACTGGGAGAGGGGACGTCATCCTCTAGAATTACTTCCAGCTGTCATGGGGCGACGTTCTTTCTGGGGGATCCTGTGAAAGTAAAATGATGCTTAAATTTCAAGATAATGTCTTTTAAAATTGCATATAGTCTCTGAGTATTTTCGTGCAGGTCTGGCCAAAATGTTGTATAAGATGTGCACCATTTCAGCTAACCAAGTTGGAACTGTCTTGTGCAGCTGGTACCCAAAGCAGGTCTTGTAGTAGCGCTATCAGTATCATGACATCATATCAACCAGGTGGAGTTGTTGTTATGGGGCCCCATCTTCTTCCTGGAAACTTCAAATGTCACTTCAGGAAAAACTCATTGTTCATTATGAAAAACTTAAACATTAATCATATAGACATATATATATTCAATGAAAGACATGATAGATATATTCAATGAAAAGTATGATAGATATGAAGAAAAGCAAAGATGTTTTCTAAACTCATATTTCTTTCTGTCCCATATCATGGCTCTTGACATGAGACAGAAACTCCAGAAACTCTGGGTTTTTCTCTTACTAACAGGCTTGGAATTGGAGAGGGACTGAGCCAGAGTCCAACTTCAAAACCAGCTTTATAAATTTAGAAATATGGTTTAATATTACTTACACAACCCATTCAGTTTTCTTGATATTTCCTATTGGGCAGGTATTTTTCCATCTGTCAGTATCCAAACATCCAGGGTTCCTTGAATTTCTCAAAGATGAGTGTTTTCCTGTGGAGATAAGAACAGAACCCTGCCCCCATTCTATATGTTTTTCTTACCACCTGTATGAATATCATCGTTGTGGATGAGTTGTCATTTCTCCTTTCCAAGAGGTTTCTCCTCTTCAAATCGAAACTTTATTAATTTTGATGGTATCCACAATTTTTCTTCTCCTGTGGAAACAAGAGCAAAACCCCTTCCCCAACGTAGCACATCTCCTGGCTTCCACTGAGAGGTCAGCACATCTTTGAAATAAATCGGTTGATTTAGTTCAGCAGACTTTTCCATTATCCAATGTCTTTCTGCTGCTGTCGTTCCTTTCTCATTAGCGTTAAGAAAATTCAAGGTTAATAAAGCATTATGTAATCTATTTCTGGGGGTATTTTCAGTCCCTTTCTGTTTGTTCAGCATATCCTTTATAGTACGATTTGATCTTTCTATAACTGCCTGACCTGTAGGATTATTTGGTATACCTGTAATGTGTTTTATATTATAATAATCAAAAAAGCGTTTCATTTTCTTAGATACATATGCTGGACCATTATCTGTCTTTATTTGCGCAGGTATACCCATGATGGCCATAACTTCCAATAAATGTGTGATTACTGAATCAGCCTTTTCTGAGCTCAGGGCAGTAGCCCATTGAAAACCTGAATACGTGTCTATGGTGTGGTGTACATATTTTAATTTACCAAATTCCATAAAGTGGAATACATCCATCTGCCAGATTTCATTTCTCTTAGTACCCTTTGGGTTACTCCCTGCAGGCAACGGTGTTTGATTATAGAAAGAACAAGTAGGACATCTTTTTATAATGTCCTTAGCTTGTTGCCAAGTAATGGAAAATTCTTTCTTTAGGCCTTTACTATTGACATGATGCTTCTTATGAAATTCTGAGGCCTGCAACACACTTCCAATCAATAATTGATCAATCTCAGCATTGCCTTGGGCTAGAGGACCAGGTAGACCTGTATGGGACCGGATGTGTGTTATGTACATCGGACAAAGCCTGTTCCTGATTATGTCTTGTACCTGGATAAACAATGAAGTCAACTCTGTGTCATCTGGTATAAATTCAGCGGTTTCAATATGCAAGATAACTCTTTCTGCATATTGTGAATCTGTAACTATATTAAGAGGTTCTTTAAAATCCTTTAGCACCATGAGAATGGCATATAATTCTGCCTTCTGGACAGAATTATAAGGGCTTTGTTCCACCTTACTCAATTCATCTGACTTGTAACCTGCTTTCCCTGATTTATTTGCATCAGTATAGAATGTACGGGCTCCAGTTATTGGAGCATCACATACAATTCTAGGAAGAATCCAAGTTCTTTTTATGAGGTTAAGTCTACCACTTTTGGGATAGTTGCTATTAATTTCTCCCAAAAAATTAGCACAAGCTCTTTGCCATGGTTCATTGTCTTCCCATAACTTTTTTTAAAAATATTTATTTTTTTATTATGTATACAATATTCTGTCTGCGTGTATTCCTACAGGCCAGAAGAGGGCACCAGACCTCATTACAGATGGTTGTGAGCCACCATGTGGTTGCTGGGAATTGAACTCAGGACCTTTGGAAGAGCAGGCAATGTTCTTAACCGCTGAGCCATCTCTCCAGCCCCCTTCCCATAACTTTTTTATTTCTTCAGTAGTAAAAGGCACTATAATTTCTGCTGGGTCTATACCTGCTAGTTGACGAAGTCTCAGCTTACCTTTTATAATTAATTCAGAGATTTTTTCCACATAAGTTTTTAATTTTTTACTTGGTTTATTAGGTATAAATATCCACTCTAAAATAATATCTTCCCTCTGCATTAGAATTTCTGTAGGAAAAATCCTGGAAGGCAATATGACTAGGATGCAGCTAAGATTTGGGTTCACCCTATCCATATGTGCCTCCTGTAATTTTTCCTCAATCATTGTCAGTTCCTTTTCTGCTTCAGCTGTCAGTTTTCTTGGACTATTCAAATCTTTATCACCATCTAAGGTTTTGTTTAAATGAACTATTAGATCAGGTGTTATCCCAACAGCTGGTCGTAGACTGGAAATGTCTCCTAACAATCTTTGGAAGCCATTAAGAGTCTTTAAGTGGTCTCTCCTAATTTGTGCCTTTTGCGTTTTAATTTTCTCTAATCCTATTCTGTAACCTAGGTAATTAATAGAATTTCCTCTTTGAATCTTTTCAGGGGCAATTTGTAATCCCCACCTAGGCAAGACTTTCTTTACTTCTTCAAACATCCTTTCTAAAGTATCTTTATTTGAATCAGATAACAAGATGTCATCCATGTAATGATAAATGATGGACTTGGGGAATTGTTTACGAATTATTTCCAATGGCTTACTTACAAAATATTGACACAGTGTAGGACTATTGAGCATACCCTGTGGGAGGACAGTCCATTGATATCTCCTATTAGGCTGAGAATTATTATAAGTAGGCACTGTGAAGGCAAATTTTTCTCTATCCTTTTCTTGTAACGGTATAGTGAAAAAACAATCTTTCAAATCAATAACTATAAGAGGCCATCCTTTTGGTAACAGAGAAGGCAAAGGAATTCCAGATTGTAGTGGGCCCATAGGTTGAATTACTTTGTTGACAGCTCTTAGATCTGTCACCATTCTCCATTTACCAGATTTCTTTTTTACAACAAATACAGGAGAATTCCAAGGGCTGGTTGATTCTTCAATATGGTGAGCATCTAGTTGCTCTTGCACCAGCTGTTCCAATGCCTGTAGTTTATCTTCAGCTAGAGGCCACTGTTTGATCCATATTGGCTTCTCAGTTAGCCATTTTAAAGGTAGGGCTGTTGGTACCTCTAAAGGTTTGGTATTTGCTGTATGTTCTTGTACAGCCTGAATGGCTGGTGACCTTTTCCCATAATACCTCATCATATCCTTCCCAGAATTATGAGTTCCTGGAAATACAGGAATGCTAATCTGGGTATTCCATTGCTGTAGCAGGTCACGGCCCCATAAATTTATGGCAATATTTGCTATATATGGCCTTAGTCTTCCTATTTGCCCTTCGGGCCCTATGCATTCAACCCATCTTGTGCTTTGTTTTACATGAGATAGGGTTCCAATTCCTAGGAACTGAACATCTACCTCTTGAAGAGGCCAATTCGGATGCTAAGATTCTGGGGTAATGATACTTACATCCGCACCTGTGTCTAATAAGCCTTCAATAAAAGTGCCATTTATACAGACTCTTAGCTTTGGTCTTTGATCATTAATAGAAGTCTGCCAAAATATACGTTTACTCTGTCCTACTGGGTTTTTTGACTCATCCTCCACACGTAATTCATCATTTAGACCAGTATTACTTTTTACAGCAGAAATTGGAGCTTTTAATTTTCTTGGTGAGGCACGTTCTCCACTGTGACTGGGAATGACTGGGCCACTGTTGGCTTGGGGGCCTGCGAGAGGCCCCCCAAGGAGTTTCCCGATGATATTGGATTGCCCCGTCTGTCTGTTGTTGACCTACATTCGTTGGACCAATGTCGGCCTTTACCACATCTCCTACATATACCTGAAGGCCGAGGTCTCCTATTTTTGTCCTTCCCAGAAGAGATATTATTCCTATAAATTCTTTGCCTGCAATCCCTTTGCAAATGTCCTAATTTACCACAATTAAAACACCTGGCAGTTTGATGTCTCCTCATTGCTTTGGAAATCACTTCTCCTATCCAAGATTCATCATTATAGCTAAACGTCTCAACATTCATCGTATGCTGAATCCATTCATCCATAGGTGCTGATCTAGACTTTAAAGGCCCAATTACCTTTTTGCATTCTATGTTTGCATTCTCAAAAGCTAGAGATTCAAGAAGTATTCGTCTAGCTTCTGGGTCTGTTACCCCTATGTCCAGAGCCTTAATTAATCTTTGCAAAAAGTCAATAAAGGGTTCTCTCTGTCCCTGCCTAATTCTGGTATATGATTCAACCCTTTTTTCTGGATCTTGTATCCTATTCCAAGCATTTAAAGCTGCTTGGTGACATAGACACAGTACTTCATCGTCATAAAGAGCTTGGACCTGTGGATCAGCATATTCTCCTGCACCAAGAATTTGATCTTGGGAAACCTCAATACCTTTTGCTCTTCCTTGCTGTTCCATATGTTTGGATTCTTCTCTGAAATAAATTCCAAACATCAAGGAAGGTCCATTATCTAAAACTGCAGACACTAACTGATGGAAATCATGGGGAGTAGCTCTAGCATTAGAAGCCCAAGTCCTTATCATTTCCTTTACATATGCATTGTGCAAGCCAAAATTAACAACAGCTTGCTTAATTTCTTTCAGATCATTCATTGCTATTGGCGTCCATCTAGCTTCTCTGACTCCCTTTGAGCCTTTAGAAGTTGATGCTTTTTCAGAATTAAGTATAGGGTATGTCGCTAGAACCCTGGGTAAGCCAGTTCTAATAGCTGGTGGAGGCATTGTATCCTGTCCTTGTGCCTCCTTACTCTGTTCACCAGCTGCAATAATTTCTCCAATCTTTTCAAATCTTTTTATCATTGTCTCTCTTAAATCCTGAATCTCCTGACCTGTATATATTTCCAGTGATTTCACTGAGGCATCAATTTTTTGGTCCCCATTCTGCACCTGTGATTCCAGAGTTTTAATTTTTTCCTTCAAAGATAACATGTCCTCCTTAAACTTTCCTTGTATATCATGTAGATTCCCATCTTGGAGGTACATTCTGTCTGTTACCTTATCAAAACTTTGTGATAAAGTCTGAAGGTCAAATTCAACAGCCTGAACCCTTTCAGGTAACTTTCTAATACCCTTGGATATGGAGTCAATTTTGTCTGTCATAATATCCACTTGTTCAGATAACCTCTGATTTTCAATAATTTTAATCCTGTGCATTAGTTGTTCATTATTAGTTCGTAAAGATTCAATCGTTCTTAGGAGTGCCATATTCTTCCTTAATGATAGAATATGGAAAAGAAAACTGAAACCTAGTAACAAGCAAATTAAGGTATCCCCATAATCATATAAACCTTGTATGATGTAATTCATTGTATTCGTAAATATAAATTTACTAATCCATTGTATTAGTGAAAACAAAGCAGTAAAATTTGCGTTAGAAACAAAAACTGCCATATTACCTATTATCCAGCAGGTGGAGCTGTTACAGAGTCGCGGTGAAAACATGGTCCTGTTTCAGTGCCTTAGTAGATGTTAAAAACTGGAAAATGCAAGTTTCTCAACAAAGTAAATGTAATTAAATCAATTCCAGAGAAGGAACCAGAAACCCAGAATCCAGGGGTAGAGAAGAGCAATCTGGAAGCCGCTTATGCCTCCACGTGACAGAGTCACCCTGAGGGGTTGCAGCTTTCAGCAACAGCGTGCTCTGATTCGCGCCACTTAAGAGCTGTGCTTGCAAGGGAGATTTAAAAATGACTCAGAAAAGAGCAAACCACGCGGGCAGAGACTACGCGGGCCTGTGGAGTTTAAATCCACGTGGGGAGGCCAAGGCCGCCTGCGGCTGAGGAAGGGAGGGCTCCCGCCAAGCCGAACTAGCACCCGCCAAACCCGCGGCCGCCAAGCCGAACTTGCGGCCACCAAGTCGAACTCGCGGCTGCGAGTGGGGAAAGGAGAGGTTCTAAAACCAAATGTTGGGTGCCAAAATGAAGGCGTAAGTCACAAACAATGCCACACCAATTTGGGGTTGTGATTATTAGGGTGGTATTTATTTAAAGGGGAAAAAACTTACAGATCACTGTCCCAGGCAACAGCCCTCTACGCAACCAGGAAAGGAGTCTAGTCACTGGCGGAGCAGGAAGTGAAGAGAGCGAGGAGAGGGAAGTGGCTGCTTTTTTAAAGGGAGAGAAACCACGCCCCAATGGGCTGGTACCTCAGCGGTGATAGGCTGGAGGAGTGGGAGGACCTCCTGCAACATCTGTGTGGGGAATGTGAAGGTCTGGAGGGCATGTCTAAGGAGAACCTGGGTAGGCTCTATCAGAGTCTGCAAAGATGAATGTAGTGGGGCTGGGACATCAGAAGCACTTGCTGAGAACCTGGGTTTGCTTCCTGGTACTCACATCAGGTGGCCCACTGCTGCCTGTAACTCTAGAAGCAGGGATCTGAAGCTTCTGCAGACACTGCAGGTGTGCAGGCCCATATAGACAAGCAGGCACACACATGCACTTAAGTTAGGAAAACGGTGCTGATGGGAGTCGCTGTGACTGCTCTTGGGTTTTGATGCATCCTTGTGTCCTTGTGGATGGGTCCTGGAACTCAAAGCCTGGCTGGAAGCTGAGGGAGGCCCAGGCTGCAGCCACATTTTGGACAAGTCCCTCCCCTGTGTGAAGCAGCCCTGTAGGATAACCTGGTCTCCTGCTGGTCTTAGGAAGGCGGGGCTGGAAGCCCAGAATGACTTGCTGTGTGACCCCAGGTCATGTTCTGATCATGTCCCCTCTCTGCCCCAAATTTAGTGGTAGAGCCATGTGTATGCATGAAGGTCGCCAGACTAGGAGTCCCGGAATTCCTCGGTCTAGCTTTCCCATCAATTAGTGACTCATCCCTCTGGAATTAAACGGGCAAGAACAGCAGAGTAGACAGCTCTGCTCTTAGGAAATAGTATTCCCTGTTTGAAGCTCTACTTGCTCTCAGAAGTCTGGGATGGAGTTGGTCTCTCCAGGCTTGTTGACTCAACTGTGGCCCGGTGATAAGCTCTTGTGGTGGCTGCAGGGGACACAGAGGTGCAGTCCCCAGCCAGGGGCAGCTGGGATCAAGAGGCTGGTGGGCAGAGTAGATTGGCACCTATTGTCCTTTGGCCCACGACTGCCCTGACCTCAGACCACCCTTCCTGTCTCATGCACCGTAGTCCATGACTTTCCCTTCAAGATAAGGCCCAGATCTTGGGTTGCATCACAGATCCTGGTAAGAATTATGCAGATGTCTTCAGGTTCCTCTGTTTGCACAGTTAAATGCAGGTTTTGTATCTCTTCTACCGCTGGCCATCTCTGCAGGCTGGAATCCGAGGCTGGACAGAGGATGGGCCCACATACTGATTGGATAGACTTCTTCAGAGGAGCTCAGAAAAGCACCGGCTATGGAGCCCCAGCAACAGTGTCCCAGGATATAGACCAGTGACAGTGATCGCAAAGGTTCAGAGGACCCCGTCATTTATAGGGTGCTTCCTCCAGATAACTCCATGGCTTCCAAAGCCACTGAATGGGCAAGGAAAAAAAATGTATCATTTGAAAGAGGAATAGATATAAGGGAACTGAAACAGTCTATCCACAGAAGGACCTAGAGGTCCCCTCTAAATCCTGACAGCATGGCTCTACTCCTCCCCACATCCCTTTCTCTAAACATCATCCATGGGCACAGCTTTATTCCAAATGTAGAACCTGGACGGTATCCCCAGTTTTGATTGCCTCCCTGTCAGGGTTCTGCAGCTTGCATCCTCAAACACATAGTGCTCTTCATTCAGAAACAGGGGAGACGAAACCACCTCCTCGGGAGAGGAAGGGCAGGGCCTGGCTTTCACAGCTTCATTTTCCTTTATATTTTTTGTTCTGTCCCTGACAGACACAAAAAGGACTGGGAACCCACTCCTTCCCTTTTCCCTGAACAAACAGCTTACAATTGGTGTTCCTGGATTTTGATTTTCTATATTTACAGGACAGTCTCCATGTCTTTTCCTTTTGCTCACTTGTAATGTGGATAAATAGCCCTGTGTGTTTAATAAATTCAGCCTTTGTCTAGTGAGCCCCAGTTTCTCCCAGACACCTCCAGTTCACCACGCAGACATTCTGAGAACTTTGGGTAGACCCCGTAGGCTCTGCCTCACCAGTTCCCAGGAGTGAGGCCCCGTTTGCTGAAAGTTTTTCTACTGCCTCCTGATTTGGAAAGCAAAAAAGTGTCAGTAGAATTGAAGAGAACCTCACTTATCCTGCCCCCCCCATCCTGAATAGTTCTCAAAAATTTTCTTTTCATAGGTACTAGTGAGGTTCAGTCTACTCCCAAGTCAAGGATACTCGCCACTGCTCCAGTAGGTGGAGCTAAGACTCAGGAGTCATGAGGAAATGAGCCTGAGCTGAAAGGTAGCTGAAGCTCCACCCACCATGACAACAGAGTCTGGCCGAGTGCAGCTTCTGTCTGCACATAGGAGGGGCATCGCTCATGCCTGGATACATCACTGGCGGTCCTACATTGAGTTGTGCAGATTCTGCCTCTATCTGCTATAGCCGACTCTGCTCTGTATTGGTGGCAGGTGGATTCATAACACGAAGGCCTCACCAACGGATTATTGGACCTCTTGTTGTGGATGCTGTTGGGCTCATTTATTTCTCTATGAAAATACCTCATCCTGGAGCTGATGGGAACAGAGAGCACTGCTGTAGTGTGCAGAATGCCTCAGGTCCCAGGTAGTGGGCAACCCAGGGAGGGCTCAGGTGATCTTGTCCACCAGGGATGGATCAGCTAGCTCGTGTCACAGTGTGCGGAGTCTCTAGCCTTCCTGAACTCAGTACTCTTGTTTCTGTGTGATTATTTCGGGAGGCTGAGCAGCTGGGAACTAACTAGTGGCCTTCCATAACAAGAGCTGACTGATTCTTTTTCATATATAAAAGTTTAAGTTTGTGGTTCCATTAAGACTCCTTATAAGATTATCTTTCAATATAAGTACTAAAGTAAGTGGTCCTTTCTTTGTAACTGCAAAGTGCAGCCTGCCAGTAGAAGACCTGACAAGAACAGCCTGCTTGCCCACAGGTTGCTTGGGTATGTGGATTTTGGGGATAATTTGTTTTTCACCTATAATGTAAAATGTTTAATCATGTTAGGAAGATGGAAAACAGGTTTTTACCTGTATTCATTATAATCATTCACTTGAAAAAGAGAATGTAACGGCATTGTAATTCTTATATTGTCTGAAAAACTTTGTTGGGATATAAAGCTATAGAAAAAAAGTATACAGCAGAAAGAAAAAAAAAACAGAGAAAGAACATAGAAAGAGCATGAGAAAAGAGGAAGAATAAAGAAGGAAGTCATCCAGAGAATGTCTGAGTGCTTCCTTTCCTAAAATCCCCCTCAGAAAAGTTTAGCTTATGCTGACACCATTGGATTCCGTTCAAAGAGCTGTGCCGTCTGGAGGCTGCCCCCCCCCCCCCCACCAGATGGCAGTATCCAAACAGTCTCCAAGTTAGCAGTGACCTGGAACAGTGGGCCGTGATCACAGCCCTCCTCAAGAGGTCCAGCCCAATGGCCAGGCACAGAGGTGTGCTCACTTCTCAAGGCTCTACTGAGGCTTTCTTAATCTGCTCAGGCAGGCTTTCTGGAGCATCTGTGAGGACAAGAGATGCACGGGGTGACCTGCACTGTGAAAATGCAAACAGGGCCGACTGATGGGGATATGTTCAATTGTCAGCCCCCACCACAGCTTTCTCCCACAATGTCCCTGCTGCAAACCCCAAGATCTTATTGAGGAGAGAACAGAGCAGTACTGGTATTCATTTGACCCCGGGAAGAGATCATCATCCTCCACAGCTTGTCCCACGCTGACTGACGCTGACTAGCATTTCATCCCTTCTTCTAGAACCTCAGGAACTGATATGCTAGGTGCCCCAATAAAGGAACTGGAAAGTCCCTCTCCACCACCACTGCAGGTTGTCAGGGCAAAGAGTCTGCAGGATGTGGTCAAGTGCACACAAGAAGAAGAGCCAAGGAGAAGCTGACAGAAAGTTCCACCTTCTCCAGAGGTGGGATCTGTGTTGCCCTGGAGACAGACAAGACTTTTTGTGCAAATGCCAGCATGTTCTAAGGAGAAGATGAGGAAAAAATGACTCCATGACCTTTATTCTTCATTGTCTTTTAGCCAGGTATACAGTGGGGTATACACACAATGGAAAAGGAGCCAGGTATACAGTGGGGTATACACACACAATGGAAAAGGAGACTTGGAATAAGTGGTTATTTATTGGAATAAATAAATAATAATAAATGCAATAAATGGTGCTGGCACAACAGGGCATCCACCTAAAGAAGATTTTAAATAAATCTGCATATCTCACCCTGTTCAAAAAAATCAGTTCAAAATATACAGAAAATCTTAATTTAAACCCTGTAGTGCTGAAGCTGTTGGAGGGAGAGCAAGGTAAACACTTCACACACAGGCACAGATAAGACATGTCTGACTAGCATACCAATGGCACAGGGAGAAACCCTATAAATAGACAAATGAGATAACATGAAATTAAAAAGTTTCTGTGCAGCAAAAGATGCTATTACTAGAAGAAACAGACAGCCCAGAGCATGGCAAGATCATTACTGGTCATGCTTCCTATGGGGCATTAACATCTAGAATGTACAAAGAATTTCAAATATTAAAAAACAAAAATAGGTCAATAAATGGACTAACGAACTGAACAATTCTCTAAAGTTAACACACAAAGGTCAATAAATATTTTACAAAGTCTTCAACATCCTTGTCCTTCAAGTAAGTTCAAGTTAAGGCCACTTTGAGATTCCATCTCATCTAAACCACAATGTCTGAGGTCAGACAACAAGTGAGAAGTTCTGTCAAGGGTGTGGGGAATGGACCCTCAGCAACTGCTATTGGGTACGCAAATGGAGCAGCATGATGGAAACCAGCATAGAGGTTCCTAAAAACAGAACTGCCATAGGCCCAGGTCTGTCATTCCTGAGCATAGACTCCGAGGATGCTGTCCTCATCCTGCCAAAGAGATGCCCACACATACATGCTGACTGTAGCAATACTCCCAATTGCAAGACAACTAGGTGCAAAAAAGACCTTAATGAATTAGCCACATGCATTCTTATGATAGAGCACTGAATTTCTGTTAGCAGTGACATTCTATTAGTGTATTAGTAATTTTAATTCTATTAGTAAATTAAAATTATATTCTTTTCAGTTTTATTGCAAATTGGCAATGCTAAATTGTAGGGATAAGTCCCGCCCCTTAGGGGGCGTGTTCGCCTCGGGCTAATGTCTGCCTATAAATTTGGCGAGCATGCTCCGAGCTGTCTCTTCTGCTTTCCTGGTCTCCGCGGGAACGGTGGTTCTGTAAGTCTATTTCTACATTAAAACTATATATATTTTTACAATCTGTCTGCATTCGTTTACGCCGCTACACTAAATAAGTGTGAGACAAAAGGAAGTTCCATGTCTGACTTGAGGCAAGGAATGACCTCATAATGAACAGACATGGATATGCAGAGAAGACACCCTGAGAGCAATAATCCATAAGACACAACTCAAGTTCCACAGAGAAGCCCAATCTCTCAAAAACTGTGAACCTGATGGATTCAAGCAGGCATCTTCCAGAAGACAGAGAAATTCTAGGGCTCAGGGGCAAAGAACCAAACATGGAGGAAGGTCTGTCTCAGACTGTTCCAGCAGGAGGACTTGGAAGGAGGGAGCAGGGAAACCAGGAGGCAGGAGGGTCTGCTGGGCTTGAGGCTGGGGAGGGGCTGTGGCTCCCTCACTCCTGCCAGGAGCCCTTTGTGATGAGGAGGCCACAGCTGTGTGATGAGATGGCCTGACAAGCCTCCTGTTGGACTCCCAGGACTCAGTGGCTTGAGAGCTACTGTGCAATTCAGAAGATGGAGAATTCTCTCTTTCAGCTGAGCAGCATTAGTGACTACTGGATGAGCCTCAGCTCCATTGTCATGGCCAAGGACATGATCTTTGGTGTTATGTGTGGAGCGGGGCTCTTCTTGCTCCTGATCCCCTTCCTGAAGAAGTACTCAGCATCACCACCACCTGGGAGCAGAAAGAACCCCCCAAAGGTGAGGAAAGCCTTGGTTGAAACACAATGGAGTGTGTTCAGTCTGTTGCTCACTACCGTTACTTCCCCTTTTCCTAGTCAAGCAGAGAGACAGCTGAGAGGAACTCTCCAGAAACAGCAGCGCCTCATCTGCAGGGGCTGGAAAGTAGGGCACGGGGTGTGTGTGGGGGAGGCTTGAGGTGTGTGCCTGAAGCTCTCAGACCAGCTGATTGGTGTGACTGAGAGGCCACTAAGGAAGACTGGCTCCGTGGGCAGACTGCATTTCTGAGATGGAGGGGACCTTAGGGATAGCACAGGCTCCGAGAAAGAAGTCATCTGTCCTCTGTTCAAGCCCATGTTTTGTGTGTGTTGAGCTGATGTGAAGGGGGTGGTGAGACCAAGGGCCTCAGACCAGGGTTTAAGTCACCTCAAGTCTGAGGAAGCAGACCTTACCCAACAGCCTAAAGGCAGCAGCAGAGCTAACCCTTGGGTAGGATCCTATCTGAGGAACACTGACTGAGGACATCCATGTAAGAGTGGCATAGACAGCCCCTTCTTGTGTTTTCCAACAACGCCAAGGGGAAATCTGTTTATGCTTAGAACAACTGAGTCAAGGTTGGATGAGAGAAAGCTCTCCGGGAAATGTGGATTTTGTGTTCTCCACCAGCACAGGAGGCAGGCAGCTTGTCCACCAGAGAGAGGAAGAATACTGTCAGGTGGTGAGGAGGGGGCAGAGCAGGACAAGGAAGAAAAATGTCTCTGCAAAAGGTAGGCTTCTGTTTCCCTCTGGAGAGGCAATTCCTTCTGCCCTGTCCTCACTGATGAGACCATGATGAGAGCCACGCTTTTGAGATACAGGATGCAGAGCACTGAGAAGAGGAGGCTTCTGGGAAGGAAATCAGAATCAGGGAAACTCCCCAGGTCCTGTGAAAGAAAAAAGCTTGGCCTGGAGTGGGTGCTGCCCATGGGCTGGGGTGAGGGGTGTGGTTCAAGGCAGCTGTGATGCTGTGTCCCTGTAGGGGGGACTCTCAGGTCCGCCTGAGAGCAGGTAGCTGCAATTCCCTCAGGCCCAGCCCTCAGATGACTGATCCTGGGTCCTCACAGTGTCATATGGGGAATGGCAGGGGGAGGAGGAACAAGGAAAGTGTAAATGAAGAGATGTGGTCCCTCCATGCCACTTGCTCATTCTCAGTGCTCTCTGTGCTTGGACTCTGGAGGTGGGGCAGTAGAGTCCTAGCATGGGAGGTCTCTAAGAGGGGTGCCGCACTCTCCTGTGAGATCTCAGTCCTCTCCTTCATCCTGTATAACCACTTCCAGGTGGCAGAGATGGCAGAAAGAATGTGGAAGAGACCCAGAACGCATCACGACCTGTGGAAACATAAGAAATCTACCTCTTGCGAAATGATTTATACCAACCAGGATGCGAGCTCAGGGTCTGGGGATCTTTGTACTGGAGATACGGTATAGGGTGGAGTTGGGCTCTATAGCTTATCCTGTTGGATGAGATAATAAAGGATATGGGAGGTGGAGGCTGTGGAGCAACTATGGGATGCAGGTGTCATATTTATACAGACTGATGGGAAGCTTGACCATCTGCTTGGGACTGATGGTTTTGCCTCCTAACTTCTGCAGCCCCATCAAGCAACCTTTATTGGACTCCACATCACTCCCCATTTGGAACTCTAATGAGAAACTGGATCAGCTTCCCCTCTCTCAGCTGCTGTCCTACCTCAAGGTCTTGGAGGATCTTATACAGAGAAAATGTAGTCAGGTTTTCTGGGGCATGCCCTCCGTGCTCTCTGAGTCAGTGGTGGCTTCTGCCTGGGTCTCCAAGAGATCTTCCTCTGCAGGACCTAAAACCGCGAGGTTCGGTGATGCATGTGGTCCTTTCCCAGCTCTTCCCATGACTCAAGAACCTCCACAGATTCCTCAGGCCCAGCCCTTGCCCCACCAACCCGTGACACCAAGCTTGACAGGTGTGAAAGAAGCCCAGACACTGGGAAGCCTCCCAAGCTCTACACTAAATCGAAGTAGAAGTAGGGTCTGTGTAAAAGATTATTCTACCAGTGAGACAAAGATACCAGTATCCCTACCAATTGAAAACCAGTCTCTGGAGTGGAAAGACACTTTAGACTCTAGTGCCCCAAAACAGCAAGCAGGCATTAGCTGGCCCATTCACAACTTGGCCAGGGGCACCCTGCCCGCTGAACCTGTCAGGTCAGCCTCCATCCTTCCTGAGCATTGTCAGTTCCTCCAGCACCATAAGGGGACACAGAGTGAAGACAAGGTGACTGAGGTGAGAGAAATACGAGGCTCCCCCTTCACGGTCCTCTCATCCCCGGAACTGACACAGCTGTGGGGACATTTCCCAGCCAACAGTCCTTGCCAGCCCAAGAACAAGCCTGAACTCCCTCAGCCCATCCAGCCCTCCATCCTCGACTCCAAAAGCTGCAAGCTGAGCCAGATGATGGGGTCTGTGTCCTCGGCGATACCCTTAAAGAAGTCAGAAGCATGTGACATGCACAACCCCATCAAGAAGGGCCCCGGTTTAAGTGCCAATGACTTTCCTTGCACATCAAGCAGGAGCCCTGGGAAAGGCCTGGAACCCAGAAAGCCTGCACTGAGGACAGATCAGCAGTCCTATGTGAACACCGTCCAGGACCTTTCCTTCCTCGACCCAAAGACTCAGATGAAGCTGGAATCAAACATCACGCAGCTTCCTATGAAACGAAGAAGGAGACCATATCTACAGATTCTTGAGTCAGGGGATCTCACCCCACTGGGGATTCCAGCCTCATCCCTTCCCCAGCCTGTGTATCCCTCCTCACCCACCTCTGTTTCTAAGGCTGAATACTATTCCAAGGCTGCCATGGTCTTAGAAAAATTCCATCACCAAGATCCAGGAGGGACAAGGGTAGAAACTGTGTCAACTGCCAGGCTGCGGAGTCCTCTGCTTGCACACTCACCTTCACAGGTTCAGGTGATACAGAGAGCCCCTCCACCAGCTGCCAGCCATGGGCCGTCCAAGGCCCATCTAGATATAGGGAAGAGCTACCTAAGCACTAAGACCAGGGCTTTCTGCTTCCAGACAAGAACCCAGCAGAGCAGGACTGTCCGAGGGATTGGAAGAAGCAGCATGCAACCAAGGACCAGCCCAAGAATTTACAAACCTGCAGCATGGATGAAGTTTGAGAACATGGTCTCAGGACATCCCTGCTGGAGTGGGACAATGCTGGACCCTCAAGAAAGGATCCCACCTTCAGTGGTCAAACAAATCAATAGGTCGAAGGAGAAAGAAGGGACCCCTCCTGCATGGAAAGTGAGTCTGGGATCCACAGAGATTCCCTGTGGTCAAGTCACCAATATCCATCTCAGGGACTTTGAGTCTCCAGAGGCCAATAGAAGTCCAGGCCATTTCCAAACACCCACTCCAAGGCACTCAGGAGACTCAGCTCTAAAAACACCAGTATATAGTGAGACTGACTTCAGATCAAGCAAGCAACCACAGTCCTGGTCTGTGGGCCATCGTCCAGACAGCTCCAGTTCAGTTAGCCTGCCTTCAGAGCACCTGTTTCCCAGCTTCCAGAATAGAACCAAAAAACCCAAGACTTCCCAGAGCCTGAGTGATGTCTTCATAAGGAGGGATCACAGCCAGAGGACCCAGGACTTCAGAGTTCCCAAGGATAAAATTCAAGCAAAGAATCACAAGGTGTTTCATCCCAACGAAGAGAGGAAGGAATTTATGAGATCCAGAGCCTTAAGCCAGGAAGAACAGCCAGGGAGAGGGACCCCCTCTACTCCGAGCTCCACCTGGTTCAAGGATACAGCCACGACCAAGACTGAGCCTTCTCTTGATATGCCAGGAATAAAACAGACCCCTCAAGAAAGTTATCTGATAAAGATCATAAGAAATATTATGCAATACATAAGCCTCAGCACAAAAGACCAGGGGCAGGAGGATTCTTTGAAGAAAGAAAGCTCCCCGCCATCATCTATGATGACCCAGGAGGAGTCAGACACAAAAGAAAAGCTCATCTACAGCATGGCAACTGAAGTGCAATCTCTCATGAACATTGTCGTACAGCTCCTGGTGAACTGGCTGGGCCTTAAGGTAGGGCACCCATCAGAGGCACAATGGTGTAAAGCGGAACCACTGATACCCCAGCTGAGAGACTCTTTTTTTCATTTTCCTGAGGGCATCTATGAACCAAAGAAAATAAGCAGACCAGAGAAAATAAGCTCTGGTCCCCATACCAGCCCCATGGCTCAGAGCCACACATTCAGGAACAAGGTGATCGGGGACAAACATCAGTCAGGTATTGCTACCCAGGAAACCTGTGTTCCACATCAGAACAGCGTGAAGAGAGGAATGGGCTGTGAGCAACCCCCCTCTCCCAAGGGAAACAACCATCCATGTAGGCACGGGGAAACTGGAGACAAGCAGCAGTTAGGTGTTGGTGCCCCGAGAACCTATGACTCAGATCAAATCAGAACGAAGAGTGGAATACACTGCTGTCCACACACCAGCCCCAAGGACACAACCATGTGTCTATGCACAGGGATGTTGGAGACAAACTGCCATCAGGTGTTGTGGACCCCTCACCAGTTCCACAACCATCCAGTCACATACAGGGGAACTGGAGACAAGGAGCAGTCACCCCAAACAGACCTTACCCGCGTAGGTCTAGGAGCAGGTGCCTCAGGCCACCGTGGCCTTTGCGCATCATGAAATACTCCATAAGATGCCCCATCTGCCCAGCCATTGTTTCCCCTGTGATTTCCTGGTAATAAATGTCATTTTATCTTATTTTTTTCTGGCAAAGCAAACCTTCTTCCTACTGATGCTCATACTCATTGTTGATGGCTCCTGAGAGACAGGAGCCACTTCCTAGTTTATGCTAGTTCCTTTTAGTGCAGTGGTTTCTGTCTTGCAGGGATGGGGAGGGGAAGGTCAGCATTCCGTCTGCCACAGTGCAGTCTCTGGAAAGAATGGGGCCTGTGGGGGAGTCATGGTCACTGTGAGGTGTCCTCATCCAGACCCATCCCTGTCCAGTTATCATTCCATCATGACAGAGGCAACAGTCTAGAGAATTTTCAGGGTGAGCCAACCCTGTGAAGACCGCACCCAGGTCTGTGGCTCATCATCTTTTCCTTAGTTTTCTCCACCTTGACATTTGCGTCACGGTGCAGGTTGGTGTGCAGAGACCCCAGGGAGTCAAGACCCTTCACATGTCACATGTCACCTGTCACAAATTGTTTCAGCCCCCACTTCAAAGGGGACAATCTCGACCTGCATTTCCAGGACCAGGCATAGAGAATACCTATCCCAGGAGCCCCTCCTCACCTTGATGCAGGCTGAGGATGGGGAGACCCCCAGCACCTCTTACCTCAGCCTGCGTGACAGGGCAGTGACACTGTCCATAGTCTGCCTGCCTTTCTGACTAGAGCAGGGGCCAGAATAGAGCTTGCAGTGTGTGACTACAGTTGGCTACTGAGGGCTGAGTCACACAGGCCTGCCCAGTAATTCAGAAAGTGCCCCAGGAGAGCCACAAGCATCTCCTCAGGTTCACTCAATTTCCTCCCTGGTGACCCGCATCCATCCTGCCCATGCCATCACTTGGATCAAACCCAGACTCCTGAGACCCTCACCTCAGAGAGCATGGACCCATGGACCCCAAGTAGGGTTTTCTACTTGGGCTAAAGTTCCAGAATGTTCATCCTAGGTGATGCTATTATCTCTTCCTCCTCCTCCTCCTTCTCCTCCTCCTCCTCCTCCTCCTACTTCCTCCTCATCGTCTCCTTCTTCTTCTTCTCCTTCTTTTCTTCTTATTTTCCTCCTCCTCCTCCTCCTCTTTCTTCTTCTTCTTCTTCTTCTTCTTCTTCTTCTTCTTCTTCTTCTTCTTCTTCTTCTTCTTCTATCAAAATGGCATTTCTCTGTAGCTTTGGAGCCTGTCCTGGAATTAGCTCTTATAGCCCAGACTGCACTGAACTCACAGAAATTTGCCTGCCTCTGCCTCCCAAGTGCCACTCTGCTCACTCACCTTTAATAGAATGAAACACAATAAATACTATGAGACTATCTTAATTTTTTCAGTTTTAGTTGACCTCCACTCAAATGATTACGTGGCCTGTTTAACTAGGACCACCTTCTGCTAATCCAAGTCCCCACTGTGCTGACATCTCAATATGCGGCTCATATGATATACCAGTTGCTGTTTTGCTATAAAGAATGTCTAATTCAGCATGCGGATTGCTGTCTAGTGGAAGATTTCTATATGGATAAAATTTGAAAATCCACAGAAGGCCCCTGTCCGTGTCCATTGTCTGGCCCAGTTCAACCTCTGGTCTTCTCTATTTTGTTTTAACTCTGCCCTCCATTCTGTCAAGTTCTGTCCGAAGCAAATCATGTTTCAGCCCCTCTGCTCCTTCATAACACATCTCTAATATTTTCTCTTTGATTTCTTCAGGTATTTAATTTTAGCGTAAAATAAAGGAAACATACCAAAATATGTGGTATCCATTCAGTGCTCCTATGCAAACAATGGCAAAAACACTCCCAGGGAGAAGATTACAATATCGATTTTCCCTTCACAGCTTTGTGCAGTGACTGCTCATGAGACTCCTCTTCCCAGGGAATCCTACCCAGCCATACAATATCCGTTCATGGACTCTCTGAAATCTTGGTGCAAACCTACAAGCCACCCTTATTCTTGCATTATGCAATCTGAACATCTCATACATATGAACAGTGCTTGCCTAGGTCTGTGGCCAACGCTTGGTATAAACTGGCCCCTGCCATCACACTCTAGGTTTCTCTGCATGTAGGGATAAGTCCCGCCCCTAAAGGGGCGTGTTCGCCTTGGGCTAATGTTTGCCTATAAATTTGGCTAGCGTGCTCCCAGCCGCTGCTTCTGCTTTCCTGGTCTCCGCAGGAACGGTGGTTCTGTAAGTCTATTAAAGCTATATATATATATATATATATATATATATATATATATATATATTTACAATCTGTCTGCATTCGTTTAAGCCGTTACAATTTGGCATCCAACATCGGGCTATTTTGCCCCCGACTCAAGAGCGTAGCCCACTAACTAACACAGCACGCTCCTGGGTGCTGTTTTTTAGTTCGTGACTCGGGCCCCAGTGCCGAGTCCGAGACACACTCGGCCACACAGGCCCATTCTGCCCTGTCTGCTCGCCAGAGCAATTAACCCCTCCCTGCCTGCCTTGGCTAAGTTTGCAGCGGAACCCCACTGCCTGAATTAGCAGAAACTCAAATACCTGCGGTTTTGCAACAAAAGCCACCACAGTAGCAGATTTGGTCTGATACAAAGTGACTTGGCCTGGCTGTGGTGGCTCATGCCTTTAATCCCAGCACTTGGGAAGCAGAGGCAGGTGGATTTCTTTGAGTTCGAGGCCAGCCTGATCTACAAGAGCTAGTTCTAGGACAGGCTCCAAAAACACAGGGACCACCACTGGCAGGAACCAATCATTGCAGGTAAAAAATTTTTCTTTTATAAAATAAAATGTCTGAACACGTTAGTATTCAAGAATTTAAGAGTTTTTTTTAATTGTACCATGTGGGAGATTTTACAAGAGGTGTCTATCACCCCACATCTATGGATCCTTCTGGGATTTGTAGTTTTCATTGTCACTAAACGGTTTGATAATAGAAATATGATAAAGTCTTTACGAGACGAATCCAAGATTCTTAAGGCAGAGACTGAATGCTTAAAAACAATTGAGAATGACAACAATCTTCTCAAGAATCAGTTTGAAGTTCTCCAGGCTGATGTTAAGGAGAAATTCATTACTACGGAAGAGGGAACAGCTGATTTGGATCATAAGCTTCAGTCCCTTTCTGTAGGAACTGAAACATTAGTGGCTGATATTAAGGAGAAATTCATTACTATGGAAGAGGGAACAGCTGATTTGGATCATAAGCTTCAGTCCCTTTCTGTAGGAACTGAAACATTAGTGGCTGATATTAAGGGGAAATTCATTACTATGGAAGAGGGAACAGCTGATTTGGATCATAAGATTCAGTTCCTTTCTGTAGGAAATGAAACATTAACTGAGAGAATCAAAACTGCTGAATGTGACAATCACATTGTGTCTAAAGCTTATGACAGATTGGCAGAAAGATTGTCAATACAAGAAGTCACGGTTTATGCCATAAAAATTATGCCCAAAGATGAGATGTTATCTCTAATGGACAAACTTCATACTTTAGAATCCTCAATGAAGGCTTTGGAACATAATTCTGGACAGGAGATTCAGACATTGCAGAAGGCAATGGTGAATAGAATTGAAAAGACTGAGGAATTTCTAAATTCTGTTGAAGAAGAGCAAAGGGTAGAAAGGCAAATTTTAACTACATCTGTGGGTAAATCTCTCTGGGACAATTTCCACAAAGCTCTACCTACAGCTCTACCTACCTTTCCAGTAATAACAACAGAGAGGTGATTGGTTCCAGAAACCCTAGGGTCATCAAGGAGGATACATGAGAGCCTGTCCGTATGAATGATCTCAAGGAAATAAAACAGGCTGTCATGACTTTTGGGATGCAAGCCTCTTTTGCTAAAGAGATGCTAAGATCTTGTGCCACGACAAGCAGAGCAACCCCCTCGGACTGGCTCCAGCTGAGCTCTGAGGTACTCGAGAGTGGACCGCAATTGAAATGGAAATGCTTATTCAGGCAAGAGGCTAGACTCTTAGAACAGCAGGAAAAAGCGAAGGGAATTGACATTTCCCTAGATAAAATTCTAGGTGAAGGGCTCTTTTCCGACCCTCAGGAACAAGCTAATTTGGATGAAAACACACTCTCCATGTGTACTACAGCAGCCTTAAGGGCTTGGGACAGGGTACAAGACCCAGGACAGAGAATGGAATCATTTGTCAGAGTTAAACAGGGTCAGAGAGAACCCTTTAGTGACTTTTTACAAAGACTAACTAAGGCTGTACAAATAGGGATAGCTGACCCAGAAGCAAGATGTATAATGATTGAGTCTTTGGCTTATGAAAATGCAAATGTGGAATGCAAAAGGATTTTGGGGCCTTTAAAGCTCAGATCAGTGCCCTTGGAAGAATGGGTCTTGCATACACTCAATGTTGATACATTTGATTATGGCACTGAAGCATGGGTAGAAGAAGCAATTTCCAATGGTAAAAGAAGACACCAGAATACCAAATGTTTTAATTGTGGCAAAATGGGTCATATGAAAAGCAATTGTAGACAACGGATTTTCAGAAATAATAATAATAATAATAATAATAATAATAATAATAATAATAATAAAAATAATGCATCTTCTAGAAATAACAGAAATAGGAGGACTCAGCCTTCAGGTTTATGTAGAAGATGTGGAAAAGGCAGACATTGGACTAATGAATGCAGGTCTACAAGAGACAGACAAGGCAACCTGATACAGACGGGAAACATGAGAGGGGGGAGCCTCACAGGCCCCCATGGCAAACATGGTTCAGTCATTTCCAGTTTCTGCAGAGAACGTGCCTCATCAGGACAATTAGGAAGCCCCATGCCTACTGTTACAAGCAATAATGATCAGAAAGATAAGTTATGTGTGTTTTGACAAACTTCTATAAATGATCAAAGACCTAAACTGAGAGTGTGTGTAAATGGCATTTTTATTACTGGCCTGCTGGACACAGGTGCTGATGTAAGTATCATTACCCCAGAATCTTGGCATCCGTGTTGGCCTCTTCAGAATGTAAATGTTCAGCTCCTAGGAATTGGAACCCTATCTCGAGTAAGGCAGAGCACGAGATGGGTTGAATGTATAGGGCTAGAGGGACAAATAGGAAAATTAAGGCCATATGTAGCCAATATCGCAATGAATTTATGGGATTGTGACCTATTACAACAATGGAATACCGAAATTAACATTCCTGCTACTTCTAGAGCCTATATTTCTGAGAATATTATTAAAAGATATTACAAATGGAGAAAACCGGCCAATCGGGCTGTATGTACAAGAACAAGCAATTGATGTCCCTTCAGAGATACCAACAGCCTTGCCTCTAAAATGGTTGACTGAGAAACCAATATGGATAAAGCAATGGCCTTTAGCTGAGGAAAAGTTACAGGCTTTAGAACAGCTGGTACAAGAACAATTAGATGCTGGACATATAGAAGAATCTACCAGCCCTTGGAATTCTCCTGTATTTGTGGTTAAGAAAAAATCAGGTAAATGGAGAATGGTGACAGATCTCAGGGCCATCAACAAGGTTATTCAACCTAAGGGCCCTCTGCAATCTGGAATTCCTTTGCCCTCTTTATTACCAAAAGGATGGTCTCTCATAGTTATTGATTTAAAGGATTGTTTTTTTCACTATACCTTTGCAAAAAGAAGATAGAGAAAAATTTGCCTTCACAGTGCCTACTTATAACAATTCTCAACCTTCGAGGAGGTACCACTGGACCGTCCTCCCCCAGGGTATGTTAAATAGCCCCTCCCTGTGCCAATATTTTGTGAACCAACCATTGCAAATAATATGCAAGAAATTTCCCAAATCTATAGTATACCATTACATGGACGACATTTTGTTATCCGATTCAAACATGGATACCTTGAACAGACTGTTTGAAGAAATAAAGATACTTTTACCTAAATGGGGATTGCAAATCGCTCCTGAAAAGATTCAGAAGGGAGATTCTGTTAATTATTTAGGTTATAAAATAGGTTTGCAAAAAATTAAGACACAAAAAGCACAAATTAGCAGAGATCGCCTATGGACTCTTAATGACTTTCAAAGACTGTTAGGAGACATTTCCAGTCTACGACCAGCTATTGGAATAACACCTGATCTAATAATTCATTTGAACAAAACCTTGGATGGTGATAAAGATTTAACAGTCCCAGAGAATTAACAGCTGAAGCTGACAATGATTGAGGAAAAATTACAAAGGCACATGTGGATAGGGTGAATCCAGAGCTCGATTGTATTCTTATCATACTGCCATCAAAAATTTCTCCTACAGGAATTTTAATGCAGAGAGATGATATTATTTTGGAATGGATCTTTTTACCACATAAACCAAGTAAGAAACTGAAAACTTATGTGGAAAAAGTCTCTGAGTTAATTATAAAAGGCAAGCTGAGACTTCGTCAACTAGCAGGCATAGACCCAGCAGAAATTATAGTGCCTTTCACTGCTGATGAACTAAAGAATTTATGGGAAGATAATGAACCATGGCAAAGAGCTTGTGCTAATTTTTTGGGAGACATTAATAACAACTATCCAAAAAGCAAGAGGCTTAACTTCATAAAGAGAACTTCTTGGATTCTTCCTCAAATCGTCCGTGATGCTCCAATAACTGGAGCCCGTACATTCTATACTGATGCCAATAAATCAGGGAAGGAAGGTTACAAATCAGAAGACTTGGGTAAGGTGGAACAAAGTCCTTATAATTCTGTCCAGAAGGTGGAATTATATGCCATTCTTATGGTGCTAAGGGATTTTAAAGAACCTATTAATATAGTCACTGATTCACAATATGCAGAAAGAGTTATTTTACATATTGAAACTGCTGAATTTATACCTGATGATACGGAACTTACCTCATTGTTTCTCCAGGTTCAAGATTTGATCAGGAACAGGCTTTGCCCTATGTACATAACACACATCCGATCCTGTACGGGTCTGCCAGGTCCTCTAGCACAAGGTAATGCAGAAATTGATCAATTATTGATTGGTAGTGTGCTACAAGCCTCTGAATTTCATAAAAAACATCATGTTAATAGCAAAGGTTTGAAGAAAGAGTTTTCAATTACATGGCAACAAGCTAAGGAGATTGTAAAGAAATGCCCTACTTGCTCTTTCTATAACCAAACGCCACTGCCTGCAGGGGCTAATCCAAAGGGCACCCAAAGGAATGAAATCTGGCAGATGGATGTGTTCCACTTTGCAGAATTTGGCAAATTAAAATATGTTCATCACACCATTGACACTTATTCAGGCTTTCAGTGGGCAACTGCTTTAAGTTCAGAAAAAGCTGATTCAGTAATCACTCATTTATTAGAAGTCATGGCTGTCATGGGTATACCTACACAAATAAAGACGGATAATGGTCCTGCTTATGTCTCTAGGAAAATGAAACGGTTTTTTGATTATTACAATATCAAGCATGTTACAGGTATACCATACAATCCTACAGGTCAAGCAGTCATAGAAAGATCAAATCGAACTATAAAGGATATGTTGAACAAACAGAAAGGGGTGGAAAACACCCCCAGAAATAGGTTACATAATGCTTTGTTAACCTTGAATTTTCTCAACGCTAATGAGAAGGGAACAACAGCTGCAGAAAGACATTGGATAATGGAAAAGTCTACTGAACTAAATCAACCAGTTTATTTCAAGGATGTGCTGACCTCACAATGGAAGCCAGGAGATGTGCTGCGTTGGGGAAGGGGTTTTGCTCTTATCTCCACAGGTGAGGAAAAATTGTGGATACCATCAAAATTAATAAAGGTTCAGTTTGAAGAAGAGAAGCCACTTGGAAAAGATAAATAACAATTCTTTCACAAGGATGGCGAGCATACTCATGGTAAGAAATACAGATAGGTTGGAGGCAGGGTTCTTTTCTTATCTCCACAGGAAAATACTCATCTTCAAAGAAATTAAGGGACCCTGAATATTTAATTACTGATGGATGGACACATTTTGTAAGTATTAATTTTATATATATATGTCTTATTAAACATTTCTTTATAAATATGTAGAGCTGGTTTTGAAGTTGGACTCTGGCTCAGTCCCTCTCCAATTCCAAGCCTGTTAGTAAGAGAAAAACCCAGAGTTTCTGGAGTTTCTGTCTCATGTCAAGAGCCATGATATGGGACAGAAAGAAATATGAGTTTAGAAAACATCTTTGCTTTTCTTCATATCTATCATACTTTTCATTGAATATATCTATCATGCCTTTCATTGAATATATATATATATGTCTATATGATTAATGTTTAAGTTTTTCACAATGAACAATGAGCTTTTCCTGAAGTGACATTTGAAGTTTCCAGAAAGAAGATGGGGCCCCACAATAACAACTCTACCTGGTTGATATGACGTCATGATACTTACTGATAGTGCTACTACAAGACCTGTTTTGGATACCAGCTGCACAAGACGATCCCAACTTGGTTAGCTGAAATGGTGCACATCTTGTACAACATTCTGGCCAGACCTCCACAAAATACTCAGAGACTATTTGCAATTTTAAAAGACATTGATCTTGAAATTTAACCATCATTTTACTTTCACAGGATCCCCCAGAAAGAACGTCGCCCCCATGACAGCTGGAAGTAATTCTAGAGGATGACGTCCCCTCTCCCAGTAAAGTTTACCCCTGGGTTTAGAGACATCATTTAGGGGTTGGGAGGTTGGGGGAGGAATTTTATAAGCTCAGGGATCATTTTGGAATAAAAAAGAGGGAATGATGGGATAATAGATTTATAATTGTGAGTTACTGCTTTTAGACAAATATATTGGTATCGATTCTTGTATATTGATAGAAAGTTAAATTATATTGACTATTGTATCTATGCATGTTTCTATCTCTGTTTAAAACATTTTTTATGTATTGACATATATTGTATTGATATATATTGTATATATTTACCATATTGCAGTGTACATTTCTACCTCTGATTAAGATACTTATATAATGTTTGTGTATTGATCTATATTTACCATATTGCAATGTATATTTGTACAGTGTTTATATTTGGAGGTCATTATCCTCATTTGTTACACAGTTGTTTATTGTCTTAGTCTTTAAGTTAGATAGATATTGATAATTATATAGATAAATAGTCATCTCAGTTTGTCATTTATAACTAGATTAATCAGGTTCTCTAGATATATAGAGATTATACCTAGTACAGATAGATAATCTTCAACCTCTTCAAAGAGCTGTAGAAAATGGCCTTTAATCTAACTCAGAGTTTTGTGATAGTGAGACACAATTGCTCCTGGCAACACCGCTCTATTCCCAAGAGAATGTTGAGCACCAAAGACACTCCGCCTGGAGCCTTTCTATTTTGGCAGAACTGGCCTTTGGGCAAAGAAATGCCCATACCTCAACCACTGACAGAGATACAGAGCGTGCATCAATGGATAAAACAGGATGGTCATATCCTGCCAAGACAGGGTAAGATAGTTTTGAAAAGTTCCTTGCCTTTAATAATGGTATGTCAGTTATGTTAGGCCTTAGCCAAAGTTGGTTGACTCAACATTGCAAATGAGACTTTGGGTGATTGCCCAGGTAGTCAGTTGTCTCTGTCAATTGTTGCACATTTTGGATATATCTCATTTGTTAAGTAATATTTATTCCCTTCTCAGATCTTTGACAGAGTTGAAGATTATATAATTGTAGTTACTCTCTACATTATTTAAACTCCTTGAGATAGAATGTTTAGCAAAACATTTGCTCTCAATATTGTTTGTTATATTTTTTATTTGTTATTTTTGTATATAGTTGTATTTGGTTTAGTTCTGTCTTATTTAAACAAAAAGGGGAGATGTAGGGATAAGTCCCAGCCCTAAGGGGGCATGTTCGCCTCGGGCTAATGTTTGCCTATAAATTTGGCGAGTGTGCTCCCAGCCGCTGCTTCTGCTTTTCTGGTCTCTGTGGGAACAGTGGTTCTGTAAGTCTATTAAAGATATATATATATATATATATATATATATATATATATTACAATCTGTCTGCATTCGTTTACGCCGTTACATCTGCACCTTGGTGGATGAGACTTGCGATGATGCTCTCCTTGGTGGCTTCCGTTAAGCTTGGGATCCTCTTGGAGATATACTCAGTTTAGATGTGTTCCCACATCTCAGTTTAGAGTTGTATTTTCTTCATTTAGAACCTTCAATGAGCAATCTCTTGCCCTAACTAGACCATTCCTACAGTCCAAGAGGCTTATGTTTGATGGTCTTATTCACTTTTTAAGAATTTATTTTTGAGACGTTTGAATAATGCATTTTGATCATATCCACTCTTGCCCCCCGATTCTTCCCAAATATCTCCTCCTCCTACCCGTCCAGCATTTTGCCCTTTTTGTGCCTATTGAGACCAATTTGTACTGCCCGTATATTCCGCTGGAGTATGGGCTACTTCCCAGGGACTGTAACAATCGCAGAAAACTGTCTCCCCCTCTCCCAGACCACCAATCGTGTGCTAGTTGTTCCAGCCCAAACTGCAACCATGAGCTCCTGCCTACCCTTTTAAGGGTGTTACTTGAGGAAGCTTGCCATTACAGACGCTCTTCCTGGTGTGAGCTGACCATCTTCTAGGATCCTGGAGTCTTCTCTTTTCTTCTTTCCTTTTTTCCTTTCAGCATTTTTTGTCAAGGGATCTGTGGTTTATTCTGGCCTCAGACTCAAGGTGTTCCTGTTCTAACTCCAGAGTGCGGGGTTTACAGCCATATGCCACCATACCTAGCCAGACATAACCACACACCGCTGTTTTGTTTTGCTTCTTGCCTTTTGGGTTTTTGAGGCAGGGTTTCACAGAGCACAGGTTGACCACAAACTTTATCTGTAGCTGAGGATGACCTTGAAATCCTGACCCTCCTCCTCCACCTTCCTCCTTCCAGGCCTGGCTCCTTGAGCCATTTTTTAAGTCTCTCCTCTCAGTCAGTATGTGATCTATTCTCTGATACTTTCTTCTCTCTCTTTACAGACAGCAGAGTCTGGAATCTCTTCCTTCTGCTTCTGCTGCAAGCTCTCTGGTTATCTCACCTCATTCCTCTTTTCCCGGCCCATCACACCTCCTTTCAAAGTCTAAGTGTGGTTCCGGCATTCCTCTGTTCAAACCTGCGCGGTGATCTGCTCTATCATTTAGGGTAAAGCTGGGGTTCTCCCTGGGACCACCATAAAGTGTCATTTCCTAGGCACCACCTCCACCTCAGTTCTCACCACTGTGTCACACTCAGTGTCCTGACTCTGCCCTTCCAAGGACTCCAGAGATGGGATGTGTGCCTCCACTTCCCCATTTTACATGTGACATTCTTACAGCCTGACCAATCTTCTGGATTTCAGCATTTCCTGAACATAGGTCTGGAATATCTTCTTCTTAGACATCTACATGCCTACAGTAAGTTCAGATATGAGTAACAGAAAGGTTTATGACCACACAGTGTACAACTGGACTTCACTAGTCCTTATCTAACATCTGCTAATCTTCTATCCATCCATCCATCTATCTATCCATCTATCTATCTATCTATCTATCTATCTGTCTATCTATCTATCCACCTATCTATCCATCCACCCATCCATCTATCTATCTATCTATCTATCTATCTATCTATCTATCTATCGTCTATATTTTAGTTACTATTCATGTTCCATCATTTACTTTCTATCACTGATAATCTACTTACTTAATCTAATTAATTACTTAATCTAGTCTATATCTTCTGTCAATTATCAATGATCTATCCATCTATATAGAGGTTTTTGTTTTGTTTTGTTTTTGAGACAGGGTCTCACTATTTAGTCCAAGATAGCCTATAACTTGCTTGGGTATCCCCTCTGGCTCTAAATTTACTCTCCTCCTGCTTTAGTCTCCTGGGTGTAGGGATTACAGGCAGGAGCCACCATTTTTGAGTAGTCTAAGAAACTGGTTTTGAACTCCTAGTTTCAAGTGATCCTCCTGCCTCACAATTTTGAGTAACTGAGACCATAGGTATGCACCACTGTGCCTGGCATTTAAGTTTTGTTCTGCTCAATTTTCCCCGATGCCCCCCTCATGCCGCTCAGTGTGCATCCTATTAGGTAAGACTGGATGCAAAAGATTTCCGATCCCGTCCTTTAGTGTATTTCCACAGAGGGCTCAGCTTTCCCTTCGTCTCTTCGGGCAAGGTCTCTCAGGGAAGACTGCAATGTGAGAAGGTGGCAGCAGATGGCACTGTAGAGAAAGGATGAGCATCGTATGGCAGCGTCCACAGTGGACACACCTGGTGATGTGGAAGAGGCGCTCATTATAAGACGACCTCATCGCCAGATGTGCCCACTGCAGACACTTCAATTCAGAGAGGAGCTCGCTGTGAGACACCGCATTCCCTGCTCCGACCTTCACCTTAAACGGGAGGATATTTTGGTGATAAAGAGACGATGCTGGTGACCAGGAAAGCAAAGCTGCCCCTCGTTTCATGTTCCCATCCCAAGCTTGGGACACATGGACGCCACTCTGCCTACACCGACTGAGAAATATCACAAGAACCCTTAAAATGATGGGAGCCTAAGAAGCTAGGAAGGGTTTTACTAGGAGCGTCCTTCAGAAGGGAAAGGGTGAGTGAATATATAAGAAACTGAGCAACTTTAACTGCTGCCGCTAGAGCCCAGGAAACCAAATCCTGTTGCACAGTCGAGCACGAGAGGCTGGAGGTGTCTGGAAAGCAAGCAGGAGCCAGAGGTGTGCAGGGGCTATTGAGGAAAGGATGCCTTCTTCCCGTCCTTCATCCTTCTGTGTGTATGAATTTCATTTTATGTGTGTGTACCTGCATATATGTACTCAGATTAGTGTAAGCAGGAGCCCTCGGGGTTCCAAAGAATCATCAGGTCCTCCAGAACTAGGGGTACAAACAGTCGTGAGTCACCATGGGGGTGCTGAAAACTGAACCCAGGTCCTCCGCAAGAGCAGGCAGCTCTTTTAACTGCCAAACCATGTTTATGGACTAGGTCCAATTTAAACTAGAATACATAAGAGAAGAACTTGATTGCACAGCACTTGCTAGAAATAAATAGCTTGAGGCAGGAAATGGAGATTTTTTTTAAAAGAAAAACAGGTATTTAATTTGTTCTTTAGACAGTCGTGCTTGTGAGAAAAACTAGTTTTCATTTTCTTCTTTTTGTGATGGGAAAGCATTTTATTTCAAGCACCAGTAAGTGATCTTAATATTTTCAATGTGTTAAACTCTATATCATTTCACAGCATCTCTCATGTACAAAACAGCCACGTCTAATTTTAGCACACTTTGAAATTCTCGTGTAAAATACCACACATTAATTTTATTTACAAACGTGAGTTAATGTTTAAAAAGCACCATAATCTAGAAGGATAAGTAGGGACAAGAAGAATGAAAAGTCAATCCATCCACACCTTTGTGGATATATTATGGCTTCTAGCTCAGTGTTTTCATGAAGTTCCTGAGTGTGTGAACAGAGGGTCTCTGTTTCTATACCTGCTTCTTGTGCCTTTTCTTGGGCTTTTTTCCTTCTGATTGTTTTAACCTATTCTGGTGTGTGCTTGGTCTTTGTTCTAGCTTATTATAATTTGTTTTATCTTATTGTTCTCCCTTAGAAGCCTGTTTGTTTTCTAATGAGAGACGGAAAGGGGCTGGATCCAGACAGGAGGGGAGGCGGGCAGAAACTGGGAAGAGTAGAGGAGGGGAGGCTATATCATACGAGAAAAAAAAAAACTATTTTCAATAAAAGGAAAACATGGAACTGGAAGACAGCTTTTGGGGTGTGTTGTCTAGATTTAGGGATGAGAGAGGAATAATGATATGAAGAGTTGCAGGGTGAAAATGTTCCAGTCCTAGGCGGAAACAGCTGACTTACTTTTAACAGCCTTGCTTGATATGTCTTTAGCGAAACACATCTTACCTGTGTAGGCAATTTAGGTGGGTTTTGTTGTTGTTGTTTGCTTGTTTGTTTGTTTGTTTGTTTGTGAGACAAGGTCTTGTAGTCCTGACCGTCCGGGAACCTGCTATGTAGACCAGACTGGTCTCAAAATCACAGAGATCCACCTGCCTCTGCTTCCCAAGGGCTGGAATTAAAGGTGTGTGCAACCAACCAAGCCTGTACGACCGGTCAGATGAATTGGAAGGTCTTGACTCTGAGTCAGCAAGAGAAGCACAAAGTAGTTGTACGAGTGGGTGGTTTCTTTCCCTTCCGAGTCCCCTTAATTTTCCACCATTTATCCTACCTTGGGAGGATGAGTCAACATGAAAATGGTAAGCTGTGCAGGATCTGAAAACCTGCTTTTGTTTTCACTTTCTTTTCATGTGTGTGTGTAATTGTGTGCATGTGTGTGCCATGGCTAATGCCATGTGTGGCTGGGAGTCAGAGAACAAGTGGAAGCTGCTCCTGTTTCCGTCACGTGTGTCCCGGGAATCAAACTGGGGCCCCAGTCTTGGCAGCAAGTGCCTTCACCCTCTGAGGCATCTCATCGACCCTGCTTTGCTTCTGAAATGGGATGCAGCTCAGGCCTTCCTTGGACTCTATGTGAAGCAGGGAATGGCTTTGAACTTCTGGTCCTCCTGTCTCTTCCTCCCAAGAGGTTAGCTGTTGGCTCTGGAAAGCAGGATGGACTTGCAGAGTTGATAGAGAGAAGACCCTGACTTCCCATTGTCATTCAGGCAAGTGGCCCTGAGTAGCTCGAGCTCTCTTTGTTTATACAAGTGCTAATGTGTTTAAGCAAGAGCAGTTTCAATTCATTTCTCTTTCGTCCTTATCCAAAAATCATTAACATTTACTCATTTTAGTTTCTTTTCCTCTTCCCCACTCCTTTATTGCCATTAATTAACCTTTACCTCACAGCTATGCATGATTTTTACATTGCAAGCCAAATGATTTTATCTAGTCAGGCACGTGCTATTCATATTGTGCCCAGGCTGGCAGCAGACAAGTGGTTACAAACATGAAAGGCATTCAAACCCCGTAGCCTTTAATAGTACGGTGCCTTTATATCTTTGCACTTAGTAGAGGGTGAGATACCAACCTAAAATAGTATTGTCCAGGTATAAGTCTAATAGTTTCTAATAGGTCTACATATCACTTTTATGTGAACAGTGGTTCTTTTTTATACATTTCCAGACTGGTAATGATTAATACCTAACTCTTAACTGTTGGGACCAAGTTTCTATTTTTCCTGGTACTTGTACTTATCGCCCCCCCCCCCCCAAGAGTCTAGACTCCACGCCTGGCCCAGATGTAGGACGCTGAATAATCCCGTTAGGTAGGTTGTACCTGGGAGAGAATTATGAAAAGCATAACTGTCCTGAGAGTAATTCTGTGACTGCTGCCCACAGCCAGCTGACTCTTGGCCTCATCAGGACAATAAAGCTTTTGCCCCGCCTGCTCTAGCCTTACTGTTTGGTGGGATCAGGACTCATGGTTGGTCCCCACTGCTAGCTCATGTCAGAGGGGTTGGAGATACGGGATATCCAACTAAGCAGATACTAAGCAGGAGAAGCTTTTCTTGACTCTGTTCCTCAGCTGCTTCTGTCTCTGGGGTGGATACTGGGGTCCGTGGATGTAAGAGCTACACACAGGGAAGTGAAAAAAGGAAAACTCAACTTGGGTTCAGAGAATAAAATAAAATTCTCCATTCATTTCTCTTCTTTTAGGTTTACTTATTTTATTTTATATATTATGTGTATGAGTGGAACAGGAGTCATGGACAATTGTGAGCCTCCATTTCAGTAATCCAACCAGGTCCTCTGCAAGAACAATGAACTGTCTCTCCGGGTACCTACCCTTCCTTCTTCCCTCCCACCCCTGGGGAATTGGCTTTATAACTTAGCTCCTTTTCAGCTTATGACGTCACTTCCAGTTAGGAACTGCCCTCTCCTCCAGGAAGCTTTTCTGTTACGTATCCCATTTGTCCCCCTGTCCTCCGTGTGTGCTCAGAGAACTCCCACCACCCCAGGCTCCACTTCCCCTCCCTCCAGGCTGCAGCTCTCCGCAGCGGGTTTGCAAGGCTGTGACCTACGCGCCAAATGGCAGCCCCCTCCCCCGCTGTGACCTGGCGTAAAACGGCACAGTCTACGCTCTCTAGACTCAACGGCTCCCAACACCATTTTCTTATGAGGTACACTGGGGTTCTCTAGGGTTTTTCCTTCACCTATGGGCTCCATCCTGTGCCCTACCATGGACCCAGATTCTGTCCCTGCTTCTACGCTCTGAGTGGCCTGGCTTCCATTCCTCAGTCTTCAGGTTTCCTACTGTGAGGCTCCTCTACTCCTCAGAGGTCGGTTTAGAGCTCTCTCCAGGTTCTCCATGCGCACCCCACCGGCGCCCCAGCTTACTGGTTCACATCCAGAAGCACCTCTCAATCCATCTTCTCATAATCCTGCCAGTCTCTGAAACATCATTCTGCCAATGTCTCCAATACCGCAGACTGGGTTTACTTTCTACTTGACCTGATGGATCTTCTAGCATGTTCCTCCAGGTTTTATGGGCCACAGCTGCTAAGCTTTGTCTGTAAAGGTGTTGCTTATAGGCGAGAGCTGGAGCAAGTGCTGCCGTGTTGCCTCCCCTAGCCCACACTCCCCTAGTGAACACTCCTGTAGAATGTGGTCTTCTGAGCAAATGCGGCTCCCTGACTGTGAGTGTTCCCAAACAGAAGGGTGGAAAGAGTCCGCAGACCCTTGCTGGTGTTCTAGCCACTCCTCTGAGACATGTGTATGCAATCTACCTAATGATACCACACGTGGACTCAATCTCAGGAAGGGCTAAGGTGGTACCAGAGTATAGAGACAGAGACAGGGGTGATGGTGGCGTTTATATTGCTGTCTTGAGGAGCAGCCTCCAGCAGCACAGGGCTCAAAAAAAATCCCCGGAGTCAGCAGGTACTGACATTTTTATCTGAGGGGGTTAAGGGAAAAGACACACACACACACACACACACACACACACACACACACACACTGTTGATGGTGGTTTGATGGTGGTTTCCTTTAGACCCTTTCTCTATTATTCGTTTGCATTTTCTTTATTCTTTATTTTCCTGGTGATTTTCTTCTCTCATTCTTGATGTTTTCCTTCTCCTTCTATCTAACTCTATCTTTTTTCTCTCTCTTACATCTTATATACCCAGCAAAATCTTTCAGGTAATACAAAAATTACAATATGGTTGCATTCTATTTTCCAAGTGATTAATTACAATGAATACAAGTTTAAAAAAACATGTTTTTCATCACCCTTACATTAAAACAAAGTCATCCCAAGAACCCACTTACATTTACATCTAAGCAACTTGTTACAGATTAACAGAGTATGAGCAAGCAGGAAGTATTTTTTTTCCTCAGTCATTTTTTACTGGCAGGCTGCATGTTGTGGTTACAAAGGAAGAAGTAATCACTTTATTATTTATCTTAAAAGTTAATCTTATAAGCACTCTTAAAGGAATCACAAAGCTAAACTTTTATACATGAAAATCAATCAGTCAGCTCTACTTTAAATCTTTAGGGTGCCTACCCACTCATCAATGGGTTTTATACCAGGAGATTGAGGACAAAAAATGGGTACAAGAAATTAATCGCCACCTTTGGTCATCAACCAACCCTAGCAAGAAAGGCATGTCCGCTAATAATAACTGGGCTGCTTTGTTCTTGTTCCCTGACCTTAACGAGTTCCTCGTTCAACTGTGAGCCTTTCTAAAACTTCAAATTGACTCTGGGTTTTTCACTTCAAAGCTATTTGACAAAAACATCTTGGTCTAACTTTAAATTATTTTCAAAGTTTTGTTTCAGCTACAATGCACTCCAAAACCTGTGAACACATCTCCCAACATTAAGATGAGAAGAATTTAAGCTGATGACGCTCCTGGGACTCAGTTGCTTTCTTTAATTACGAATCTGAACCACGGTCTCTACAGCTCCTCAGTAGAAACTCACGTGTTCTAACTGTGTGATGCTTCCTTGTTTTATTTTTTATCATCAAAACTCTATTCAAACTAACATACTTATTATCAGTTAGACAGTACAGCTTAGGAAAAAATAATCCTCATAACAGTCCACAGGTAAAAGTGCCCAGTCGAATGGGATTTCCATGAGATAAACACACTACATTACAGACAGTGGGGATCTCCCCACACCCATTCACACTGTGCCGGATACCAGAGGAAGATGGCAGCGGCAAACATGTAAAGGCACAGCAGAAGCACAAGACATTCTGGAGTCTGTGGTCTTGGGGTCTTGCCTAACTAAGATTCACCAATCAGTGATTTGCTTCCTGGGGGCTGACACCTGAATTTCAGTTGTCAGCTGCTGCTCCTCTGACACGACCACCGGCAACAGGCAAATACTCGAGGTCTCTTCCGAGGCCAAAGTTTAGTTCTTCATTTTATTGTTCTTTCTGTCTACTCGTTTTTGTTTGTTTGTTTCCTTCTATCTATCTCGATGTCTTCTTTCTAACTTTCCTTCTACGTCTTTCTGGTGTTTTCCTTTTCTCATTCTTGACGTTTTCCTTCTAACTAACTGTTTTTCCTCTTACAGCTTATATACCCTAGCAAAATCTTTCAAGCAATATAAAAATTACAATGTTGTTACATTCCATTTTTCAAGTGAATGATTACAATGAATACAAGCTTAAAAAGACAGCATGTTTTTCATATCCCTTACATGAGCAAACATTTTATGTACTACGGGTGAAAAACAAGTGGTCTCAAGAACCCATATACGTTTATACCCAAACAACGTGTTATAGATTAACAAAGTGTAAGCAAGCAAAGTATTTTTCTCAGCCAGTTCTTTAACTGGCAGGCTGCATTTTGCAATTTTACATTTTGCATTTTGCCAAGAAAGGAGCAATTATTTTATTATTTATCTCAAAAGGAAATCTTATAAGAAATCTTAAAAGAATCACAAATCTAAACTTTGACACGTGAAAAACAATGTCATCTCTACTTTAAATCCTCAGGGTGAATACCGACTCATCAACAGTTTTTTATATCAGAAAACTAAGGGCAGAATTGGGTACAAGGAATTAATCATCATCTTTGATCACCGACCAGAAATCTAGAAAGAAAGGCAAGACAGCTAATAATAATTGAACTACTTTGTTCTTGTTCCCTGACCTAGACGAGTCCCTGACTCAACTATGTGCCTTTCTAAACTTCATATTGTATCTTTGGGTTTGTCACCTCAACGCTATTAAACAAAAACACCCCAATGTAGTCTTAAGTTATTTTTAAGGTTTTATTTTAACTATGATACACACCAAAACCTGTGAGCACATCTCTCAATATTAAGATTGAAAGAATCTTAGCAGGCTGGGCTTCTGGGACTCCATTGCTTTCCTCAGTCATTAACCTAAACCACAGTCTATACGATTCCTCAAGAGACGCTAGCTGTGTGACATTTCCTTGTTCTTGTTTTCTATCCTCTGAAGCCCTGGTTTTATCATGAGTGGGGACAATATTTTCTTCTATCTTTACCTATATTAAATTTCCTACTAAGCTAACCTTTACCATAATCCCTGACTATATTTATTAAAGACCCTCAGTTGTCAAAATCCTATTCTAACACTATTATTGTATAAATCATCTCGTCAGCTAAACAAAACCACTTAGGAAATCATCTTCATAATAACCCACAGGTAAAAATGCGCAGTAGGATGGGATATTTCTCAGAAATAATCACACTGCATTAAGGGCACTGGGGCTCTCCCTATGCCCATTCACACCATGCCAGATACCAGAGAAAAATGGCAGTAAACAAACTTGCAAAGACACAGCGGTAGCAAGAGACATTCTGGGCGAAGGCTCTCGGGCCTTTCCTATCAGCTTTACCCAGCAGGTCTTTGCTTCCTGATAGCCCATTCCCTGAAGTCAGTGGCCACCAGCAGATTTATTTGAAGAGGGTCTCCATCTATACACTATGAGGATACTGTCAGGTTCCAACACTCCAAAATGACAATTTGAGTTCAGCTCAGGCTGGACTTGGATCCAGTAAACCCTCAGTACTCCGCAGAGACCTTGTAAAGCGGGTCTGCTTGCCAGAAAAGCCGTCATATCTTATCCACTGCTGCAGCTCCCCACCTCCACAAGGGGCATCTACTTCTCTTTTGACTCAAATAGGCCTCCAACAGGTCAGAGCCCCACACTGGTTCCCAGGCTGTTCCAGCTAACCTGCCCTTCTCTCACTGCAGCGTAGCCCCTTGGAACTGGCAGGACCTTCCCATCCTTTCTGCTATCTTCTCTGCTCCCTTAGCCCTGGCAATTGTCAGTCTGCTTCTCTCCCCACCTTTTCTCCGTGCCCCTTTTTCTGTCCTAGAGAGGTAGTCATGGCAGACTCACCCAGGTGCCTCTGGCTGTTCTCTTTCTCTTCTTCACACTAAAAACTCCTCCCTGGATCATGGAGTGCTCATGCCAGCAGTTTCTTTACTGCTGTGACCCCTTACACACAGAAACCATCATCCATGTTACATGAAGACTTCCCTCTCAGTACAGCTTCTTGACGTTGCCAGTGTTCTTTCCAATAACCCCTTACCCATGTTCTAAGAATAAGCCTAATAAACTCACTGGCTCCCCAGACGGTGGGGAACTATGGTAGGATCCTGCTTTGGTTTCTCGGTGAGACTTTCTGAGGAAGGACACGCAATGTTTATGCCTCCCCGCGGATGGAATCTCACATCAGCTACCCTGTTCTCCAGGCTTCTTGTCTTTGACTTTTAGCTCAGCTGCCCCTGCCTTTTCCCCTTGCCCTCATAGGCAGCTCACACTAGTGCCATCTTGATGGCTATGTGGGCATGAGACCTGGCTTGGAAGGAGCCACCTACGGGGATGGCATGAATCCCTAGGGGATACAGAAGGGGCTCTTTAATCAATGGATTCCTCAGCTTCAAGTTCCTCTCCTGGTCCCTCCTTGGGTAAGCAAGTGTCTGTGGGCCACATCAGCCCTGGAGGGATTTAAAAAGAGAAACCTACAGAGACACTGATGGGCCTTCTGGCAACACACATGAAACCACGCCAGACTCACATGTTAGAGGACAATCTTAAATGTGCTAAACGATAAAATTTCTAAAGGCTTTCCACTGTCTCTTCTTGCCATTTTCGCGTGCTTGCATTGTGGGGCGAGGGGGGGTATGGGTTGTGTATGTACATGGGCACGTGTTTGAGTTGTTGATGTACATGTGTTTGGGTTGTGTACGTACATGTTTGTGGGTGTATACAGGTACGCATATGGAGGCCAGACATTGATGGCTGATGTCTCATTCTCAATTGCTCTCCAGCTTATTTTTTTAACCTTTTTTGTTTGTTTGTTTGATAATCCTTTTGCTAAACCTAGAGACCATCAATTCAGTGGCTGGTCAAAGAATCCAGGGTCTGCTGTCTCCAGTTCCTTCCTCCCCAGAGCTATAATTACAGACATATGCCACCAAACTCAGTTTTTTTAATGTGGGTGCTAGGGACCCAAACCCAGAGTGAGTCAAACACTTCCCCAACTGAACAACCTCTCCTCCACTCTCTATTCTTTCTCTCCCTCTCTCTGTCTTTCCTTTTCTCTCCCTCCCACCCCCCACTTTCTACATTTCCCACATGACTGCCAGCTCCTGGGGGTAGCTCACTCTAGCTCAAGCCAGCCCTTTCTTAATCAAAAAGACAAAGGACAATGAATCCGAGCACACAACCTGACCCCCCCATACACACACACACACACACATGCGCACACACAACACACACACACTTCTCTCCTCTTCCACAGGGCATTTCAAGGATAAGAAACTGTGCCATGCCTTTGTCTTGGTGTTCTATCAGCCTTAATCCCCTTGAGCTGGCCCTATCCCAGCCTGCTCCCTAAGAAAAGAGCTCGGCCTTCGATTCCCACTCCCCAAGGATAAGGGTGGAAGCTTCTGGCAAGGGCTTCCCCACCACCCATCAGAAGAAGCATGGACGGCACTGGCCAGCAGAAAGGATGCTTGCTAGTGCTGTTCTCTGCCAGACGCCAGGATCCCCTGGAGCTCCAGCCCTTTGCTGAGAGCCATGGCCGGCACTGCATCAGCTGTGGCTTGGTTTAATAATCAGGAAGCTGGTGCTGAGAAAATCTCTTTAAATCCGCAAGGCTAAGCTGAAGAACTGGGTGGTCGTCTGGGTGAGGTTAAGATGGCTGCTTCTCCCTGCCCGGTGACCCCTATTGATGAAGCCCCGCGTGGCAGCTGAGGCATTAGGTAATTGCTTAACTCCCCTCCCCCGCTCTTTTTTTGGTCTGAGAATCTGTTATTACCTTAAAAGTCTCTCTCTGGTGAGAGCAGTACATCATTAGGGAGATTAAACCTCTCAGGGTGGACACTTGGGATTGGAAACCTCTTTTAGGAAGATGAACGAGTTCTATCCAAGTAGCCCGGAAGGGGTGCCCATCACAGGAATGTGAGAACCTCCTTCATGTCTCCCCGGTCTACCATCCCGTGTTCTGAGGGACGGGAGAAGTTAGAAGAAAATAATGACTCCTACTACGAGGGGAGTGGCCAGGGAGACGACTCGGTGTTCGCTGCACAAGTACGGGGGCCTGAGTTCAGATGTCCAAGTGTGGTGGTCCATGCCTATCACCCCGGCACCAGTGGGGTGGAGACAGGCAAATCCCTAGAACTCACTGGCCAGGTGTCTTAGCTGAATCAGTGAGCTCCAGGTTCAGAGAGAGATGCTGTCTTAGAAAATAAGATGGAGAGAGACAGAGGAAGCCAGCCAGCCAATGTCAGCCTCTGGCCTCTACACTCACAGCTCGCGCACCCTGCCCCCAGCAGATACACACACGTATGTATCGGTTCCTAGACATACAAAACATACAGAGAACCTTCTTGGCTCTGAGTCAGATAAGAGAGAGAAAAACATAGGAAGAACCTAGAGTCAAGCAGAAGGACCTCCAAGCTTCGCTCCCGTGCAGCCAAACTGAACCAGCGATGTGACCTCATTATTAGTGAGGCTTCGGAAAGCCGCAGAAACGACACGCTTCCTGTTCAGATTGCAGGACGGTGATGCTTACCGCGGGGCGATCGTCCATGGGACTGTGAGTCATGGCAGCTGGTCATCACACCCTCGTTAATCACTGCAGACGAATGTGAGTGTTTTGTCCTTTGGAACGTTCGACTCTGTCTTGTAACCACCGTATGGTCCCCTGTCACCTGCACGGTTGTCTCTCACCTGTGCAGTGACTTATTTATTGTACTTCAAAAAATATTTGCAGAGATAACAACGAATTAGTGATAGCAAAAAAAAAAAAATACCCACAAGAGTCCTGTCTCTGAACATGAAGACCTTGGTTATCACTTACGGCCCCCAACCCTAATCGCTCACAGAGCCAAGGCAGAAAGCAAACCTACTCTTATATTATTCATTTACTTAGTTCAGATGAGATCTCACCGTGTAGCCCAGATTGAACGCAAACTCACAATCCTGCCTCAGCCTCACAAGTACTGGACTCACAGGTGTACTCCACCAAACCAAGTTCCCCTTTTATTAACACAACATACAGCACACATATCATACAACACACACTCACATATCGTACAACACCGCACATCATATGCCATGCACACATACACACACATGACACAACACAAACATTATACACCACACACACATGTGCCCACACTCATGTCTCATACGATGCCATGCACATATTACACAATTCACAACACACTCACATACACAATGCATACTCATGCTGATACACATATATAAAACTAAATAAATCGAATAATGGAAGTCCCCTGATGGAAATGGGGTTGTAGAGATAGAAGCAGGGCCATGAGGGCAGGAGGATGGCAGACACTTACCAGACCAGACTCTAACATGATCCGATCCTTCATGCAATGCAGGAAGAGGTCACACAAAGACCATGTTCTCTGGACTGCGTACACACAGCAAGTCTCACTGAGTTACACAGAAGCGTTTGATAAGAAGAGCACAGAAGCCTGTCTGACATGGGGCCTGTGGGATTCATGTCCTCAAGGCTAACTATGGAGGCAACCCAACAGAGTTGTGGATGGCATTGTCATACTACAATGTCAGAAGCTTGGGCATCTCTGCCTTAGAAGAAACAATCATAGTCCCGGAAGTCTTCTGAGAGTCCCGGAATGGCGATGGCTACCACCACTGCCAGCAGAAGTGAAGCTGAGCAGGCTGGAGAATGGCTCTTTCTGGTTGCCATGGGAGCACAGTGAACAAGCCAAGTCAGTCCAGGGCTTACGCACTAGCTGCTATCTTACCTTCAGTATCCACAGAGCATCTTGGAGAGCAGCAGCTGTCAGTCATTTTGTCACGGGCGTCAGTGAGAATTATGCTTCTTTATCTTGTACACACACATGTGTATCCCCACATAATCCTCAAAGGCCTGTGTGCTTACCCCTTAGTATCTGTATCAGCTTTCTAGCGCTGTACTGAAATACCTGAGATTTATTTAAGCATACGAAGGAGAAGGGAAGCTGAAGAGGTAGTCCAGCTGGTAGAGTGCCTGTCTGTGTTCAATCCCCAGAACCCACGTAAAAAAGGGGGGGGGGGGGGGCGGAGCTAAACATCATGTTATACTCTTGAAATCCCATTGATGGGGAGATGGAGGCAGGGTGGTCTCTCACAACTATCTGTAATGAGATCTGGCACCCTCTTCTGGCCTGCAAGCAGACACACAGACAGAATATTGTATACATAATAAATAAATATTTAAAAAAAAGAAAGAAAGAACCTGCAAGCCCTGCTTAAGAAACATTAAGTTGCATGAAGTAGAACTGGATGAAGGTGTACGCTGGTTCTCTTATCTGCATAATTCTGCCAGGCAGACAGGATGACCTTGGCTAACAGCTGCCTGGAAAAAGCAGCGCTGGTCTGTGCCAGACTGACTGTGATAATATTTTTACACTGTAAATCTCTCTCCCAAACATCAAAACCTTGGAATTTCTGTCTCTGTGAATCATATTTAATTGCTCAAAATGTAACTTGGGGCTGTGAAACTCTATAAGCTATGGGATGTTGTTCAAGGCTTGTTCTCTCTGGTGCATTAGCCAGACCCAGTCATTAAAGAGTTTTTCCTTTATTAATCTCTAATCGATGGCATAACTTCACACTGGGAAGGCATTAACTCCATCCCAAAGGTAGGAACCTGAAGCAGAGGCCGTGGAGGAACACTTCTTACTGACTTGGTCTCCGTGTTGTGTTCATCCTGCATCCAGTGCCATCCAGGGACAGGTGCTCAGGAGTAACTTTATCCCCAGTGAGCTGGGTCCAAGTACATTACTCAATCAAGAAAATGCCACGTAGGCTTGCCCACAGGCCAATCTAGTGAGGTCATTTGCTCAATTAAGATTCCTTCTCCCCAAACAACTGTAGCTTGTGTTAAATTGACAAAAAAAAAAATTAACCAGGTAGTATGTGTGTATGTGTGTGTGTATTGCCAGAGATGGAACCCAAGTCTCTGCACATGCCAGATGCATGTTCCACCACTGAACTACAGATTTTCCAAACTCCTTCATATGTTAAATCGCTGCTCGTACCCAAGACCACATAAACCCGATGTAAGTTGTTGTTATGTTCTTCTGTTAATAAAGACACGGGGAAAGGTCACACATGCTCAGTACCGATGGAACTTTCTATTTCAAATATTGTTAATTCGTGGTTGGCTGAACCCACGCTGTGACACCTACAGAAGGGGCTGGCTGGCCCTACTCTTAGGTAACACTTCCTTACACCTTCCACGCATTTCTGTCCTATTCCATTTAGAAAGGCAGTTGTAGGAGCAGACCTAAGGTGATCATCGCCAACCTGCACCTCCAAGTGTTGATACCATGCGTCATCCTGTCTTCTTGGTTGAAAGAAGGATCTGTGACTTGTGTTCTAGCCAACAGAATATGGCAACAGTTGTCACGTGCCATTCTCTCTTAGCACACAGGAGTGTCCCAGTGAGAAAACAATCACCATGAGGCACTTTTCGTCCTAAAACCCTGTAGCAGGACTCGAACACTCAGGGCAATGTCTGGAACAAGGCTGGTTTCTGATTAAAGACCTGGGAAAGGCCCTGGGAAGGAACAGGAGCCTCAGCTATGTAGACCTGAGGAGATAAACTGTTGCCAATTTGAGTGAATTTGGAAGAGGGGTCTTGCCCTGTTGGGCATCCAGACAAGTACAGAGTTCAGCTGGCATCTTCACAGTAGCCCTGAGTAAAGGAGCTAGCTAAGCTGGCCTCAAAGTCCGGGCCAGAGAACACGTGACACAGAAAATGTCTATAGTTAATAAAAAGCCACTAAGCGTGTGGTAGGTCACACTCACTAAATGAGTTTCATGACAGCTTCATAGGTTGGGTGCTTGTCTTAATTAGGGTTTCAATTGCTATGAGGGACACCATGGCAACCCTTATAAAGGAAAACATTTGATTGGAGCTGGCATACAGTTCAGAGCTTTAGTCCATATCATGGCAGGACATGATGGCAGGCAGGCAGGCGGGGGGCTTGAGGAGGAACTAGGAGTCCTACATCTTGGTCTGTCGACAGCAGGAGACTGTGTGCCACACTGGAGCGTATCTTAAGCATATGAGACCTGAAAGCCCACCTCCACAATTATTAACTTACTCCAACAAAGCCACACCCACCCCAACAAGGCCACACCTCCTACTGGTGCAGAGCATTCAAAGTCGTGAGTCTAGGGAGCCACACCTATTCAAACCACCACAGTGCTGTAACTTAAAACAACAGAGCTGTAACTAGTGTACAGTCACACTTTTTAATTGCTCAGGAATGTGACCTTGAGGGTATCAACAAACCGTACAAGGTTATCCGTGACAGACAGGCATTTATTTGAAAGCGTGTGCTGGAAGAAGAAAACCACTGTAGCATGGAAATATTGAAAACGACAATTTGATTTGATTCTTGTCCTTGTTGCCTCAAATGAAAGAATCCAGTGAGCAGATTGGAAGTCTTCCACATTACAGGGGAAAATGATACAGAGAAGTCATCACTGAGCCAGCCTCTCTGAAGTAATCAGACGCTAAAAAGAAAAGAAGAGATCGTTTGGGTAGCTCCTCAAAAATGAGCCTGTGACTCCCAAAGAGAAAACTGCCAAGGCCCGGCAGTACTCCAATGCATACTCCATTTCCTGTTTTCAAGGCGTCCTTCTCCACGGTGCACAGGTGACCAATGACTCCATGGTGTCACCTGTGAAATTTGGGGATGTGGCGTAAAGATAGACTCTCAACCCCCACCATTTGGAACCCAAGAAAACCAGACCTTAGAACGGAAGGCTCTCATCTTACAGCAATTTCCTTTGAATTGAAGCATCTCCCTCCACCAAGGAGAGGTGTGGCTCAGGAGACTCAGAAAGTAAACAAACATCACGTGACTTGGCAGCTGAGGCGACAAGCTTCACCAGGGCCCCTCCTGGATGTCGTGGAAATAATAAACAACTTCCACTGAGTTACAGAGAGAAGTTTCTCCTAAATGTTGAGCCGCTTGCAAATCTCACAGAAAACTCCATCCACAGTTGCATCTTTCCTCAGTGTCTCACCATGTCAGGGTGAGCTTTTCAGTAATGCCTTTGAGTCCTCCCTGCCCCTTCAAGTAACTCCTCCCACACCCAGACCCCTATAAGTAATTCCAACAAACTCATTGGCTCACCAAGTTGGCATAATCGTGAAACAGTCCTCCACAGGGTCTGGTGATAACTACACATCCATTTTGTTGTTGTTGCTGCTGCTCTTGTTGTTGTTGTATCCTTTGAGGCTCAGGCTGGCCTCACACTTGGGGTTCTCCTACCCAAGTCTTGTACCAAGTCTTGCATGTGCCACCATGACCAGGAAAGAAATGAATTCTCACTATGTGTTAACCATGTCATGAGTGGAGGACCTGTTTTCACTGATAGGAGCAGTCATGTAACTAACATTTGAGAGTTCAATACCGAGTTGACCAGAGTAAATAACTTAAGAGAGAAAGCAAACTCCATGAGTTCCATAGTCAACAATGGTTTTCTAAGTGGATGGTTGACAAACGTGACAAACTCCCAAGAGGGAGTGTTATGGTTTGCAAGAAGTCCAATAAGAGACCACCAGACATGTATGCACTCAACAAGGGTTCTTAATTCTTGCATGCGGGGGTCAAACTATCTGACAAAGTGACAAAGCACCCCAAGAGAAGCTCGCGGGCTCCTTTTAAGCAAGATTAGGGGAATTCCAGGGAGGGGATGTTAGTCTGGCAGCTGATTGGTGGGTTTAAATACAAAGTTTATAGGTTGCTCCAGGATTGGTTGGTGGCTTAGTGGTTAGGGTCTTTCCAGGAGAAGCTATCTTTAACTACTTCAAGCTTGCAAAAGGCTGCAGGCGCTTACTAATTGGTTGACCCTGAGTTGTGGTCTTTCCAAGAACTGCTTGTTCAGTTCCAATAAACCAAACCTGAGACCTGGTCCCTGGCAGGGCTATTTGGAGGCTGTCATAGCACTGGTTTGGGCCTTGGCTTTCTCAGGAGTGCCACACCAATGTGCTTCCCCATGAGCCGTTTGTGAATAGCCAGTGTTAAGTGTTGCAGCTCTGAGGGGAAAGGCATCCTAGCAGTCGGGAGCCAAGGAATACCACAAGCAAGCACACTACACAACAGTCACACCACACAACAAACCTCACACAAGAAATTTATTGGGAGAGACACGAGGGTGGCTGTCTCTACTTCGTCAGAAACAGCGGGGAACTGAGCAGGAGGCAGACTTTCATAGGGTTTCTTGGGAGGAGGAGATTTCCAGCATGGGGATCAGTGATATTTCAAACTCGGGGATTGGTGGGTTTGGGGCTCAGGGATTAGTGGGCTTTCTAGCTCAGGGATTGGTGGGTTTTCAAATTCAGGGATTGGAGGATTTGGTGGGTTGTCAAACCCAAACGTGGGCACAGACATTTTACCCTATATCCAGTCCAGGCCTGGGGATCTTGACCTGTTGGCAGAGTGACTCCTGGCATACACAAGACCATGGGTCTGATTTCCATCACCACATATCCCAGGTGTGGCGGGGCACATCTGTCGACTCAGCACCTGGGAGTTAGAGGGAGGAGGATGGGAACTCTAAGGCTTTCTCAGCTACATAGAGAGTTCAAAGCCAGTCTGACTCCATGAGGTCCTGTATCAAAAGAAAAAAAAATTCAGTATTAGCTGTCAGGTCCAAATTCTGGTGGTTAGACCACAGCCTGCATTCTTCAGGAATTTGTGATGCCGGTCCCCCTCTACCAAAGAAGCTAGTTCCCTGATCACTCGCAGAAGGGACAAACGGTATCTGTGATGCCCGTTAACACCCCAAAGCTCATGCTGGCTTCCAGGCTCCCTCGGCGGCACAAGAAGCAGCTGCACATTTCAGAGCCCATGCTGGCATCCTGACTTTCCTTACCCATCCCTTACCTTAAACGTCTGCTCATGGACTTTCCTATCCCTAACTTTTTAGTGTCCTTATTTTCTTATTTTGACTGTTCTCTCTCTCTCTCTCTCTCTCTCTCTCTCTCTCTCTCTCCCTCTCCCTCTCCCTCTCCCTCTCCCTCTCCCTCTCCCTCTTTCAGTCATCTCTTTCTCTTCATTGCTCACTCTCCTCCTGGCCCACTCATGGCCAAGTCTAATCTGTTGGCCATGTTCAATCTACTACTTTCTCTCTCTGTTCTGGACTCTTCCAGAGACTCTGGTTGTTCTCTCCCTCGTAGCTACACTAACCTTCCCGTCAACCATACCTTGGAGTGATCATGTTGGCCGTTTATCTATCTGGAGCCAATCACATGTAACCAACCTATGTGGAATGTGGTAGTACACACCTATGATCCCATCACTTGGTAGGCTGACACAAGGGAACGGAGAGTTCTATTCAACCTGGGCAACTTAGGAAGACCTGTTTCAAATACGATCAAACGGGCCAGCAGCAGAACACTTGACTTGCACAAGCATAGCCCTGGGTCCGATGCTCAGCAATGCAGTCAGCCCAACAGACCCTCATGGAGAGTCTAACAGAGAAGTGATAGCAGAAGGATATCATGAACCCTGGATCTTTCAATTTTCATTAATCACATGAACTTTACTTTGAAATTTTATAGCCAAATATAGATGATGCAAATAAAGCCAAGCAAGGATTATCAGTAAAGCCACAGAGCCGTAGAGGTAGATGGAAGAAAAGCTGAGAAACTGATGACATCTGGCCATCATCATGTGTGGAGCCATGGTTCTAAAATACTGTTTTTAGCTATGTTTCAGAAAGTTAGGAGGGATGGAGAGGTGGCTCAGTGGTTAAGAGTACTGGCTGCTCTTCCTGAGGCCATGAGTTCAATTCCCAGCACCCACATGGTGGCTCACAATCATCTGTAATGAGATCTGGTGCCCTCTTCTGGTCTGTCCTGCAGACAGAACATTGTATACATAGTAAATAAACCTTGAAAGGAAAAGAAAGAGAGAGAGAGCAAGGAAGAAAGCTAGATGAAGATGTTGGGGGATGCAGTTCAGTGGTACAGTGGATGCTAATCACACATAAGCCTCTGGTTTTGGTCCCCAGCACAGCAAAGACACATGCACATATACTCATACCCTAGAAGACAAAATTTTGAACATTATAACTATGTACAAATAACAAATAGTAATATCAAAAGGCAAATAATTTGGATACCACTCAGTGTGTGCATTTATGGAGACAATATATGTTAATCTATTAATATGTATAATTTTTATGTTTTATATGAGTACCAGTTAAGTGGTGGTTTAAATAGGAATGGTCCTAATAGACTCGTATATCTGAATTCCTGATCATCAAGGAACGGCACTACTTGAGAGGGATTAAGAGGTGTGGCTCGGTTGGAGGAAGTGTGTCACTGGGGATGGACTTTGGGCTTTCAAAACCACAAACCAGTCCCAGTATCCTTTTCCTCCTGTTGCTTTCAGATCCAAGCACAGAGATCTCAGCTACCATGTCTGCCAGTGTGCTGCCATAAGGAAAATGAGCTACACTTGTGAAAGTGTAAGCCAGCCCAGTTAAATGCTTTCTTTTAGGAGTTGTCATGATCATGGTGTCTCTTCACAGAACTAGGGCACTGACTAAGACAAGTTAAAATCATTTTTCTTCTTTATTTTTACTTATTATTTGTGTATGTGTGGGTGCATGCATGTGCACATATGTGTGCCACAGCACATACATATGATCACATATGTGTGCCGCAGCAATACACATGATCACATATGTGTGCCGCAGCACATACACATGACCAGAAGGGAATTTTGTGTGGGTGCATGCATGTGCACATATATGTGCCGCAACACATACACATGATCAGAAGGTAATTTTGTGGGATCATTTTCTCTAATTCTGCCTTTCCATGGTCTTCTTCCATGTCTCCTGGTGTCTCCACCCTTCTTCTTCCCAGTGTCCTCTGTGCCTAGGAATCCTGCCTAGCTATTGGCCATTCATCTTTTTATTAAACCAATCAGAATGACTCATCTTCACAGTGTACAAAATGGTTATTCTGCAACAGCCTTCTTTGAGATGCTCCAGTGGGGTGGGAAATGGGAGGGTAGAACTGGTCCTAGTAGAGCCTAGGAGAATTTAAACAGACATGAGTGGGGGTAAGGGAGAGAAAAGAGTTGGCTGGGTACCTAAAGGCTAGTTCCAGAGGAAGATCTGTGACTTCAAGACCTAAAGGAGGAGGGGAAAGGATAGGGCAGAGATGTTCTTAGAGCCTGCAGAGGCTAGAACAGGAGGTGGGGCTATAATGCAGGAGGCGTGGCTAGGGCTCAGGAGGCGTGGTTATGATATTGGAAGTCTAGTCTTGGTGCAGTGGGCAATCCTGTTGCTCAAAACTTAGTAATAGGAAGCCTGACTGTGGTATAGGAGGTGAGGCTATGGTACTAGGAGCATGAGTACATTTCCTGAGGCTTAACTGTGGTATAGGAGGTGTAGCTATGGTACTAGGGGCATGAGTACATTTCCCGAGGCTTGACTATGGTATAGGAGGTGTGGCTATGGTACTAGGAGCATGAGTACATTTCCCGAGGTCTGACTGTGGTATAGGAGGTGTAGCTATGGTACTAGGGGCATGAGTACATTTCCTGAGGCCTGACTGTGGTATAGGAGGTGTAGCTATGGTACTAGGGTCATGAGTACATTTCCCGAGGCCTGACTGTGGTATAGGAGGTGTAGCTATGGTACTAGGGGCATGAGTACATTTCCCGAGGCCTGACTGTGGTATAGGAGGTGTAGCTATGGTACTAGGGGCATGAGTACATTTCCTGAGGCTTAACTGTGGTATAGGAGGTGTAGCTATGGTACTAGGGGCATGAGTACATTTCCCGAGGCCTGACTGTGGTAGGATCAGAAGGCACGGCCTTGGTGGGTGCAAGGCCCTGTTCTCTAAAATCTCCAGTACTGACTTGTTTGGACTAAACAAACCATTTCTCCTGGGGGACACAGAATTAGGCACCAAGTCTTAGATGCTACATCTTTGTCATCTGCTCCAGTTTGTTAAATTTGATCCATATCTTTGTTATATCTGTGGGTTTTTTTTATAGTTCTCTTATTCGACATTGGCTTTATTATAACTTAGATAATTGTATGTTTTATTTCATTATAATAAAATGCAAGCAAGCTGGGTATGGATAAGAGGCATGAGGATCTGCAAGTGAGAGACCAGCCTGGTCTACACAGAGCTCCAGGACAGTCAGTGCTACATAGTAGGACCCCGTTTCAACAATAAAATCCAAAACATACACAGGCTGTGTGTTTAGCATTCTCTAAACCCGGGTGCTACGACAGACAATGTCTTTGAGCAATACGCACACAGGCACACACAAATATACACATATGCACATGCTCTCTCTCTCTCACACACACACACACACACACGCACGCACACACGCACCAAGCACACCACAGCCTTCCTGGACTCATAAATATTACACATCTGTTCAGTTTTAGGCCAGGAGTCATTTTAAAGCTGAAATCAGCAATAAAAAAAGAGTGGGCACCAAATGCCTATTGTAGGATATTTTACTCTTTTGGATTTTTGAGGGGCCCACCACCCAGCTCTCAGATAAATCACACATGGAGGCTTATTCTTAGTTATGAATGCCTGGCCTTAGCTTGGCTTGTTTCTTGCCCACTTTTCTTAAATTAACTTGACTACCTTTTGCCTCTGGGCTTTTATCTTCCTAACCTCTGTATCTTACTTTCCTTCTTACTCTGTGACTGGCTGGGTGGCTGGCCCAGGTGTCCTCCTCTCCTTGTTCTCTTGCTCTTTGTTCTCCTCCTCTCCAAGTTGTCCTATTTATACTCTGCCTGCTAGCTCCGCCTATCCTTGTTCCTGTCTTGCTATTGGCCATTGATCGCTTTACTAGGACCATCAGGTGTTTTAGACAGGCACAGAAACACAGCGCCACAGAATTAAACAAATGAAGTGTAAACAAAAGTCAGACACCTGAAAATAATGTTCTCCAACAAATGACTCTCAAATGTAAATTAGAAAGCTAAGATGGGCTAGGGAGGTGACTCAGTTGGGGAAGTGCTTGCCGTACAAGCATGAGGACCTGAGTTCAGATCCCCAGAACCTACCTTTTTAAAAAGCTGAGCATGGTGCTATACACCCCAGTGCTTGGGGAGCGGGGACAGGAGGATCCCTGGGTTTCACCAGCTACATAGTCTAGCTAAATCCAGCCTCCACATCTTCCATCTCTCCCCAGTATGCTATATCTTCAGGAGGTCAAGGAGTCCACCCACCCCCAAAAGAGTAGAAAGATAAACTTCATCTTCTTCAGTCTTCCACTCCCTGGGTAGACAAATTGGGTCTGGAGCATAAAAGGATTTCATGGGAACAGTCCCATGATGGACCACATCCTGGCTCCCAAGGTTTGGGGTGGCGCCTAAGGCACATAAAAGTAGTAAATCAAAGAAGACGCGTCAGGAATCAGGCCGTTGCTCTGCAGCCTTCTTGCTTTTGCAGCAGGTTAATAATCCCACTGAGGGCCCTGGAATTTACTAGAAGTCTTTGCCTACATTTCCCACAGATACAGAAGGGAATGCTCATCAGCAAGGGACAAATAAAAGGCAAGGACCTCTTTAAGATCGGGTTACTCCTTCAGCGAGATACATGTGTCAGAACTCCAACAAAGGCAGCACAGCGAGCCCAGTCCAGTTACTGATGAGGTCACATGGAGGGGCAGAAGAGGAAAGGTAGTGCATCCCACAGACTGCTGTTGCTAGTCACGTCACACATCTGGAAGTGTTAAGACTTCCACAATAAACACGCACACATGGAGGCCGTCAGCCCTCAACAGGGACCTTCTCCTGCTTGCGGCAGCACCCCTGCCTGGGCACATTTTTCTCTTTTCTTTTTCTTTGTGGTGTTTTTTTTTTTTTTTTGGGCAGGGGAGAGTGTGTGTGTGTGTGTGTGTTCATGTGTGTGCAGGTGCCTGTGCATATGTGCGTGTGGAGGCCAGAGGTGGGTGATAGGTACCTTCTGTCATTCTTCATCTTAATTTTTTAACCAACTTAGCTTGACTGACCTGCAAGGTCCAGGGATTCACCCATCTCTGCTCCCCTCCTCACTGAAGTTACAGATAGAGGTCATTGTGCCTAGTTTTTTATGTGAGTGTGCCACGCCCCTCCTCTTCATCTTCCTTTTTCCCTCTTCCTCCCTTCTCTCTCCCCTCTCTTCACTTCTCTTCATTCTTCCCCTTTCTTCCCCACCATCCCCAGAGACTACCATAGTCAACGTGCGTTGTTTCTTCAAACTCTCAGTTTTCTTGCTTGGAGGTTTTCAAATATACAACAGAAGTGAACGACGCATACAATACACCTCTGTCTATTTGTCTTGAGGTCTCGAGAACGGCCAGCATTTTCCACCTTGGTTTTTTTTTTCTCCTTTGCTGTTTTATTACTCGCTTTTGCCCAACACGCCCTTTACTGGGTGTAGAGGCTGGCTGCGAAGACAATGTCCCGCCGCAGCAAAGTGGCTGCCGTCTCCATCTGGCGCCCAGCACGGGCTCCCCTACCAAACGGGCGCGAGCAACACATCTCAGCCAGGCGCTGGATGCAGTGGACCACTAAGCCTTCTGGGGTCCCTGAGAGCCCGGCCAACTCGGAGAAGGGCATACCCCGAGCCCACTCATACACAACTTCAACCAGCCCAAAATTCAGCTCTCCCACAAATTCTTCCACTGTCTGGTTCAGGCCACAGGCCACCTGAACCTCACCAATCCGCTTAGCCACAGCTTTGACACGCTCCACCCTCTGTTTGAGGGTGCTTGGGAGCTGATCCCCAGGGTCACTGGGGCTCTGGCAGACCAGGCAGGAGAGCAGAGCTGCAATCTCCTCTGGTCGCAGGGCGCTCAGCGCATTGTCAAACTTGAGCTCTGTGAGGAGCAGCTCGTGGCTGCTCATGGCGCAGGCCACTCGGCCTGCCAGCTTCACTGTGCCCGCCTCATCCACATAGCCCAGGGTCCGGAGCACCTCTACGCGCTGGTGGTACTCGGGGAGCAGCAGCAGCGACTGGTCAGACAGTAGTTTTATCTCACCTTGTCTACCACCCAGTGTTTCCGTGGAGCATTTTAAAACAAATTCTAGACTTTCACTCTTAAAGGGGTCACATGCCATTCTAAAAGAGAAGTCCTTTTTAAAGCTCTTAAGCCTGGTGTATTAGCATTACTTCCCCCAAAGAAACCACCTTGATAACATTTGACACCCGCTTTAGTTTACAATTTCCCTAATTTTCTCAAAAATAGCTTTGTGTCGTTGGTTTGTTCAGACAGGCTCCAGGCAAGCTGACCGGTGAGTTCAGTGAGCCCCTCAGTGTAAGGCCGTCCTTGTCCCTGGGTTTCATGCCCCACATTTGGCGGGGCTCAATTATCCACAGTCTAGATCTTGATGAATTGCCTCCTTGAGGTGCATTCTTTTGCTCCCGGCACTTCCTGTAAGCTTGTGTTTAGATTTCGAAGCTTGTTTAGGCTCCTTGCGAACTTTCTGGCATGGCGACTCCACAGCGGTGACAGGAGTCATGGCTTACACCGCTGCTGTCTGGATTCCCAGGTTTTGTACTTTTGGGTTAGATCGTTTGAAAGGGGGATGTGTAGGAACAAGAGTCTGGGCGAGGGACTAAGAGTCTGGGCAAGGGACAAGAGTCTGGGCGAGGCACTACTAGTTACCCCGTGCAGAAGCATCCTCTCACCCAGAGAAAGAGCCAACCAGCGTTGACTGATTCGAAGATGTTCATAAACCCAGAAGTTTTAGGACCTTACACACAAGCCCGCTGTTCTCTGTGATCCCTGTACACATCGGTACTGACTTTTAAAAAAATAATAGTTTCATTTTATGAACTTTGAAATATTAATCAACTTGTCTTTCTTCCTTTAAGCTTTTTCTCATCAGCAGAAATTAAAGTAATAAAACTCCTAATTTTTCTCAATAAAAACTAATCTCCAAGCAGTTGTTTGGTACGCACCTATAACTCTAACACTCTAGAGGCTGAGGCAGAAGAAAAACGAGCTTGATGCAAGCATAGAATACCTGGTAAGGCCCTGTCTCAACAGAGAGTCCATGGAGTTGGGAGGAAGGAGGTATTGTGAGACAGAAGTTGGAGGGGAGAGAGTAGGGGCTGGATTTGATCAAACACATTATATTCATGTGTAAAATTCTCAAACAGTAAGTTAAAAGTAATAATCTCAGCAAAAATAAAAATACTTGAACAGAATATGTAAGTTTCATGGGGCTGGAAAGAAGGTTCAGCAGTTAAGAGCACGGGCTACTCTTCCAGAGAACCTGGCTCACAATTGCCAGGACTCCAGCCCCAGGACATCTGACACCCTGTGTCCCTTGAGCAGAGCAATGCTAGTAGGTTCTCATGACCTACGATTCCAACAGAGCCAGATATGGTTTTCATCTTTGGAGCAGGATTTATATTCAATCAGAAAGTGGTTGGTTACTCCCATGCCATTGATGCCACTATGGCGTCAACAGACAAATCTTCCCAGACCAGTGGTTATTATAACTGTCAGAGTTTACTTCTCGATAAGACTGATGATTCCTCTCCTCAGCAGTGTGCATAGCACCTTCCAGCATCGTGAAAGCTAACCAAAAGGGATGATGCTTCCAGGCCAGGGCCAGCTTGATTCTTCTATGTTGTGACTCGGGTATGTGCTGTTTCCATTATTAGGATCTAATAAGTTCTGGGTGGTGACCAAGAGCATCAGCAGAAGCCTGTATAATCTGAGGGTCTGTGAGACCTTGTTGTTCAACAACTCCAAGAGAGGTAGCCCATTCCTAGCACTGGGCTTTTTAATTGCTAGCCTTTGTGTGTAGTAAGGGTTTTATTGCCCTATTATGAGGTAACTCCATTGAACTCTTTTGACATGTATGTGTTTATATTTTAGAAACCTTCTGCCATAGTAGCTTTCTTTGTACTTTTCCAGGTTTTTCTTTTTTCTTTTCTTAATCATCTGAAGATTCCAGATCTGTGCTCATATTTCACTCTTAACTGCATATGGAAAGCCGAAGAAATCCAGGGGAAAAAGGCCTTACTTGTAGTGGCATTGCATTTGTATTTTAATAAATAAAGCTTGCCTGAGAATCAGAACAGTAAAACAGCCACACTGGTCAGCCTTACAGAGAAGGCAACAATGGCACACACCTTTAATCCCAGTAGCAACCCTAGTTCGCCATAGAAACCAGGTGGTAGTTGTGCACACCCTTAACCCCAGAACCAGAGAGGATTATAAAACTGGAGGAGTCATCTCTCAGTCTCATTCTGAGATTCCTGGAGGCAGGGTCGCCATTTCAACATGAGGTAGAAGTAAGAGCCAGTGATTGGCTGCTTTTCTTTTTTTTCTTTTTTCTTTCTTAAAAGATTTATTTATTTATTCTGTATCCTGCCTGTAGGCCAGAAGAGGGCACCAGATCTCATTATAGGTGGTTGTGAGCCACCATGTGGTTGTTGGGAATTGAACTCAAGACCTCTGAAGAGCAATCAGTGTGCTTAACTGCTGAGCCATCTCTCCAGGCCCCATGTTTTGCTAACCTCCAGGTTGAACCCCAATTTCTGTCTCTCAGTTTTTATTAATCGTGCTTCATTTACCCTTTGCAATGCAGTCACCTATCAGACACGCCTTTAATCCCAGCACTTGGGAGGCAGAGGCAGGCAGATCTCTGTGAGTTCGAGACCAGCCTGGTCTACAAGAGCTAGTTCCAGGACAGGCTCCAAAACCACAGAGAAACTCTGTCTTGAAAAACCAAAAAAAAAAAAAAAAAAAAAAAAAAAAAAAAAAAAAAAGAAAAGAAAAGAAAGAAAAAAAGAAAAGAAAAGAAAAGAAGATACATGTGACTAACAATCTTCAGGATAGAAAATCCTTTATCCCTGAAATGAGGAACGTGTTCCTATTTACCAGGAGAAAAATGGGAAAACAAACAGAATAGAAGAAAACATTAATTAGTAAGGATATTGTGGGTGTGCATCTACGCATGTGTAGGTGTGAAAGAGGGCTGCTTGTGTGTGTGGGGGGGGGTGTTATAGTCCAGAGTAAAACCTCAGGGGTCACTCCTCAGGCGTTGTCAGAGTCTCTTATAGGTCTGTGAAGGCTAGAGTGGCTGTCCAGTAAAGCCCAAGGACCCCACCTGCCCAGCCCTGGGGTTATAAATGCATGCCACCGTGCCTGGCTCCCACCATGAAGTCACCAGAAAATGAAACAAAATAACAACAAAAAGTATGAAACTGCCAGCTCAGAGGGGGTCCAGAGCCTATGAGGTCCTCAGGAACAGGGTCTAGGTGTGTGGGCCTCTTAGCCTGGTGTCTGCCGTTTGGTGCTTTCCGAAGAAGGCTTCTGGTAACGATTCTCTTAAAACTGCTATTTTAGAGACAGTGCGGCGGCTGCTGAGTCTGGGGTAATGGTTTACTTCCCTGCCATCAGAACTCCATCCGAACACTGGCAACCACTGGGGGGGGGGGGGGGAACTGTCACAAACCTGGCATTTTTCTCAGAAAGCCAGGCAAACGATGTGGAGAATCTCGTCCCGTCTCGATCTGCTTAGAGAGTTGCTATGGTGTCTTCGATATGAGAAACGGGGGGAAGAGGAGATCATGTTATAGTCTTCAGATTCTCATTCCAATTAAAACTGATTAGAGTTATTTTAAAATGTGTCCACTGCTACTCTTATGTAATGGCTTTTTAAAAAAAGAAAAAATGGAGTCTCGGTGTTTAGCCCAACGTGCTCTCTTGAGCTATGATTCTCCCACCTCCTGAATGCTGGAATTGCAGGCTAGTGGCACCATGCCAAACGTGAACTTTTGATGAAAAAAAATTTTTTGATGGTATTTAAACTAGACCCATATGCTCAGGTCAGTACAGTGAGGGTGAATTTGCCAGCACAGCAGCCATGTAAAGGGTACCATATCGGCTTGTGTCAAAAAGGCCACACACAGTTCATATTTCAAATATAACTCACTTCCCAGAGGAATAAATCAACACAGAATCATTTGCCAAAGCCACATACTGGTTTTGTTATTTTGTTTTTAATATTCCCTAGCTTTCCAATATTGAACCTTCAGCTTCTCAAGATGTTAGTTTTGCTATTTTTAAAAAAAAACTATAAATTTTGGAACTTAGGGTTAAAAAAAAGTCTAACATAACAATATGCAACTGGGTTTAATTTATTTCATTTCTCTCCTTCAGGAAAAACCAGGTGATTTATGCAGTCTACCTAAGAGATTATCCAGACATCCAATGTAAAGTCTGTGGCATAGATCAGAAGAATCTATAACTCCCGTCTGGTTATAATAAAAATAAATGTTTAAAATTCAGACTCTCATTGTTAAAGAAGAAAGTATTTTACTCTGAAATTAAAATAACGATCTGAATACCAAGTTAGGGAAGCCGTTCACCACCCCTGGTTCAAACATGAGTTCCTTTCAGCCTGAAAAGATGAAGGATGAAGACGCTTCCTTCCCGTGCACAGAGCATAATTGTGTACTGTTAGCTCTGCCTTGCCTGCTTGCTTCCACAGTCAGAATATACCTTTCTTGGGGCCACCCTCTATTTTGCTTCAAACTCCTGAAGTCTTCATCCTGCCCAAGATATTAGGCTCCTTCCTTCCTTCCTTCCTTCCTTCCTTCCTTCCTTCCTTCTTTCCCTCTCTCCCTCCCTCCCTCCCTCCCTCCTCCCTCCCTCCTTCCTTCCTCCCTCCTTCCCTCCCATCTTCCCGCCTTCCCTCCTTCCCTTCCCTTCCCTTCCCTTCCCTTCCCTTCCCTTCTCTCCCTCCTTCCTTTGCCCCCTCCCTCCCCTCCTCCACACGTGTTGGCAGGTGGATATCCTTGAATGCATTTACACACACGGTGAGTCCAGGAGCAACCCTGGGGACTGTTCCTTAGGAGCCATTCACCTTCTTTTTAGGGAAATGGGAAATTGAGAGTGGAAAGTACAGGGGCTGGGGAATAACTCAGTCAATAAAGTGGTTGTACTTGAATTTAAGCCCCAGAGACAAGGCTTGGGGGGTTTTGTTGCCTAGTTTGGTTGTTTTATTGTTTTTCTGTGTTCTTAAAGCTGAATATGTAATCCCAGTTCCGGGGAAGGCAGAGATAAGAGGATCCTTGGGGCTTGACAGCCATCCTATGCTGTTGGCAAGCTCCAGGTTCAGGGTCTGATCCTGCCTCAAAGACAAGGCTTTTTAAAAAATGTTTCAAACTCTTTCACCCAAGTGATGCCCCTGCCTCAGTTTCCCAGGCATGAGGCTGTAGGCACGACCAGAGTCATTGTCTCTCCTTATTCTTTAAAAGTGTTCGGGAACCTGTAGTAAATGTTTCCCTGCTCTAAAAGGTGCTGATAGAACACAGGGTCTTCAAACCGATGTGTAAAATATCAGAAGATACTGAAATTTTTGCTCATGGTCAGTTACAGTGAGGGAACTGGGTTAAAATAACATATAAAGGCTTTGCTTGTTAAGAATTTCTCAGGCTCCTGCCTCCACTGCCATCCTTAGCCCCTTTGAATTTGTTTGAAATTTTTATTTTGTTACTATTATCATAGCCCCCCTCCCCCTCTGTGTGTGTGTGTTTTTTTGTTTGTGTGTGTGTGTGTAAGTCACAACACACTCTTGGAGGTCAAAAGACTACTTTTGGGACTTGGTTCCCTCCATCCTCCCTGTTGAGGCAGAGCCTCTCTTGCTTCTGTTGTTGCTCTAGCTGACCCACAGACTTATGCCTCCCTCCTCCCCTTCCCCCAACATTCACCTCACTGTAGGAGTACTGGGATTACATTCCATCCAGTTTTTTTTCCCACCTGGATTACAAAAATCAGACTCAGGTCATCATGTTTGTATGGCAAGCACTTTTACCCAATGAGCCATCTTACCAGCCTCCTTTCTTACCAAATCTCTCATGGACTATACAATACCCAAAGACAAAAACAAAATGCTCAAAGAACTCCCTCTCTGTAGAGGAGAAATGGTAAGAACTGTGAGAAAGGCGCGCACACAGTAATGAGTTAGAAATTATGCAGATCTTGCCTGGGGCAAGTAGGAGAGCTGGCCCTGCAGGCCTAAGAGCAGGAGGGCTATCCCTCACCCCTATCAGCAGCAACACTTGGGGAGAGCAGGCCCTGGACCCCGTCAAGGCAGTCCAATAGAACCAATCCTGTTCGCACAGACATGGGTGAGCCAGCCCCGCAGTTGTGAGCATGGGAGAACTGTTTCCATTACCCGTCTGTCTGGTGGTGGTATGAGCCAGGGAGAGTTGCCGTCCCTGCATCCATGTCTGCAGCAGCTGGGAGAACTGACCCTGTGGTCATCAGAGCAGGAGAGCCAACCTTGTTAGTGCAGGTGTGGGTGAGCCAGCCCCAAAGTTGTAAGTCATAGGAGAGCTGCCCTCATCTGGCAGATCAACCCTTCAGGTGCCCAGGCCCAGAGCCAGCAGTATGGCTTTGCCCACCCCGTCATTCGCCCCATCTAGGATGTGCTGGAGCACATGAAGGGACCTGACCTGCAGACCCAAAGCTGCAGGATCTCCATGACAGGGCAACAGCAGGACGGACATCCAGAAGGAATCCTTGGGAGGGCCCACCATCTATAGTATAGCAGAAACCAGAGCCTTCAACCATCCCAATGACTCTTTACAGTAAACACTCACGAGTAAAGATGCATGGATAAAGGCGCTTACAGCGTGACTCAATGTGTCACGCTGCAACTTCCATGATGAGATTTTTCATTTTTTCCTCTTTTATTTTTTTCCTCTTAAATTTTGTTTTATTTGGGGGGAGGTGCATTGACAGAGGGGGATGTGAAAGGAAGAGAAAATGAATGGGATCAAGACACATGATGTAAAAGCCACAGAATAAATAAATTAATTTAAAAAAAGAATGTACTTTGAAATCATAATCTGCTGTTTAAAATAAACGTTTAAAAAAAGAAACTATGCAGGTCTCCGGGCTGAAGGCTTGGAATTTTAGGCACCTCTTGATGAGATTTCTAAACTCTCCAGAAAGAATGGGTAAAGTAAGTCTTCACAGCATTCAGAGAGAAAATCTAGGAATCCCATAGAACAACACATTAGCTCTCAAAGTAAAGGATATAAAACTACATTTATATCCCTGACTGACATTTACCCAAGCACAAGAGACATTTTCAGATATACAAGAATTTTAAGTATTTGACCCCTACAAACCTCCATTCTAAAACAAACAAACAGAAAAAGAAGCAGAGATGGGAGGGTAGAAGAACAGTAGAAACACGTGCTGAACATGCGTATGGTCCTGGGTTCAGTCACCAGCACTGAAAATACAACAACAACAAAATAGTAATAAATAGAGTAAAATAATTGCTGTTTGGTTTGGTCTGGTTTGATCTTTCAAGACAGGGTTTCTCTGTAGCTTTGGAGCCTGTCCTGGAACTAGCTCTTGTAGACCAGGCTGGCCTCGAACTCACAGAGATCCACCTGCCTCTGTCCCCCAGAGTGATGGAGGAAGGTCATTGGTTAAATAAAAAGAAACTGCTTGGCCCTCATTGGTTAGAAGATAGGTGGGAGGAGTAAACAGAACAGAACGCTGGGAGGAAGAGGAAGTGAGCTCAGACTCAACAGCTCTCCTCTCGGGAGCAGACGCCTCAGAGAGACGCCATGCTTCCAGCTCCCAGGCAGACATACACGATGAAGCTCCGACCCAGGATGGACATAGGCTAGAATCTTCCCGATAAGCGCACCTAGGGGCGCTACACAGATGATTAGAAATGGGCTAAATTAATATGTGAGAATTAGCCTAGAAGAGGCTAGATAGAAATGGGCCAAGCAGTGATTAAATGAATACAGTTTGTGTGTTGTTATTTCGGGCATAAGCTAGCCAGGCAGCCGGGGTGCTGGGGACGCAGCCCCGCTGCTCCTATTACTACACCAGAGTGCTGGGATTAAATGAATGACTGAACAATAAGTAGGAACTGCAATCATATTTTATTTCTGTGCAGTGGTGGTTAGGTAGAGGACGAATAAAAAGTTCCTGCATATCGCCATCAGCCATTAGGAATTTCAGGGTAGTGACAGTATGGGTAATAATGGCAAAATACATACAACACCTCTACGTACCCTAAGAAACTCGAGAGATACACTTACTGAACATTAAAAAAGGAAAGTTGAGGGGATAGAAAATTATGCCATGCAACGTTCCCCATTGAAAAAATCAGTACAAGTGTGAAGATGCAACCGCCTCTAAATGAACTCTCAACCAAGATGGTAAGTCCTTGGTTCCCTGCGCAACATCAGGGAATTGATGCGGTTCCAAGGTAAGTGGGCAAATGAAGAATTAATTCTCCTGGCGAAGCGGCTCAGCGGTAAAGCACCCACCAAGCATGTGCACAGCTCTGCTGTAACGGGGGTTAATTTTGACAAATGCTGGATTGCTTTCCCAGAGTGCCGCAGCCGGGGGAGCATCTGTGTTTCTAAGTCCCCTCTCTCCATATGTTTTCTCAAAAATACAATCATTCCCAACACTTCAGTAATTCTAGATAAAGCAAATTTATGATTTTAGCTCTATTCATTCCCTTGTAAATGTTCAGAATGGTAATGGTACCGGTGTAATAGCAGGAAATTGGAGAAGTCACAAGTTAACATGTGCATGAAGTAAATGATACTATATCCACAGGGTGGAGCATGGTGCAACAGGGAAGAAGTGGCTCTGACCTGAGTGGGGAAATATGAATGCCATTCAAATTTGTTAATACAGAAAAGAATAGCTGGGGGCTGGGGAGATGGCTCAGAGGTTAAGAGCATTGCCTGCTCTTCTAAAGGTCCTGAGTTCAATTCCCAGCAACCACATGGTGACTCACAACCATCTGTAGTGGGGTCTAGTGCCCTCTTCTGGCCTGCAGACGTACACACACAGACAGAATATTGTATACATAATAAATAAATATTTTTAAAAAAATAGCTGGAAAATAGTATTTTCTATATTTCTTAATTTATTTATGAATATATATGAATTTGTTTATAAATATATATGTATTTACACTCCATAAATAGATTATACACATATAGATACACATAAACACATGGAATATTCCTTTACACTGTGTGAATATATGTCACTGTGACTGGGTTAATAAAAAGCTGATTGGCCAATGGCTAGGCAGGATTTTCAGGGCAGATGTAGGAAGGCAAATATCATGTTCCTTCTCAGATGCTGAACCTTAATCTAAAAGTATCTTGTGTGTGCTAGTGTGTGTATCTGTGTGCATGTATGTTGCATTGTGTGTCTGTGTGCATGTGTGTTGCATGTGTGTATCTCATACATGTATGTTGTGTGTGAATCTGTGTGCATGTATGTTGTGTGTGTGTGCACGCACACATGTGTGTAAGTCATGAAACTGGAGAAGGGAGGAACTTATCTTAAGGGAGGGCCGGAAGGTAACAGAACACATACATGAGAGCTGGAGAGACTCTTTGGCAGTAGGGAGGTGCTGTGTGAGAGACTCTTCCCAAGGATGTACACCCATGTCTGCTTGTTCCCAGAAAGGAATCCCAGCCAGAACTAAACAATGATCACATCAGAGGATTTTGGATTGCGAATTACTTTTTATTGCAGTTACTGATAGGTAGACAGATTAAGAGTCTTACAGGAGCAGGGATGACTCAAAAGCAGTCAGGTCACTGGAAAGCCCACTTGGGCATGGGTGACAACTTACAAACATAGTGTTCCCAGATCTCTGCACAACTTGCAGGCAATCTCCACATGTTTGAGAATCTCTTTTCTGCAGCTCGCTGGTCAGTCCCTTCCCTCCCCACCCCCCCTACATCCAACAGCTGCTTACTGTTGCTATAAAGCTGGGGAGGGGGCTTGAGAGTCTTGCACCTTTCTGCTTTTTCAGACATGCGATACTTGTTTACCTCCAAGACTTCTGAGTCTCACTCCTCCCTCCTGGAAGGAAGGCTTCTATTCAGAGGAACCTGCTGTACCACAGAAGGGAACCAGCAAGTGTAGCTGGAATTCTAATTGGTCTTAATAATCAAAACCCGGAGTCAGATGTCGGGTAAATGCTGAAAGATCAGAGAAGTAAAGGAAGGAGACAGCCTCTAGAGAGACCTCTTACCTCTACCAAATCCTCAAACTGAATAGGCAAGATCCTGTCTCTATAGATCCTCACACTGAATAGAACTGAGCTCCTGTCTCCTCCCGCCTTACATTCCTCTCTCTGTCCAGCCATATTACTTCCTATCTCCACCTCCCTAGTCTTATTCGTAAAAAATATCCCTTGGGCGGGCTGGCTGCGCTGGCGGTGGCGGCAGTAACAGACATATAAACACAGGAAATAGCCATATAAGAATTTATTAACAAGGAGAGAAAGAAAGAAAGGGAAAGAGAGAGAGGAAGAGAGAGAGAGAGAAGGAGAGAGAGAAAGAGAGAGAGAGAGAGAGAGGAGAAAGAGAAGAAGGGAGAGAGAGGAGGAGAGAGGCAGAGCCCTGTGTGTACACTGGGAGAGAACACAGGGAGAGAGAGCGATGGCAGGCAAGGTCAGGGGTTAAAAGGAGTGGGCGTGGCCAGGGCAGGGACCGAAAGAATAACACCTAGTGCTGGGACTAAGATGTGAGATTCCCAAGTGCTGGAGTCAAAAATGTGAGCTCTGTTAAATCTCAGTGTGGCCTTGAACTCCTGGTCTTCCTGCTTCCACCTCGGAAGTGCTGGGTTTAAAGCTATGTGCGCCACCACAGTCTGGTTAACTAGTGGCTAGCTCTGCCCTCTGATCTTCAGGCAAGCTTTGTTAGAGCACAAACAAAATATCACTACGAGCAAGGGTCAGGGAGGGGACAATGGGAGAGAGGGATGAATTAATCATGACAGAGATGCACAAGAATGCCATCATTCTGCATGCTAGCTTAAATCAACTTTAAAAATTAATTAAAATTATCTAATAAAAAACTGATAACCTGAGAATTTGAGCTTCCAGATAGAAGCAATGTACCAAATATGGGTCATATTAAATGAGAGTATTCTGCCATCAGAGTTCATCACATAATTTCAGGATTCTAGGGAGAAAAGATAACAATTACAAGTTCCTAAGGGGGAAAAAAGTAGGTCAAATATAAAGAGCAGGATCCACAATTACCTTTTGTTATGCCCCAATCCGCGAAGTCCCCCCAAAGCCAAAAAGTAGACCCAGTTCTGTATGTAAAAGCAAAGAGTCTTTATTTTAATCAAGTTTGCAAACTCGGTCTCTCCTCATGTCCAGTGTATTGGAATAAACGGAGAGCCCCGAGCTCAGTTAGAATTGGGTTTTTATAATAATAAAGGTGGGGGTGAGGGGTTTCTGAGGTTTAGGACCTCTGATTGGCTGACATTTGTCTAGGGGTGTCCTGGTGAGTGTGCTGGCAGGTGATCCTATCTACAATGGTTGGAATGCTAGGTATTTCCTTTGGATGATCTGTTTCTGGGTAGTGCCTGGGTAATCTCAGTTTGTGGTTCTTCCTGAACCAGGTATTGCTTCGGGGTAAACTACTGAGACTCAGTACTTTGAACTTATCCATGGCTGAGTCCTACTCTGGCAGGTGATAATGATTGAAAGTAAAGAACTTCCTTTGGGTGGTCTGTTTGTATTTAGCTTATCATGGCTGGCTCCTACACTTTCTCAACAGCAACAATAGAAGCTGAAAAACCATGGAAGCAGGAGGCAGAGGCAGGAAGACCAGGAATTCAAAGCCAGCCTCAGCAAGTAGAGTTCTTCGCTAGAATACATGAAGTCCAGGGTTTGATTCCCAGTGCAACAGAACACTGGACAGAGTTGAACACATCTGTAATCCCAGCCCTTGGAAAGTAGAGAGTAGAGAATGAGTAAATTCAAAGTCATTTTCAGCCACATGGTGAACTTCAAGACAGCTTGAGCAACATGAGATGGGGTGGGGGAGAGTGTCTGCAACATTCCAATGGTCAAATTGGTAAATTGCTTTCCTCTTCCTAGGCAAGGTTGAATTAACTATGAGAATGGAGGAGGTGGGGCACACTGAGAAGTGAAAAGTTTAAATAAAACAGAACAAACCGCACCAATTTTCCATCCCATTGTCTCCAGAAACTGGGACGCCGCCAGCTGATACGAGGAAAGAGAAAAAAAAAAAACGTGAAAGAATTGAGGAAGAACCAGCTGGCTCCAAAACGGAGGTGAAGGGTTACATCGAATACCGCAAAATCTCCTCCCATGCTAGCTAGAAGCAGCTAAGCAGCACCCACTGAGAACATATCTCACACGTGTCTCACACGCTGTCTCCTGAAGTTTATTCCTGTTATTCTTTTGGTCCCTGCCCTGGCCACGCCCACTCCTTTTAACCTCTGACCTCGCCCACCATTCCCTCTCTTCCTGTTTCCTCCCCGGTGTACACACGGGGCTCTGCCTCTCTCTCCCTTCCTTTTCTTTCTTCTCTCTCTCTCTCTCTCTCTCTCTCTTCCTCTCTCTCTTTCTTTCTCTCCTTGTTAATAAATTCTTATATGGCTATTTCCTGTGTTTATATGTCTGTTACTGCCGCCACCGCCACCGCCAGCGCAGCGCGGCCCTCCCGCGCCGCTTTTTCTCATGGCGGACTCCACCAGCCCGCCCAAGAGATATTTTTTAAGAATAAGATTGGTGCCGCCCGCCCTGGACTTCCACCTGGGGCCGAAGTTCCGGCTTTCGGCGCCATCCGGGACTCAGCTCCCTCCCGGGGCAGAATCAGGACCTGAGTACGACCACGTGTTCCATCTGCCTGGATGTAGCTCCTCCAAACAACAAATCAACTAATCGTGAGTGTCCCCATCTCGGCCAGCTTAATCATCTCTTTTAACCCAAGGGATTGGCCGTTGAGCTCCCGGCAACCCTTCACGGTTTTTAGGGATGTGGGGGGACCTCCAACCGCGGGCTTTCAGGGCCTCGGTTGTTCCCTTCGCTGGCATTCAATCTGGCTTGTCTCCTGTGCTAAGCCTGTGCCTGAGACGGCTGGCCTTAGGCAGCCCCTCAGCCCACCCGTTCCTGGAGGCCCGGGGCCTCCAGTCTTTCTCTTTTTCTTTTTTCATTCTTTTTCTTCCTTCTTTTCGGTGTAACTGCTACTACGGTGCAACACGCTGCTACGGTGCGGCCTGACCTAGGCTGGATCTCTCTTGCCTACGAGTCGATTCAGCTAGGTTATAGCCTCCCACCATGGAATCGGACACCTTTTCATAGGGCCCGGAGGTTCGTTCCATCTGCATCTAGCCTTAACGGGGAGCCGTTCTCGTTGTAGGCTTGAGGTGCCATGGTTTTTGCGGGTATTTGCACGGCCTTCACCATGGGAGTCAAGCCATCCAGACCTATCACTCCGGCCTCATGCTTTAATGCCTTACACCTACACAGCCGTTTTTCGGTTCCAGCCTTTTGCCCCTTCCCTGTGCGGCTTTTATTGTGGCATGGCGGGCTCTCTAACAGAGCAGACTACACGTGGCGGTCGCCATCTTGGCTGAAGGCCAGATGGGTCAGGTGACTTTTTCCGCCATCTTGGCTGAGGGCCAGACCACGTGACCACACTCTTCCGGTTTTACTCCCTGTTTTACCGTGCCTTCTCACCCGGTTTTCACTAAAATCCTCCTGTTAACTCTGTTACATGTGTTTTGAGCAATGGCATGTCTCTGATAGGGCCCATCAGAGTTGTCCACTTGCTCAATTCCTGTTCACACTTTCTATACATAATAATACATATATTTTAAACTGCTATGTACCTTTAAGACTCTTAAGCTGTTCTCTACCATTGTCAGTTCTGCCACTAACCTTATATTACAAGCAGTTTTTTCCCTCTATCTGCCTTTTTACAAACATAAATCTTACCTGTTGAGAGCCAGTGTGGTCAAGCTCAGACCCAACTTTCCAAACAAATTCTATACTATAGTTATACCTGATAAACAGCCCTCAACTGCTCAGAGATCTGGGGAATGTGATATTTAAGTATTTAATTATTAAAAACTTTTCAAAACAATAAAAAAGAGACAGGTTGGCTCCTAGCAGCAGCTCTCTGCTCCCTCCAAAGAAGACAGAAGACAGACACGCGCAGAACAACGTCCTTCTGCATTTCGCTTCGACTGCAGAGCGCTGACCATTGGACAAACCTGCCTTTCATCTAAAGTAAAGACCTCTAGACATGGACGGAATCACTGGAATTGACAGCCTAACTGCTCAGGTCAAGGTAGGCCTGTCTTCCTACAGATTTCTTAGCCCACAGGATTCTGGAGCCTGTCAGGCTTTGCGCTAAACAGCAAAGTTCAAGTGCAACCTTCAGCGACCATGGAGGATCCAAAAAGAGTAGCTCTGGGTGCCAACCAAGTAAGTTCTCTGTCATTTTTTAATCAGTAACTCAAGTAAAATCTTATCCTTCTCAAAGATCTCTGACAGTTTGACAGCTGAGAGGTTTTGCAAGGTGACCTCACCAAACAAATTTCAAACCAAATTTATCTCTTATGCTACAGTCATTATGTGTCTAAAACTTCTGTTTTCACAAACCCAAGGAGTTCTCGTGAGTTCCAGGGAGCCGAATTAAAGAATCCATCTTAAACAGGTCAGATACCCCCTCAATCCCCTGGTCCTAAAATTTTTTTTCCCTTAATTTAACTTTGTTCTTTGTTCTGCCAATACCTTAAACAGGGTAAGAGATACCAGACATTTCCATGCCACAGACATCGGTCAAAAGCAAAGAGACCAGCTATGCCAGGATGTTCCCAGCACCCAGCCTTCTCTCCCGCCCCCCCCCCCAAAGATGACGCCCACAATCAGCCGGAAGCAGTCTTGAGAATTCGCCGCCCCAATTCCTTCAAACTGGAGTGTCTAATTTGCTTTTCATTAAAAGCAAGATGTGGGAATGTTATTCTTTTGGTCCCTGCCCTGGCCACGCCCACTCCTTTTAACCTCTGACCTCGCCCACCATTCCCTCTCTTCTTGTTTCCTCCCCGGTGTACACACGGGGCTCTGCCTCTCTCTCCCTTCCTTTTCTTTCTTCTCTCTCTCTCTCTTTCTCTCTCTCTTCCTCTCTCTCTTTCTTTCTCTCCTTGTTAATAAATTCTTATATGGCTATTTCCTGTGTTTATATGTCTGTTACTGCCGCCACCGCCACTGCCAGCGCAGCGCGGGCCCTCCTGCACCGCTTTTTCTCATGGCGGGCTCCGCCAGCCCGCCCAAGGGATATTTTTTAAGAATAAGAATTCCTTCTTCGCTGTCCCAGGGCAGGTGGCCTTGGGACATTATGCCATGGCAGTATATGCAACCACTCACAAATCAAAGTAGAACATTATGTCTGCAGCCAGGCCTGGTGACTGAGGCAAACGGATGGCTGGGACTGTGTGCACACTTGGTCTGCATGGTAAATTCCATGTCAGCTTGGGCTATAATGTGAGGCCTTGCCTCAAAAAACCAGGTGTCTCTACGGAAGGACTATAAACTTTTCTGGCAGTCTTTCCTCCAACACACAGAGAAGGCGCTTGTGTCTGTGAGCGCATGTGCAGGGACCGGGGTTGAATGGAAAGCGTCTTCCTCTATTGCTCTGGTTCCCTTAAGACAAGGTTTCTCACTGAACTGAAATCTCTGTATTTCACCACCACGTAGCTACAGCTAGCAAGCTCCAGGATCCTCCTGCCTCCAGGCCTCCTTCTCTAGCTCTGGAGTTAGAGGCTAGCCTGGCACGCTCGTGCTGAAAGTGCTCTTCCAGAACAAGCTTTCCTCCATGTGACTTAGAAGCTTTTAAAATTTTTAGGGCATGTACCCTCGATCCCAGCTCTTGTGAAGCCGACACAGGCAGATCTCTGTGAGTCTGAGGCCAGTCTGTCTATGTAGTGAGTTTCAGGTCAACCAGAGTTACAAAGTGAACTCCTGTCCTCTCAACTCCACCCCCGCACCCCCAGAAAACATTCTAGGACTATTGAAATGGTTCAATGGTTAAGGGCATTTGCCACCGAGCCTAAGATCCCCAGGACACACATGGGCACAGGGTGGAAAGAGAAAACTGACTCCCAAAAGTTCTTCTGACGGCTGCTGCAAGGGTGCAATGTTGTATGGGCACGCACGCACACAAATAAATACACACAGATGTATGTGTAAAACAAAACAAATAAAATTCAATTCCACCGCAGCCTCCTTGTCTAAAGATCTTTAGCAGTTTTTATAGCACATTGTTTTTTGAAATATGTAAGCCGCCGGCGTGTCCCAAGAAAGGACTGACATCCCTCTGACCTCGGCTCACGTGCCCGTCAATTCTGTGCCTTTTTGCTTTGCAGCAGTGCTGTGCACGGTTTCTGTGTTTGATAAGGGGACCTTTGAGGGAGTCGTCCACTCTATAACCACAGATACAGCCACTTTCTCATCCTCCACAATAGCCCCAGCGAGAGTTTTCTGAGGCAGTCCAGACTGGAGCAGATTGCATGATTTCCTTTCTTGGTCGGATGAGCCATATTTTTGATTCATGAACACCGAACTCATAGCCAATAGCACTAAATCTAAATCGTGTCTGAATGCAGCTTGCCGAGCACACACACTTCCTCTGAATACAGATTTCCTTTGTAAGGCGATCACAGCTGCCTTGTGCTCGGGAATGCTTGCCATGTTTCTGCTCTATGCTTGGCGGACAGGAAAATTAGCAACCAAAAGCTGCAAGTGCAAAAGGAGCCTACCAGATATCAGCCTCCACTTCAGGACTGACTGTATCCAGTGCACTTAGTCAAGGTGGCAGGCTCTTGAAGCAAAGCCTGTTTCTTGACTCCTCTGCATGGTAGTCCATGCTAAACACACACAGCAATTCCAGAAGGAATGATATTCCTAGACTGTATGCTGCTTGATTTTTCTGGTGTTCTATGTTTTGTAGAGACTCAGTGTTACAGTAATTTCCTCTGAATTGAAGCACTCCTTCCTGGAGGGAATATGTAAAGTCTCAGGAAGTTGGCAAAACTTGCAAGTTTCAGGAAGTTCCTGGAACTTAACAAGCCACAAGAGACCTCTCTCCAAGGATATACAAACAGTAGTGGTTGCCTGGGGACAGGGGACTCCAATGAGCTGAGCTCCCTAAATCATGCAACAAGCTCTAGAGATGCATCTGCCTTTGAGTCACCCAAGCTCCTGAAAATAACCCGAATAAATTCATGGTTCACTAACCTTAACTTGGAAAGAACCCCTTTCTTTTAAATCTAGGGTGGATAGACATGCTCACATCTCTCCAGGAAAAGCCATATATATAAGCACAGGAAGATGTTCATAGAATCACCAGCTTTGTAAGTGAACTCTAGGGTCAAAATTCATTTGCCTTGTGGTGGAAGAGAAGCATCATGGGAAAAGCTATGAGCAGTTGAGCATGTAGGAAATTTTATAAATGCATGTTTAAATTAATTCATCAATTTTTTTTTAGAAAGAGTAAAAAAAAACTAATGGGTTCGTGGATGTATATTATTGTACTTTGTTCATGTTCTCTCTGACTCTCCTACCATCATACCCCTCCTGATGGTATAAATGTATTTTTGTATTATGGAGTCAATTCTGCCTGCGAAGAAGCTGGGAAGCAAAGTGAAAGGCCATCCGTCTATTCACCAAGGCTTGGTCTAGAGACAGGACAGGGAGGGGAACTTAAAATGGGTGGAGGGCCAGTTTGGGAATAGATAACTAAAGAACTGACTTGTTATTCTGGGGTAGCCAGTCCTGGCTGACATAAGGTACATTTCGCCTATTTTGTAAAACATCTAAACCTCTACTTGGGGAAGGAAGGCTTTAATTTTCCAACGTGGAAAAGCTATATTATAGTGTGTGTGTTTTAAATTTTAAAGCATTGATGTTCTTCTCAAAGAGTTATAACCATTCACAGTTAAACCATTAATTAATGGACAGCCCTTCCTGTAGGGATAAGTCGCACACGCTGTGTTAGCTAGCAGGCTACGCGCTTGTGTCGGGGGCAAAATAGCTCGGGCAAAATAGCTCGACGTTGGACGCCAAAATGTAACGGCGTAAACTAACGCAGACAGATTGTAAAAAATATATATAGCTTTAATGGAGAAATAGACTTACAGAACCACCGTTCCTGCGGAGACCAGGAAAGCAGGAGTGAGGGAGCAGGCTCACCAGATTTATAGGTAAACATTAGCCCGAGGCGAACACGCCCCCTAAGGGGCGGGACTTATCCCTACACCTTCCTACACATGTCTACTACCAATGGAAGATACCACTATTTGTGATTTCTGTAAACTTGTGCATCCTAATATTAGCATATCCTCTGAGATTATTTATTTTACCTCTGTTTAAAAGCTATTCATATATTCTGCCACCTTAAATTTTCTGTTGTTGTTTAGTTTTGTATTTTGGTTGGTTAGTTAGTTTTAGCAGTAATAGGGGTTGGACCTAGGGCTTCCCAGGCAGAGGAAGCCCTCTACCACTGAGCTATGCCCCCAGCCATATTTTGCCATCTTTTACTTTTTGTTTTTGTGACTGCTTAAGTATTTATATATTATTGTAGTAATTGTCTTTCACATACATAGAAAATATTTTTCCAGTTTAACACTAGTCATGATTGGTTGCTTATATGTCATTTACTTATATGTCATTGTACTTATATATACAAATCTTAGGAAATCACTGCTCCAATCTAGGGTTTCTGGGTTGACTTTGAGTTTGAACTTGACATGGTGGCACCCACTGTAACTCCATGTAGAGGTAATAGAACCAAGAGTTCAGAGTCATCTCTGGCTACATAGCAAGTTCAAAGCCAGCCTGACCTTTTTGAGAACCTTTCTCAAAAAAAAAGTAAATAAAACAAAGCAGCAACAAAAATAATAAAATAAACTAAATGAGGCTGGAGAGATGGCTCAGCAGTTGAGAGTACTTCCTGTCCTGCCAGGAGACCGGAGTCCAGATCCCTGCACTCACACTGTGTAGCTCCAGTCCAGGAAATCTGACGCCCCTCTCTGGCCACCCTGAGCACCTGCACATGTGTGGCATACACTCACACAGACAGACACATACACAAAAATGAAAATAAATATTGAATAAATAAATAAATGCTATCTTTCTGGGTAGAGCTGAAGCTTTGTGGCCAAGCACGTACTCACCTTACAATGGGGAGGAGTGTTTCTCTGATCTTTAAGTTCATGTGAATTTTCAGATTTTATTTTGCACATTCTATCAGTTCACTATTTATAGCATGCCTTCTGTAACGTGTGCAGATGATAAAGCACAGTAGCCAATTCTGTTCTTTCCAGACTGTTGTGCCAAAAACATTTGCTCAATAAGCCTCCTTGGCCTCTGAGCTAGGAGACTTGGGTGTGGCACCAGGCACCTCAGAGGACACCAAATTCTCTCTCTGCCCCATTTCTGTCAACCGATTTTGCAACCATCCTGTCCCAATTACTGTTTCTTTTTCATCTATAATACATTGTAGAGTCAATCAGCCTGATTGAAAGGGCTCAATTCACTGAATCCAATTAAAGGCTTCCTGAAAACAAGGCTCCGAAGGCCTCACCAGCTGATTCCACTTGGAGGTGGTGAATGAAGTCAGTAACGTTTCTGAGGTAGAATTTCTCCATACATTTTCCATCACTGGAGCTGGCCCCGAGTCTGGTCCTGCCTTCTCACATAGACAAGCTGGCATGGCCATGGGATGGGATTCAGCCAGGGTCTCCTGGTGACGGGCCCTGCTCCGCAGTTCCTATAGCACCCACAGGGCCACTATGTATTCCTGCTTCCCAACAAGAGAGGTAAGAATTGGCTACCCAGGCAGGAGTGGTGCCAGCATCCTGTTCTTTTTCTGTCACTCCAGGCCTGATACTGCAGCCCTGCAGAAGCCCTCCAGATACCACGTCGGCACAGGACCTGCAGAACCAAGGCATGCGCAGAGTCCCCATGGTGACAGTGATAGGTGAGAGGTGAGCTGATGAACTGAGTGTCACAGACTGTGGGACATGGGACTGGAGGAGAGATGGTGTAGGACCTTGAACCTCAGGCTAAGGAGCATCCAGGGCCTGGACCCTCACCTTCTGGACCCAAGCTTTCTGTTTGCTTTCTTGTTTGAGTGTTTATGTCCCTCTGTGTGTAACAATAACGAACTCATCTCACCCCCCTGAACTTTGAACTTTAACCATTTAACATGCCCTGTTTAGAGACCAGGCTTTTAGCCTTGGCTTTCCATCACCATGACAAATGTCTGAAATGATCTAACTATGAGAGAAAAGGACTTTTCACCCTCATCCTTTCAGAGGTTCTCATTCATGATCAGATTGATCTGTCTCCCTGGGGCCTGGGCAGGCCCACCATGGCAGGCCTATGTGAACAAACTGTAGGCAGACTCTTCTCTCCTACCTGCCCGTTCCCAAATAACCAATACGGAGACTTAATATTACTTATAAATGCTCAGCCAACAGCTCAGGCTTGTTACTCGCTAACTCTTTCATTTTAAATTAACCCATAATTCTTATGTACCCTCTGCCACATGGCAGGACTGTCTTTCAACACATTCATTGCTTCTTTCTGCATCTCTCTCTACTCCCCTTACTCCACCCTCCTTCTTCCCAGTGTCCTTAGTTTGGTTGTCCCACCAATACTTCCTACCTGGCTATTAGCCAGTCAGCTTTTTATTAAACCAATTTGAGTGACAAATCTTTACATTGTACAAGAGAATTTTTCCACAGCAAGAAATAAAACCCTTCACTGGAAAACCAAAGAGATGAGGACCCATATTCCACTACAAGGGGCTGACCCTAATAACCTGAAGACCTCCAGCTCGGCTCCACTTTTTTGCTACCAAGTTGGGGACACATGAACCTTTGAGGGGTGCCTGAGGTTTGAATTATGGTACCGCATCTGGAGTTGTTTCTTGAAGCAAATGTTTTGCAAAGGTGTAGGAGGGACAGGGGTTCCTGTGTACACAGATAAACACTGAGGAGCCGGGGATGTTAAACACACAGGGTTGTCCTTCCACAGGAAGGAATGCATGACCTGTTCTCCACCTAGAAGGCTGGGAGCAGACATGGTTAATAGCATGGTAGCTTTTGCACTATCTGTATGGCTGAGACCACACCAGATCTTCCCCTGACCTTATTGTGAGTTTTCCAATCTATGACTTTTACGGAAGGTGTCCTGAGTAGTCAATCTATAAAACTCATCCTCATGGAAGATGGCACGTGTACTTTACAAAGAGTCTCTACATCACATCTTGAGCTTTATTGTGTACACGGTGTTATTCTTAAAAAAATATTGGGGGTTCGGTGTTATTCTTAAAAAAATATTGGGGGTTCCCCCCGCCTGGTGGGCTCACAGAGCAGCAGCAAACTCCGGCGGGACTCCGGCAGGTCCCCAGCGGTGCCCAGCGCTGGTTCCAGAGTCCGGCACCCGAGCAAGCAGCTACAGTTTCCCACCAGCGGGAGGGCAGCGGGTAACAGACACATAGACACAAAAGATAGGCATAAAAGGTAACATATTTATTACAGGAAAGACAAAGGGAGAGAAAGAGGGAGAGAGAGAGAGAGAGAGAGAGAGAGAGAGAGAGAGAGAAGGAGAAAGGAGAGAAGGCAAAGCCATGTACACCGGGAGAGAGAACGTGGAGAGAGAGCAATGGTGGGCAAGGTCAGAGGTTAAAAAGGAGTGGGCGTGGCTAGGGCAGGGACCATAAGAATAACACACGGAACTGAGTTAATTATCACCAGGAAAGTTTTCACTAAATTGTGCTGTGCTTCAACATAGCCTTAATAAACTACCTGAAGTCTGACTCCCAAAGTTTGAACCAACACTGGCAACTGAGTCATGTTGAACCTAACTGCCTCCTGCAGATTTTTACTCTGCTGGCTCTGGTGACTGCAGAGACCCCTGAACTAAGGACAGCCGTGGTGCCTGTGTCTAGTGATTCCTGACTGGAAGGAAGCTCTGTAACCCTCCGAGGTGATCATGGGAACACACAGTGAGAAAGACCAACCCCAATCAAGTTTGTTTGTTCTTTGTTTTTTGTTTTGGGAGGTGGTGGTTTTTTTCTGTTCGTTTTGTTGTTTTTAACACATGGTTAGAACTGTAGGAGTTGTAGGAAATACTCCTCAGGTAAGGAGCCCTGAGTTTCAAAGCTTATCCTACAGAAAATGGATGCAGGGAAGTGCAGGATGGAAGAGAAAGTAGAACTTTTCGAGTTGTCAGAGAATGGAAAAGAAGGAGACTGAGTCCTAAGCCAGCCCCTCCACCCCAAGGTAGGCTGAGATGTTTCGGATACATGATGAGAATGAGGAAGGACAGGCTAAAAAGTGAGAGAAATTTTCATGTCTCTTTTCTGGGAACAAGCAGAGACCTTCCAGGCACTCAAGCTCTGCCTCTTTCCTTCCTCTCTTAGCCTGAGGTTTGGGTCACAGGTGCTGGAGGGAGACTTGAGCCTTGAAGGGAGAAAGAAAAGGATTAAGCAAATCAAAGTCAAGTTAACCCTCTCTATTCCAGTTTGGGGGGGAAAACATTCCTTCAATGGCCACCACATCTACACACAGAGCTCAGTAGGCTCCGACCTCAAGGCTAAGTCGGCAATCGTGACAGACATAAATACAAAGAAAAGGCACCAAGCATCCTCCCCACCCCCACTTCAGTCACACAAGACATCTGCAGGCCTAAGGAAAAACAGTTTTCAAATCAGTGTTGAAGCAAAAAGAGCCTCCCTGGCTCTGAAAAGTAGTCTAGGCGACCATTATCATCATAATGCTGATAGCGGAGTAATCCAGAACCAAGCTTGCAGGAGATTCCTGCCACCTGGCCCACGTCTGACCTTCATTTTCGAGCCAACCGAGAGCTGGGGAAGCTTGCAGGCTTGTTTAGGTTTCCCCTCAGTACCAGGACAGGCCTCCCAGACAAGAGTGATTAATTAGGCCGGGCCAGGCCCCCGCTACACAGCGCTTGCCTTTGCTTGTATTACAGTTATAAAGCGTTTACATCAATGGCCCTCCACAGCTCCTCGAAAACTCTTGCTGCTCTTAGACAAAGTAGATGCTCTCCAGATGACGGTGGCTAATTATCTGAGTAGTCTGGATAGCTCAAATTCCGAATTAGCTGCCCTATTGGATCTCTAGTTCTCAAGAGGATTTCCTGGTGGAGTGTCTTGCCGACTCCCACTTCCCACAGCAAGTCAATGACGAAAGTGCTTGCTGGTCTCCTCCTCCAAGTTTTCAATCGCCTCACTTCTTAACGTGGTTTAATGAGTCTGTGCTAACCCTGGCAGTAGGCACAGAATTCTCAAACGAGGGCATGAGTACAGTGTGCACCGTGTTAGGGTTCTCTAGAGGAAGAGAGAGAATTTGTTAGATTGACATACACAATACAGTCCAGCAATGGCTGCCTCACACCAAAGAGGCTAAGAACTTGGTAGTTACACAATCAGCAAGGCTGGATGCCTCAGGAGTCCCAACCTGGCACTGAAGGCCTGGAGCGTTCCTAGAGAGCTGCTGGTCTTCAGCCCACTTTGGAAGTCTGAAAGGCTGAAGGAATCAGCAGAGGCAGAATAGGGTAGGTGGAATTGCCAGAGCAAGTGAAGACAAGCAGGCAAAAAAATCAAAGCTTCCTTCTAGCCCCTTTCATCTCAGCTGCTACCAGAAGATACCACCCACATATCCAGTGGTTCCTCTGGTTGGAAATGTCACCCCAGCCTCTGGCACCCTTTTGCCCAAAGAGTCTGGAATGTTTGGGTGGAAAGTTTCATCCCAAGCCCCTCCCCTTGGAGTTGCCTCGGTCCAGACTCCACCTCTGAGAAAGCCTGCCAAAAGATGACCCCTCCACAGAGATGCTCAAGGCCACTCCCACAGGGTATTGAAACAGTAACCCAGAGAACAAACATATGATCTTCCTTTCCTATCTCCTCTCTGAGGGTCTGAAGGGTCACCCGGGAGTGCTTGTAAGCATTAAACCTGAGGTTTTTCTAATTCGGTTTGATTTGTTCTGATCTGTAGAGAGGTTTATTGGGATGCAAAAAACCTTTTCATCCTCCTACTGAAAGACCCAGATAAATCCAGACCCCTCTAGCAGGAAAAATAGAGCCAAAAATCTAGTTTAGCTGGTTCAGGGACTCTAGATTATAATCTTGAGAATAATCTTGAGAAACAGGGAGTTAACCCCTTGTGATTATCACTGGTATTTTCGGAATTTTTCAATGATCACTGGTATTTTCATTATTTTCCAATGACGCCCTCCCTACCCCCTTTGGATTACTGGGTTGTGGTTTCTTCCCTTAAATATCCCCCCCCCATTCAGGGTCAAACTCTCTACCCCTGCTTGGGAAATGAGTTTTGGCCCCAGTGCACTGGTTCCTGTCCTGTCAATAAACCTCATGTGATTGCAGCAAGGATGGTCTCTTGTGAGTTCCTGGGGGGTCGTGTTATCCCAAGACTTGAGTGAGAGTCTCCCCGCTCCAGAGGTCTTTCACTACTTCAAACAGTTGCACCAAGAAAAGCCCCCACTAGAGTGCCCAGTAGCCCTGCATTTCTCAGCCTCCACAGCCTTTCAGTTGATCCTAGATCCCAGCAAATTGTCAGTCAAGATTAACTACCACACACAGAAGTTAAGATGTAGGGTAGGGAGCTAGGGATGTATGACCAGCCATCAGTGGGTGTGGAGCTAACACAGGGAGTTTGCAAGTATTTGCCATTGCTGAGACCTTCAAGTGGGGCCAACCACCACACACATCCCTGCTGCTGTCCCTGTTTCCAGCACAGCAGACTGTATCCTCTCGAACTGTAAGCCTCAACAAACCCCTTCTCTCTTAAAGTTGCTTCTTGTCAAGTATTAAGCACACCCATGAAAAGTAGTAGTAACTTTGCTGAGATGCTGGAGGCAGCGGAGGAGTTCCTTCACTTTATTCTGGAGAAGAGTCAATACCCACCCACCACACACATACATGACTAAGACTTGCTCAAATGACCTGTAGCTACAGGTGGGGGTGTGATTTCTGTCAAGGCAAAGAAAGTTGTTTGTTGTATTTTATTCTTGAGAGGAGACGGCAGGGAGGCAGGTAACATTTATTTAGCACCTGCTGTATGCTTACTCCTAAACTAGGCCCCTAACAAGCATCACTTGGCTTCAGCTGACCCTCTAACATCAGAGCCTCTGTGTTTCCTTCCTGGCTCGTACCAATACCTGACAGCTTTAGTAACTAGGCAGTCTCTCCGCAGCGCTGGCCATAAGCTCCTGTGGTATAGCAGTTTCATCCATGTATTTGGTAAATACATTGATTTGTAATTTGCTTTGTTTTGTAATTAATCTTGTAAAAGGTTGTGTAACTCCATCCACAGTGGAACACAGAATTTGGGGAAATCTGAATGGATGTTCCTGGGGTTTAATCACTCATATCCAGCTCTAGAATGAGCTATCTCTTATTCCCTTTGAGGGGAGAGCCGTGTTTGGGAGTCCACACCAAACGGAAATTTTCCTTCGGGAGGGAGTAGGAGAATCACGAAGCAGTAGGTAACTGCCTGGGAAGAGGCCCTGAGCGGTGTTTGAGCTTCAGGAGAACCAAGCTTTGAAGAGGAGAGTCTCAGGCCTGTCTGACTGCCTGTATGTCGTTGCAGAGAAGTTGGGGTGCAGTCACTACGTGCTGTGTGGAGAGCTGCAGGAGCACAGCTGTCATGAGTCCTCACCAAGTTCTTGTGGGCTTTTCTGTGAGGCAGCTGTTTCCGAGTCATCCCTGCTCCTGTGAGTAACTCCTCACCCATACTCCTACATTTAGTAACAACCACCAACCCCTAAAATACAAAACTCATTGGTTCACCCAGCTGGACTGCGGTGTGACCATTATTTCGTCTGGCATTGGTCCCTTTCTGGGGTGAGTACCTGTGTGTTGCGTCTATTCAGGAAAAGTCTCTCGTTCAACACTCACCACCATTCCCAAAAGACCATACAGACCAAAGATGAGGGACAGAATGACTGCATGACCCTGGCTAAGCGTAGCAAGACACACTCCCAAGACTGAACAGCCTGACTGGGGCGGTCTGTGGGAGAGACCTCAGCATGACTACATTTTCCTGTGTGGTAATAGCAGATGCTCACCATTGCATCCCAACCACCAAGAGCATCTTCTGGAATACAGAGGATGTTGAAAATTAGTTGTTGGATTTTTTTTCTATGTGTCGTTGTCGGATCCAAAGGAAACTCCATCTCTCCAGAATCTAGTGGTTAGACAAAAGCCAACATTCCTCAGGAATGTGTGCAACCGGTTCCCCTCTATCAAAAGGAGCCCTTATGGTGGGCAGAAGGGACAAATGGTTAGCTGTGGTGCCTATTAGCACTCAGAAGCCCATGCTGGCCCCCAGGCTTCCTCAGCATCACAAGTACCTGTTCCACATTGCAGAGCCCATGCTGGCTCTTTTCAGCTCTTCCCACCTCTTTCCCCACCTAAACTTCTCCAGCTCATGGGCTTCCTTGCCCCCAGCTACACATTCTCCTTATAACCCTGCTATTCTGCTATGCTCACTCTCTTTGTCTTCCTCTTTTGTCCTCACTCTCTTTTCGTCTTGTCTCTCACTCATCACCCACCCCTTCTATCTCTGCTCTGTTCCTCCTTCTCTCACAGCCAGGTTGACTGTGCTGGCAGTGTTCAATCTGCTACTTCCTCTCTTAGCTCTGGACTATTTGAGAAACCTCTGGCTGTTTTCTCTCTCTCCCTCCCCACTCCCTCTCCCTCTCGTGTCTACAGTAGAATATCTTCCCCTTAGCCATACCTTGGAGCGGTCTTGTTGCGTTATGCATCTGTGACCGATTTATGATCAATACCATTAAATGTTTAGGAAATTGAGGCTTGGAGATGTCACAGTCTGTGATGATCAACTGTTTGTCAACTTCTTCATTAGATCAAAGTTTGACGGAATCCTGCGTCTAGACATTGCTCTGACAGTACTGATTTGTTTACTGTATGGTACTCGTGACTGAATATAGGGCTTATGCATGTCGGGCAATTCTTCACGCCAGCCATAACAGTAGATTTCAAGCAAAGCCGCTGACCTTCCATGACAAGGCTGGACCTCATCCAATCAGCTCCTTAGGTGCAAGACCTGAAATCAGACTCACTCTCAACACACTGAACATGCTTTACTGATATGGTGAAGAACCCCAACTTTTTCACGGGATGAGGGTTGAGTGCATTTAGAGGGGCCAGGACACAGACACGCACAGCTACCAGGAAGGTATAACTCTGTGTGTGTGTGTGTGTGTGTGTGTGTGTGTGTGTGTGTGTGTATGTGTGTGAGAGAGAGATTTGGCTGGGAACAGGGTGGGTTGTTTTGACACCCAGGCATATTGTTTTCTGGAGGAGAAGCAGGTCAGGCTGAGGTTAAGCAATTCTTTATAGCTAGAGGCTATGGCCCAGTACTGCCTGACTTAAGTCCTCATGACCTGAGGTTACTGTCCAACAAAAGACTACTATCCTACAAACCTCTGCACAGGTCTGTGAGGGGTTTTCTAGACTGGGTTGACTGAAGTGGAAGACCCATGCTAACTGTGGATGGTACGGTTCCATGGGGGGCTCCTGAAAGAAAAGAGGAGAAAGCAAACTGAGAACCAGAATTCACCTCTCTCTCTCTCGGGTTCTATACTGTAGACACAGTGTGACCGACCATCTCACACAAATGTGACTGTGACTTCCCACAGTGATGGACTGTACCCTGGACTATAAGCAAAAAGAAACCTCCCCTTCCTGAAAACACTTTTGTAGGGTGTTTTATCACAGCAAGAAACCAGCAACATCAGAAAACTGTGCAGACTGTTGAGTGCACGGGAGAAACAGAGCCTATGGTAATTCCCAGACCCTCCCTGGTTTGCAGAATGCAAGAGAAAGCAAAGGTCAGGCGTAGTGGGTGGGCTTGTACACATATGACGGCTCATGGGAGTCTTTCCTCTGGACAATGCGCCTTAGCTGAATTTCCGGTTAAAGCCCCGGAAAACCTCAGGGAAAAGTATGATCATATCCCTTGAAGTGAAACACATAAAGATAACCACCTTTACCCACTGTAATGGTTTGGATAAAACGGTGCAGTTCCCCAAGGGGCAGCAGTGGGCCATGAGGAGCAGCTGGTCCCACCACCAGAGGCCTCTGTGGGTCCCAGGTGGGTGGGAGGCGGCAAGTGAGAGACCTCAGTGGGTCAGCAGGGCAGCTAGTCCCCCAAGGAGCCACAGTGGGTGAGAGATGGATAGGCAGGCCATGTAGAAAGAGTTTGGGTATAGTTTATTCAGTGGGTTATGGAAGGGAAGGGAAGGGTGAGAGGGAAAGAGAGAAACAGAAACTGAGAGAGAGAAGAGGGAGAGGAAGTGGGGTGAGAAGAAGAAGCAGCAGCCACCTCTTCCAAAGAGAGATGGACAGAGAGAGAGAGAGCATGCAGACTGGAAGCAGAAGGAAGATCTGCTTGCCTCTGTGGAAGCTGGGAGTGGGCAAGGCTTTTCTCTTAAAGGCACAGGACAAATCAGCAGCAGGTCATAATACCCACAATTTATAGAGCCCACAGAGCCCTGAAGATGCTTGGAGACATTCTGGAATAGAGGATAAGCACTGTGTGAATTGGTAAAGGGATTTCAGGCCTAATGAGACACTCTGATGTGCACTATAGAAGCACTTGCGGGCATTATTCAACAGTCTCATGTTGTCCAGATTATTTATAACTCACTATGTAGTAGGGAGCCGGGCCCCTTGTTGTCCTGGCTGCCCTGCTAGCTTACACCCGAAATAATCACACAGAAATTGTATTAATGAACTTACTGCCTGGCCCATTATCTCTAGCCTCTTATTGGCTAACTCTCACATCTTGATTTAACCCATTTCTACCAATCTGTGTAACACCACAAGGTCGTGGCTTACCGGGAAAGATTCTAACCAGCGTCCGTCTCAGGCAGGAGCTTCATGGCATCTGCCACACTGCCCTTCTTCCCAGCATTCAGTTTGGTCTACCCCACCTATCTAAATTCTGCCCTATCAAAAGGCCAAGGCAGTTTCTTTATTCAACCAATGAAAGCAACACATCGACAGAAGAACCTCCTACACCACACTATGCAGGCAAGGATGAGCCTTGAACTTTCCGATCCTCATTTTTCCAACTCACAAGTGCTGGGATTATAGGTATACACTGTCACACCTGGTTTACGTGGTGCTGAGGTCAAAGCCATGATGTTCTGCACACTAGGCTCTCCCAGTTGAGCTACACCCCTAGTCTTCAACAATCATTTGTGGGGAGCCTTAGAAGACAGATATGTGAAGTTTCTTCCATCAGGATAGAGTCAGAGCCCAAAGATCAGACTCGATATGTCCTATCCCAGGAACCCGGTAGTCCCCACCTCACCCCACCCCAACAGCTATGAACAAAATTGAGGCACCCTCAGTGGTGGGACATGAACACAGCAGGGAGGCAACCCAGAGACTGCACTGGAGACCCTTCAGGATATGGAAACCCTTCCCTGCCCCCCTTCCCTCTTTGTCATCCTTTTCCCTCTCCCTCTCCCTCTCCCCAGCCAAGGTGAATTTGAGGGTAATTGGAGGTGGCAGTAAACTGGTATGCAGAAACATTCCTCCGTGGGCTCCCATGACTGGATCTGCCTGGCTGGAGGGCAGCCATAAATACTTCTCCGCTTACATAGTTCAGGCCTGTGAAACTCAGAACTGAGAAGTAAGCACTGTATTCTCTTTCCAAAAAAAAAAAAAAAAGAACACTGCGTGAACTCTGACCTCTGCAATGCTCCCCCTCCTCCCTAGCCCACTCTCAATCTGTTCTCTATTATCTCACTTCATATCCATGTGTGTGTGTGTGAATTGCTAGAAATGCAGAGGGCGGGATGTCAGCCATCCATCAAGGTACCATCTGAAAGCTCATTTGAGCCCCCTCATTTGGAGGCTGCTTTCAGGGTCCTCCTTCCAACCCTGCTATTCAGCTCCAGCCTATTAGAGAGAAGTGGGGGTTCCAGAATGTTTCCTACCTGATGCTTTTGTGCCACCAGCGTACCCCTGAGTGCAACTGGGATGCAATAGGGACTGACTCCTCAGCTGGGCAGTCACAGCCCTCTCTTCCCCAAGCCTTTCTAGCTGGTTGTATACTCAGCTGCCACATGTGTCTTTCCTGAACAGGGAGGGTTTCCCACAGTTCTGAATTCTTGATTATGTATGCATCTGCGTGGGAAGCCAACCAAGGGGCCTGGTACTTTTCATACTGTTCCAACCAGCTGTTTCCAATCGGTCAGAGTTATAGCTGGGTGGGGCTTGGGGGCTCCTTCTCCCTTGGACGTGCTGGGCAGCATGTATCAGCGCCTTGCAACCACCCCCTTCTTATTTCCCCGCCCCGGGTTGTAGTAATAAGAGCGGTGGGGCTGCGTCCCCAGCACCCTGGCCTCCTGCTAGCTTATGCCCCAAAATAGCAACATGGAAACTGGATTCTTTTAAACACTGCTTAGCCCATTATATCTAGCCTCTTCTTGGCTAACTCTCGCACCCGGACTAGCCCATTTCTAATAATCTGTGTAGCCCACAAGGTGGCTTGCCAAGGAAGATCTTAACCTACGTTCATCCTGGGTTGGAGCTTCATCAATAGCATCTGCCTCAGAGAGCAGAGCTATTGCGTCTGCCCGGGAGAGGGGAGCATGGCGTCTCTGAGCTCACTTCCTCTTTCTCCCAGCATTCTGTTCTGTTTACTCCTCCCACCTATGTTTTAACCTATGAGGGCCAGCCAAGCAGTTTCTTTATTATAATTAACCAATGACCTTCCTCCATCACCGGGTGTCTGTTTGCTTGATCAAGGCTGGAGGGGATGGAGACAGAGCCCTGATATTTGGAGTACTTACTGTTCTTGCAAGGACCTGGGTTTGGTTCCCAGCACCTGTCTAGTGACTCACAGTCCTGCCAACCCCGGCTTCCTGAGATGAGACTGACCCCCCCCCCCGGCCTCTATGGGCACCTACACTTATGTGTGAGCGCACACAAACACACACATACACATTTAGAAGTAAAAACAAGCCATTTTAAAAAAATAGTCAGAGACAGTTGAAAAAGGAAAAAGGAGGCATGCCCAGACCAATGTCAGGAGAGGTGATCCCCAATGTGGCCACAGAAAGAGACTGAGGGTTCCAGGGAAACCTTCCATGGGGGGAGGAATGCATGCTGCTGCCTGTATGACCTTTACTTGAATGTTAGTCTGTGTTTCCCATGTCACCGCATGGCTTGGAGCTTCTTATGTTAAGGTTTAGTGGATGAAATTCTGAGTCTCTAAGAACTCAAATGAAGAAAAAAACACCATGTTTCTATTTTCACCAGTTTCTAATTACAATTGAGCATTTCTTCCTATGGCAAACGTGAGTGACATGTCACAGTCATATCAATGCCGCACTGCGGCTTTGCCAGTGGAAGAGATCACAGTTGTATGTCATTCTTTGAAGTGTTATGCACAGTCACGGTGACATCATAATTACAGCCAGCCTCAGACGGCTATGACGGGCTATTCACTGAGCTAATCAAGAAACACACATGTGGGGGGCTGGAGAGATGGCTCAGAGGTTAAGAGCACTGACTACTTTTCCTGAGGTCCTGAGTTCATTTCCCGGCAACCACATGGTGGCTCACAACCATCTGTAATGAGATCTGGTGCCCTCTCTGGCGAGTAGGCATATATGCAGACAGAACACTGTAATACATAATAAATAAAAACCTTAAAAAAAAAAAAAAGAAACACACATGTGGGCCGGGGAGATGGCCCTGCAGTTAAGTGCTGGCGTGGTGGTCCCTCTGTAATTGCAGCCTCTGAAGGCAAAGGGAGGCTTTCCCCGGAGCAAACTGGGTATCGGGCTTCCATGTGCACGTACCTGTGTGCACGCATCCCCACATTTGTGTGTCTACACCAATGAGAAAATGTGTACACACATACACACGTGCACACTACATACGTAATCAGGCAACAAGAAGATGCATATATGGTCACATGATGAACATAATATATGTTCTAGTAGTGATTTTCAATAAGATGGCTGTTCCTCTGGGTGGGCAGAGTCCACGTGTGTATCACACACGCAGAGGCTGAAAAACAGGGATACTCCTCAGGAATACTGTCCACCTCTTTTGAGACAGGGTCTCTTATTGGCCTGCAACTCACCATTTAAGCTAGAAGAACTGGCCAGTGGACTCCAGGGATTCTCCTGTGTTCCCTCTGCCTTCAGGTGCTAGGATTAGAAGTACATAATACCACAGCAAGAAATTTTTAAAGTTTTGTTTATTTTTGTTTCATAGGCACGAGTGTTTGCCTACAGAGATGCACAGGTGTGTCATAAACCACATGTGTGCCTGCTACCTTCAGAGATCAGAACTGGAGTTACTGGTAGCTGTAAGTAGCCAGGGTATCCAGGGATTGGAACTCGTGTCCTGTGCAAGAGCAGTTCAGTGGTCTCAACTGCTGAACCATCTCTCCAGTCTCTCACATCCAGCATAGGGATTGAACTCAGGTCCCCATGCTTGCAAGGCTATTTACTGACTGAATCACGTTCCCACCCTGTGGATTTCCTCAATACAGTTATTCCTTGACATATGATGGGTTTGATTCCCCCATAAGCACACTATAAGATGAAAACATCCCAAGCTGAAAATGCATGTAATATTCCTAACCAATGATTTCTGAACATGGAAGTCAATTTATAGTTGGACAAAAGCATGAGAAACAAGGCCTGAATAACTCAGGCAATGTATCTAAGATTTGTGCCTTCAAAAGCTGCCACACAGCACACTGTGAATTGTTCCTTGTAGTCCACCTCATCCTCGGGCTGGTGGGGAGTTGCAGTTTTTGCCATCAACCAGCAGTGTGTGTGTGTGTGTGTGTGTGTGTGTGTGTGTGTGTATGAATGATATATGGTTATATATTGATTTCAAGGCCATCATAAGATATGTGAGACCTTAAAAAAAGAAAAGATAAACAGTTGCTTACAGATGTGAAATGCCTGCAATCATCCATCCAACCAAGGCCTTGTATCCAGAATACACAGAGCACTAAATCCAACAGTTTCAAAAGATGACTTAGGAGATGAAGTCACGTTCAGGTATTTAACCAAAGAGGACATGAGGACGGCAAGCAAGTGTGTGGAAAGATGTTCAAAGCATTTGCCATTCAAACCACAGTCAAATTTCACCACAAACTTATATTGGAATGGTTAAAATTAAAAATAACCATAATACCAAATACTGGCAGAGTTCCAAGGAACCTGGGCCTTTCATATATCCATGTTGATGATAGAAAATGAAACACATGCTCTGTAAAGTGAGAGAGGGAGGGAGAGAGGGAGGGAGAGAGGGAGGGAGGGAGGGAGGGAGGGAGAAGGGAGGAGACTGTTAGGATCAAACATGCTCATCACCTAAAGGAGTCCTCTCCAATTGGCTTCTGGACACCCTATAAAAAGGTTTCTATTTCACAGGAAAAGAAAAGGAGACACAAAGAAAATAACCCCGGGAGGCAGTGGTGGCGATCACTGACACAGAAGCCCAGCTGCCTGACTTCTGGGCTCAATCCCCCAACTTGTACCTCCAAACTCTCCTGTGTTTATTACATCAGAGCTGCCTGCTTGGATATTAAATGAGAGTCTGCCTACTCGGCCAATCGAAAATCCCCTCCCTCGGGTGCAACGTTCAATATGGAAATGTTTGCGATTTAAAGGAAACAATAGGTTGAGGAGCGGTGTGGGCTATAAAGCTGAGAAAACAAACACGAGAGGGTGAGGACTGTCCTCAGGGAAAGCCTGCAGCTCCCCCAGGTGATCAGCTCCACCAGCAAGCCTCACTGAGCAAATCCCATGTGGAGTCTATGGATCCCCCAGGAACCGCCCTGGCTCCAACCTGATCATCTCAGTGTCTTCTGATGTAGGAGGTGGGCGAGTCTGCGATTCTTACGATTCCTGCACATTGTCTGCACTGTCTGGGAAACAGCATCCCACCAAGAGAGGTTGGGGGGACAGGAGGGTGCTGGGAACCCAGAGTGGGAAGTGTGGATGGAGATTAAGAGGGTCCCCATCAGCACGCAGTTCAGGTGTGCCTACCCCCTGCCCCAAAGGACCCATGGCATAATGGCCCCTCCAGTGGGTTCAGAATCACAATACACAAAGAAATCAAGCCCAGATTTTTCTTTAGTGTGCACAGAACACAATTAAGACATGTAAAGACCCAGGTCCTCAGCAAGCACAGTCAGACAGCTTGAGTCACTCGGGATGCTTCCTAAATTACCAGAACAATCCCTTTCTCAGGCAGCTTTTAGCCCTCAGATTGAAAACACCTCCTGTCGCTCTGTCTCTGTTTGTGGCTTGCTTGCTTTCTTACAAAGGACTACCAAGTAGCTCTACAGCCTTGGCAGGGGCCTTCCCGTTGGGAATTGGGGAACTTTGACGTTTTTCATGCCGATTCCAAATTTCCTGCTGAGATTGAGCTCCACCAGCTTTCAGGGACGCCCAGAATCCAGGCTTAGCAGTGGATTCCCTGAAAGTCAGGAAATGGGAGCCAGCCTCCCTGCTCCTTTAGCCTAAGCTGGTTTCCCTTCTCTGGCAAGGGAAAGGATGAGGTCATTGCTGTGATTGAGTGGTGGGGAAATGCAGCCTTCTAGAAACTGAGAGCAACCACTCAGCTATGAGAAAATGCTGTGGAAGCCAGGTTTTAATCAGAGGTCTTAAATCAGTCATTCATGTTTAGACATTGGTGAGTTCCCATGGTGTGGTTTCTGAATTTAATCTCAGTTTTAAAGCATAAATTTCGCTTGTCAATGAGAATACCAAGCACGCCCAGTCTTGGTAATGAGAGCCATGAGAAGGAAATGCTAAAGAAAAGAACCATTTAAATCATGCTTCTCTTTGGTAATTTTGTATAAAAGCAACAGTAACAAAATCTGTTGATAGATATTCAAGGCCATCTTGGACTACATGGCCAGTTCCAGGCCAGCATAAGCTAAAATGTGTCTCTGTCTCAATGAGCCTCCTGAAGGCTGAATCTTCATTGTCCCTGATGGAGCCATCATAGCTCAGTGAGGCCTGGCCCAGCACTCAGGAACGAGAGAGAAGGGACAGAGGCATGGTGCAGGCACAGACTTGGTGCTTCTCTGTCAGCATGACGCAGAACAGCCTTTCTAGGAAGACAGTTTATCATCGCTGAGAGCTGGAGAGCCAGTGAGAGGGTGGTCAGCACAGCGACAGTCCTCTGCCCTCTGCCCCCTAGGTCTTCTCTGGCAAGTGTCAAGCTTGAGCACTTACATGTTGGTCTACCAGACTTGACAGTGCCATCCCTAGTCCTCATCGGTGCATCGTGCTTGCATTTTGATTTATTATTCGTGTGTGTGTGTGAATGCAGGCACACACGGACCACCTGGCATGTGGGCAGTGTCAAAGGACCACCGGCTTGGCCTTGGTTCTCTCCTTCCACCCTGTTGAGATTAGACGGGGACTCTGTGGTTTGTTGTGGTTGTTTTTGCCACGCTGCCTACTTCAGGCTAGCTGGCCTGCAAGCTTCTCATTTTTTACCTTGTCTTGACCTCCCATCTGGCCATAGGAGTGGTTCACTTCACTGCATCCGGCTTTTGTGTGAGTTCTGGACATCACAGAGTACAGTTTTTATTTTCTTTTTTTAAGTTTTAGATTGTATTTTTTGAGCAGTTTTAGGTTTAGGTAACAAAGTGAAACAAAGTACAGAGCTCTCCTTAAACTATAATGTTACCCACAGCCTCCTTCACTCCTGATGTCTCCGCCAGTGTGGAGCACTTGATACAGCTGATGAACCTTACTACACAAGTCAATAACTTACATTAGAACTTGCTTTTTTTGGGGAGACAAAACACACAAACACATGCACACACACGCACACACACATGCATGCACACACAGATACACACACCTTACTCATCCCAGAAAGAGAACCCACAACAGACAAAAGTAACGATTGCCCCTAAGTTCAGCTTGCTGGATCAATGCATTTTTTCCCACGGCTGGAGCAGGCATACAGGTGATGGTTGCTTTCTGGGACAGAGATAACTCAAAAGCAGCTGCACTGACAAAAAGCCCAGGCTACGATTCACAAAGCTGTGTCTTTGGAGTTCCTTGCAGACAACTTGACAGTCTGAAAAATCTCTCTGCAGCTTGGCTAGTCAGAGACGCTGGCTCTGTCATTTTTTCGCTCTTTCTATAAAGCTAGGAGGAGCCTTGAGAATCTTCCTGGCTTCCATCTTCCTAGACGTGTAACATTTTGTTCAGTTCTGAGCCTCTGGGACCTCCCTCCCTCCTGGAGGGAACGCTTCAGTTAGGAGAACGCTGCATTGTAACAGGTGGATTTCTGTGGGCATAACCCTGTTGTTAAACAATGGTTTCACCGCCCCAAAGATAACCAGTGCCCATTTCCCCACCCTTGTCAATCCCCAGCTTCCCCCACCCCAGCCACCCCCTCATAGAGGGAGGAAGGAGGTTCCTGAGACTCAGAAAACTGAGGGGAAGCTTTCAAGATTCATAAGGCCCTTGCCAAAGTCAATGGCTGTAAAAAGCAGCAGCCAATTGTTGGCTGCGGAGAGCCTACTGTTTGGCTAGGTGAGGCTGCTGGCCAGTTATCCCAGCCGCTCCAGGGAGGGACACACCTTTGCTGAGTTTCTCAGCGCTAGGATGAACTTCCCAGAGGCACAGCGGCTTTTGGGTTTCTCATGCTCCTCTAAGGAACCCTGATAAATTCTCTGGCTCATAAACTAGACTTGAGTAAGATTGTTTCCCTGTTGCCATACCTGGGTGAACAGGTGTTGGCTCACTCCCTCAGGGAAAATCACACAACACCGTGTACTTCCACCTCTTGACAACCACTTATCTTTCTACTCTCTGTTTTCCAGAAAGTCACAGACAGGGATCAGCCAGTAGCTGCCCCAGAGGGCATCTTTCCTTCAACAGTTTCTCAGAGGTACATTGCCTTTTTGAGACCATATGTAATTTGTGTGGCCCAATGGGAGAGGAAAACATGGGCTCCTTGCTCAAAAATCACTGAGAATTTCAGGCCAGCCACAGAATTAAAATAAACCGAGCATGAAGCCGCCAGCCCCATGAACCTGGGGAGTCCGTCAGGCACGAAACTGGCCCAGCCAATGAGCTAGATTTTCAAACAGGCAGCCCACCCCTGTGTGAGCTCTTTGTCTTGTTCAGATTCCATAACTCTGGAGCGTGGAGACAGAAAAGTTTGTTAGTTTTTGTTCCCAGCATTTCCGACCATCTCAGCCCTCACATGCTTCCTTAAGCAAAACAAATGAAAAGCCACAAAGGACAGGGCTGGAGAGACTCCTGGGGGAGGGGGGCAGTTATTGCTCTTACAGAGGACCGGAGTTCTACTCCTAGCACCCATGTGGGGTGTCTCAGCTGTAACTCCAGATTCAGGGGATCTGAGGCCCTCTTTTGTATTTCTTAGCAATGCACTTGTGAGCGCGTGCACACATAAGTGCACACACACATACACACATACACTCCAAAAGGTTTTTAAAAGTCTTTTCAAAAGAGCCGGGCGATGGTGGCACACGCCTTTAATCCCAGCACTCGGGAGGCAGAGGCAGGAGGATCTCTGTGAGTTCGAGACCAGCCTGGTCTACAGAGCTAGTTCCAGGACAGGGTCCAAAGCCACAGAGATACCCTGTCTCGAAAAAAAACAAACAAACAAACAAACAAACAAAAAAAAGTCTTTTCAAAAGGGAAAGTGGACAAAGTGAGTGAGACTCGGCTGACTCCTTCCCTGATTTTGCCAGAGCACTCAGAATGAAGCCCACGCCGTCACTGGCTAGGTGGCATAACTCAGCTGGCTCACAGGGAGGTTTTTTAAGTTTAAACTTTTTTTTTTAAGTTTCATACTTAATACTGTACCTTGGGTGTAGTCCTCCTTTAAATTGGGGAGTTTTGAAAAGTGTTTTTCCATACTAAAGCATTTTCAGTCTTTCAGACTTCCACATCACTGTGGGGAAAAGCAGCCAAGGATGAAACCACTCATTTTTAAAAGAAAGTTTTGGGAACTCTCTCCTTTTCTCCCTTTTATTACAGTATACAAACATTTCTTTTTCTTGAATCGATTTGAAAGTCATTCATCTCGCAAGGATGCTGCAGGGTTCCCAGTGTGGGCGTATGCAGAGTACTCACGGCTTCATCTGGGCTCGGAATGTTTCCACATGCCTAGTTTTCATCCTTTCAGCTTCTCCTTCATTATATTTTTATTCTTATTGGTTACAGATGTTACTGTGTGTGACTGGGGGATACCTAACTTCCTGCTTTCTGATTCATGCATCAATTATTTCTTTTTCTTTTTCTGAGTTAGGGTTTCTCCGTGCAGCCCTGACTGTCCTGGAAATCATTATGCGGACCAGGCTGGCCTTGAACTCACAGAGATCCACCTGCCTTTGCCTTTAGAGTGCTGGGATTAAAGGCGTGCACCACCACAGCCAGGCTTCATGCATCAATTTTTTAAGATTTTTTTTTTATTTATGTGTGTGGGTCTGAGTGTGTGTGCACATGTGTGTGGGTACCTGTGGAAGCCAGAAGAGAATATCAGGTCCCCCAGGGTGGCAGTGAGTCACTTGTTTTGGGTGCTAGGAACAGAACTCTGATCATCTGTAGGAGCAGCAAATGCTCTTAACTGCTGAGCCATTTCTCCAGCCACACCACATATCAGTTTAGTAAGAGTATCTTCTCTCATAATCACTAATTAGCTCCCTTGTGTTTATGAGCACGGTTTGCCTGCTGAGATCATTCTTGACTCTGCAGTTCATAGTGACACAGCTAAAGCCGCTAGCATGGGTTTCTCCTCACCCATGAGGTTCTCGGCCATGTCATACGTTTCCTCTTAAATAGCTCTCTGCTACCTCAGTGATTTCCGAATTTGCAGATGGCTAGCATGTGGAGAGAGAGGGGAAGAGAGGTTCGTGCATGTGCAATTGTATCACCCAATGCTTTCCCATTATAGATAAGGTGACTGCAAACCGGCGTGTGAAAGGCTTAGTCTCTGGAGTGGTAACAATAGGAGGTGGTGGCAACTTTAAGCAAGGGTAGTGGTGATATAGTTGATGTCCTCGCAAAAGAGAATCAGGGACCGCCAACCTTTCCTATCCTTTACTTCCCCTCCATGGGGTGCAGTTTTTGTTTGTTTGTTTGTTTGTTTGTTTTGGTTTGGTTTGGGGTTTTTTTTTTTTTTTTTTTTTTTTTTTGGTTTTTCGAGACAGGGTTTCTCTGTGGCTTTGGAGCCTGTCCTGGAACTCGCTCTGTAGACCAGGCTGGTCTCGAACTCACAGAGATCCGCCTGTTTCTGCCTCCCAAGTGCTGGGATTAAAGGCGTGAGCCACCATTGCCCGGCTGGGGTGCAGTTTTTAGGCACTTCTACTGTAGTGCGCTGCCCTGCCAAAGGCTCAGAGCAGCGCTGGGTCATGGATGGATGGAAATCTCCAAAACCATTAGATGAAAAAGTGTAAACTTTTTCTTTTCATAAAGTGATTATGTTCAGTCTCTTGTTACCCTGCCGGAAAGTTGACAGGTACATTGCATACCTCCACTCTGCAATAAAGAATGACATCATTACAATTCGGCTGTGTTTGCTGGGAGCACAGGATGAAACATTCTCCCCAGTCCACTAGGAATGTGGACAGCAAGGGTTTGGAACTGAGGCTAAACCTCAGCTCCCCAGTGAAGGAAGTGTTAAGTGTTATGTTCTAGATTTTCTTCATGTTCCAAGAAAAAAACAGAATCCACCCCTCCTGTCCAAGGTACCCCCTCCCCTGACCCACTAGTTCCCTCGCCTGGGGTCAGAGCCCTGCTGACAGACTAGCCTGATTACTCTCTTGGCTTCTAACAACTGTCTGTGACTCTACACCAGTGTTATTTTCAGCATCTGTCTACGTTCAGGTCTTCATGGGTTGTAGGAGGGGAATGAATACTTTCCCCCTCACCCTCCTACATACACTGACTGTGACTGTAAATTAGACTAGCGAAAGACAGATTAACTAGAGAAAGGCAAGCACAAGTTTATTAACAGGTGCACTGGGCACACACACAGGAGTGTTCAGAGGAAGCGCATACTTAGAATTAGTGTTTATTGAACATTACAACAAAGAGCATAAATTTGTCAAGGAATAACATGACAAAGGGAAGGCATCTTGAGCTTCAGGGACTGCAAATTATAGGTAGACAGAAGGGGTAACCAGAAATCCAGGTGAGTTAGCGGGGTGGGTGGGTCCCTTTGGTGACTCCCGAGGGTGGTAAAGCCCTGCAGTGTCTCGATGATTGACAGTTTCCTCTGCACCTGCTGGTAAAGAAAGAAGGCCAACTCTGCCCGTGGCCATCTGAGTTTAGGCACACAAGCATGGGCAGAGCTCTTATGCATCTGTATTCTAATTGTCTTCAACTCAAAATGATTCTTAGACTAAATTGGCCTGCAAGAGTGCCTTCTATTGCCCCAGAGTTTTCTAGTAACTCTCTCTAACCCCTTGGTTAGGGTCCCAACTCAGCCATTCCACTGAAACCACCGTGCTTTCTGGGATCTGCGCCTCACCTGTCAGCCAACACAGTACAGAGGTGAATATTCTCACCTCAGCCAAACCAAGAGACTCGCCTTTGTCTAGTGTGTGCCTCTACCCCAGCTATGCCGCTTCCCTCGCTTCACTTCTCATCTGGCTCACCTTCCACCTCTCAGGGTGCTCAGGAGCGCCTGCGTGGGCAGCCTCCTGTGCAGGCGTCTCCAGAGTGCTTGCAGTTCATGCACCACATGGTCGCTGGCAATGAAGACTGTGCTGGGGGACCTTCCAAGCTCTAAAGAACCTTTGCAGCTTACAACAGGCGGTTAGCATTAGCTTGAAAAGAGCTCTGCAGCTTGTTCAAGCCTTGTCACTGTCCTGGTGAATGTCACTCCATGTTTCGGTGGCAGGAACTCTTGCCTTGGCTGCAGTTCACAAGCTAAGCGGAACCAAAAGCGATGAGGAAATTCAAGACTGGCTGGCTGGCCCCTACTGCCTGCCAATGCATAGCCCATTTCCCTGTGGACTTGTATGACTAACAAACCTTTTGTTTCATAAAGGAAGTGCCCCTAAGAAGAGCTTCAGAGTGCATACAGTAGCTCATTCGGTCCTGTCCTTTTGAAAGCAACACTTTATTCTCAGACTTCACTTCAGTAAAGTGAAACCGCTAATACACAGCAGCCAGAAATACAGAACTTTTCATTTTTCCTTTCCAAGTTGGACATGCACTACTCCAGTACAAAACTCTGTGATCACATGATGTTACACTTCTGGGCTATTGCCAGAATTTATGGAGTGGTAGACAACAAACCTGGAGAGCGGGAATAGTCAAGAGTCAGTTTGGCTCTGAAACCTTACTTCAAGGAGAAGCCTCTCGGTCCAGGTGGTGGTGGTGCTCGCCTTTCATACCGGCACTTGGGAGGCAGAGGCAGAGGGATCTCTGAGTTCAAGGCCAGCCTGGTCTACAGAGAGAGTTCCAGGAAAGACAGCCAGGGCTACAACAGAGAACACACTCACACACAGTGGGGCGGAGTGGGGGAGGGGGGGAAAGAGAGAGAGAACGAGAGAGAGAGAGAGAAAGAGAGAGAGAGAGAGAGAGAGAGAGCTCTTAGCTGAAGAGCCTAGCGCAAAGCATGAGTTCTCCGGTTGCTCAAAGCCAGCGTGCTTTGTGGAGTGGATAAAACTACAACAAGATAGACCAGAAAAGACCACAGGAATGCAAAGTAAAATTGCTGGATGTCTTCCAGCCACAGAAGTGTGGAGGCCGCTGCTGCCCTGGACTTCCAACCAGCCCGGACACGCTGTGATGCTCACTCTGCCTGCTGCTCCTCTTTGCTCTGTCTCTGCTGGACTGGCCTCCTGGTAGCCAAGGGGACCCAAGCCTCCCTTCAGGAGGGCTCCCTTTGCTGACTTCTTAGCAATTCTCCAATTCAGGCTACCCTAGATGTTACTGAGCTAAGTAACATCTTGTTCACAGCTAAGCCTGATCTAGGATTTCTTACATTCGATTGTTCGTGGGAGGGAGGGGTCAAAGGCCAACCTTGGGTGTCATGTTTGAGACATAGTTTCTCATTGGGATCTGGGACTTGCCAATTAGGCCAGGCTGGCTGGCCAGGAAACTCCAGGATCCTCCTGTCTCCACCTCCCAAGCCCTAGAACTACAAGCCTGTGCTGGGCCCAGATTTGTTTACATGGATGTTAGGGATTGTACTTGGGTCCTCATACACGTGGGACACACGTGTTATCATCTGAGCCAGCTCCTCAGCCTGTCAGGAGCCAATTTCCTCCTAGGATTATTGCAGAAACCATCACGCTGGGGAGTCTGCAGAGAATCCCACACCCATAATTGTGTTAGGAATCATTCTATTCACAGAGCCTACCCCACACCCAAATTGGCTGTTAATGGAGAGCTATCTGTTAGCAGAACCCGCCCCACATTCCAAACTATCTAGAGAACTAGGTGTGTCAACTCGTGACTTCCTGGCCTACGTGACCAACGAGAACCATGTGACCAACGTGAACCACGCGGCAAGCGCCCAAACCCCTGTGCCCACCCCCCAACTCCTTACCCTATATAAGCTGTATCCCATCTCTAATAAACGGAGGCTCTGACAAACTTAGCATAGCCTCATTCCTCTCTCTCAGCTCATATCTTCCAGATAGTGTCTCTCCGGGACCCTGGAATAACTGAACTGCCAGGCGGGTTACAAACCCCTAGACTAAGTAACCCGCCAAGGCAATCTACACCAGCCCCTTTTTTTCTTTATCTCAATTGATATGAAATCCTTGTGTTTCTCAGAAGACAAATATTCCATTTGACTCAGACCCTGTGCAAGTATTTAATTTAATGAGACCCGCTACTCACTGTGTTCCTGAAATCTGAAAGCTACACATTAGTGAAACGCTTCTAGCCCACAGGTCAGAGAAGAGATGGTGAACACCCAAGCCTGCCCTGGCTCATGCCTCCCTCCATGGTGGAGGTCCTACGCCCTGCATACTTCCAATCTCCTTTTGGGGACCACTATCTCTGCCTCTTACCACCAGCAAAGGCACTTTCTGATTGTAGCTAGTGTTCTGACGCCCAGGACCACAGGCTAAGTGTCCAGCTCACGAGACTACATCATCACAGACACCAGTTGCAGGTCCCACGGAGCACAGACACTTCCAACCAGACGGCAACTTTGTGCTTCTCACAACCACCTCCTCGGTTTGGATAACTTGCTGCCATGAAGAACGTTTTACTTACATTTTCGTATGTCAAAGATCAAAATGGACAAGTTCAAAGATGGTCACTGGCTTTTGATTATAAAATTAAGCAACATTCTAACTCATAAAATACAACCAAGCTTCCACCGGCTGTGTAACTAGGCAAGGGCAAAAAAGGAGGCTGGTCACTTTAAAGTTCCAAAACGACTCTCCTTCCATGACAGAGACAGAGAGAACAAGAGAAAAACAGCCAGTTAGGGAATGCTGGGCTGCTTTCCGTGAGGCTTAGAGCACGGGGCTCCATCATCCTGCCAGTGGGACCTGGGAAGCAGCGTGGAGTTCTCCTCCTGGTTTTGTGTGTATGGGCAATGAGTATGTTATGTGTGTAGTGTGCGCATGCATGTGCGTGCATGTGTGTATGTGTGTAGTATTGTGTCAGGTGTGTGCATGCGTGTGTGTATAGTGTGTGTGCATTCATATGTGTGCTATTTGTGTGTACGTACATTTGTGTGATACCTGTTGCATTGTCTTTCAAGCCACAAGACATTAAGGGAAGAGCAGCTGAGATATCTCAATATTGATGTTGTGGGAAAACCCATCAGACAGGACCACTCGGGCACAGGTTTGAGCCAATAGAAAGTCTTTATTAACCAGCCGGCAACTACACTGGGTATTTAAGATCCCAGCATAACCTCCAAGCCCTTCTCAGGGTGAACTTTTAAGCACAAAACCACATCCTGGGTTGACACACTTCAGTTAACAAGAGCAGTTAGACAAAAGCAGAACTGCAGATGCCAAAAAGCAAGGTTAGTACACGTAGAGACTTTCCCAGAACCATGGACATTGATGGATGAGGTCTTTGTTTTCATTTTGGCAGGTGGTGCTGTCTACGTGCTGAGTGTTACAGCCTGAATGGAACCTCCATCGGGGCATCAGCTATGCTAATGTCTAGGGACCTGCTAAGGCCTGGAGGCTTGTTACATTGGTTTTTGCAACACCCCTTTCCACACCCCAAAAGGCACTTGAGAGTCTATAGTCTTAAGCCTATGGTCCCCTTGGATCCCAGAGTCTTGCAGACAGATTACTCTCTGATGAGACTGCTCCAGCAGGACAATTGTCTCATAGCGCTCAGTTTATAAGGACTTCTTGGACCCACCAGAATCAGAACCAAGACAAGGATCTGTAGTGATATTTTGTTTGTGATCTAAGAAGGAAAGCTTGCCTGAAGATCAGAGTACAGAGCTAAGCCAGTAGAGGCTGGGAGGGGTGGCACACACCTTTAATTCCAGGACTCAGGAGACAGAGGCAGACCTCTGTTAGTTCAAGACCACCCTGGGCTACACAAGATTGAATCTGTCTAAAAGAGAAACAGTGCTCACACAAGGGTGATCCCAACACTTGGGATCACACATTTAACCCCGGTACTAGGGAGGTGGAGACAGGAGGGATATGGCTGGGCAGAGAGAGAATTGTAAGGTGGGAGGAGACAGCAGCTCAGGGCAGTCTGCAGTTTGATGGAGACAGATGCAATCTGAGGACAGGATAGCCCTTTCAGTCGGGCATTGGTAGAGGTGAAAACTCTCCAGTGGCTAACCTCTGCCTCTCTGATCTCTCAGCTTTCACCCCCTAATAGCTGACTCTGAATTTTTATTATTAAAACCAATTGGAATTCGCGCTACAAGGTTCAAGCAGACTAGAGCTTGCCCAAGCCTGCTGAATTCTGCATACCTCTTGCCTCTGCTTCATCCCTCCTCTAGCTAACCTGGAGCAGGGCTGAGGACATAGCCCAGGGGCAGAGCACTTGCCTGGTATATACAAGGCCCAGGCTCAGAGCCCCAGCTCCATGAGAAAGCAAGAGTTGGCCAAACTGAAGCTCGTGGCAGTAGTTTGAAGATGGGTCTGGGGCCACGGAACACCTGATCTGCTTTTTGTCCAGTCTCACTGATTCAATTTCCTTTCTCTGCCTTTTCTCATGTCTAGTTGCTTTAACCAGTGTGTTGGGACAGGAAGTTCAGTAGTGAGAGATTTCACCCTAAAACTCTGGTAACATGCTGTGATGGTATATGCTTTTCCTTCGCCCCTACCCCTCCCAGCCTCTACTAACTAGTCTCCCACACTTGGGTAGGCTTCTTTTTAGTTTCTGCATAAGAAGGAATGTATGGTATTTGTCTCTTTGTGACTGGCTTGTTTTACTTAACATTCCAGTCCCACATATTCCGCTGTAATGTCAGTTTAATTCTTCTTCTTCTTCTAAGATTTATGTATTCCTATTTTATGTGTATCAGTGGGTAGCCTGTATTATATATGCATACCACGTATGTGTCTGGTACCCATCCGGGCCCAAGGAAGGCGTCAGAGTCCCTGGAACTAGGCTTACAGTTATGGGCTGCCTTATGGATATTGGGAATCAACCCTGGGGTCCTCTTCAAGAGCAGCCAGTGCTCTTAACAGCTGAGCCATCTCTCTGTCCCTGAGTTTCATTCTTTTTACGGGCAAATAATATTTTATTGTATAAGTATAGCATCTTTTCTTAATCTGTTCATCCACTGATGGGCACCAAGGTTGACTCCGTTTGTCAGATATTATGAACAGTCTCCCAGTAAACTCCAAGCCACAGTCGTCTTTCCTTTATAGACTTCACTCCCTTTTGTCTACACCCAGAAATGGACGGCAGGTCTGTTTGGGTTTTAAGGGTTTGTGAAACCCCTCCCTCCCATCAATTCCTTCTTCTCTCCCCTTATTCCCTTTTCCTCTACCCTTGCACTCTTTTCTCCTTTCTTCTTTTCTTCAAGACAGAGTTTTACATGGTTAGAGACCAGGCTGTCCTGGAACTCAGTATGTAGCCAAGGCTGGTGTCAAACTCCAAACACTCCTCCTGCCTCGGCATCTTAAGTACTGAAATTACAGGTTTGGATCACCTGCTTTCTCCCCCTTACAGAGATGCTGTTAAGGATTAGCTGAAGGAGCTGTGTGACCTGGAGCAGCTGTACCACTGAGGTAAACCGTACAGTTGACTTAGGCACCTAGGAAACCTCTCTGGCATTGTGTAGGTGTCAAAAGATATTCAATTGTGTTTATGATAGTATAGACAAGAAATTTACAGTTTCACTGGAGGATGGTTTGGTTTGTTTGCCTGTTTATTTTGGCTCAGGTCCTCTATAGCCCAGGTTGGTACCAAACTTGCTAACCCTTTTGCCTCCAAGTGTCCGAATTGTAGACATGTTCTACCATACTTGGTTTAAAACAGCCCTTTGTTTAGGTTGGAGTTTTTGGTTTTGAGATCAGGCTTTACTCTTAGCTCTGAGTGAATTAGAACTCACTATATAGCCTAGGCCAGCCTTAAATTTTCAAGGATCCTCCTGCCTCAGCCTCTCAGATCCTGGGATAACAGGTGTAGATCATAACCACTCCCAACTAGATTTTTTTTTTTGAGACAGGGTTCCTCTGTAACTTTGGAGCTTGTCCTAGAACTAGCTCTGTAGACCAGGCTGGTCTCAAACTCACAGAGATCCGCCTGCCTCTGCTTCCTGAGGGATGGGATTGAAAGTGTGCGCCACCACCGCCCGGCTCAGAATGTTTTTTAGTATAGCTGTCCGGAACAAGCATGACTTCTACCTGTACCTCTGGGAGTAACCGGAACCCTTTTGGGAGCCTGGCAAGAACCCAGGCCTTCACACCTTCCTATGTTAACTCTTTCCACTCATGAGGTAAGGGGTGGGCTGTGCTTTCCAAGGACAGCTACAGAAATCCCCCCACTGGTCACTCCTGTCTGGGTCTGGATATGCAGGTCCATTGTTAGCACACTTGCCTAGCATGCACCTCCAGCCCTGCTTACACTGGGTATGTACATAGCTGCAGTATCAGTACACGGGAGGAAGAGACAGTAGAAGCAGAAACTCAAGGCCTCCCTGGGCTACATAGAAAACTCGATGCCAGACTGGCCTACATGAGACTATCTCAATGAAACGGGGGAGGGAGGACATCTGTTTTCCTGGGTGTCCAGATTTGCACAGAACACTCCCAGCTACAAGGTAAGAGCTGCCATGCAACTGACCTATAGGTAAACCATTATGGTTGGGCGCCAGAGCATGTGAGTTGAGGACACATTGACCATCAGAACTCATGGGAGAGGGACCGCAAGCTTCAAAGAAGGACTATAGAAGGGGGAACTTCCTCTGAGTTTGGCAAGTCAGCCATGTCTGGGGTTGTCAGCATGAACATTAAGCTTTGGAACACACAACCCAGAGGATCTAGAAAAGCCCAGTCTCCGTCCTCCACCTAGGGCTGTTTGCATATTGTGATATAGGAATTCTATTGGAATCTATACTGCTCCTGGGACCACATAGGATGGGGACTGGAGGTCAAGGGTGGATGCCGGCTCTACCACCCTCAAAACATATTAACGGAGCTTCTGCCCGTTTCAGTAGCTTGTCAAACATTCTGATTCTCTGGTTTCTGGGAATTCTTGGATGTAACATAGTCTTGAGCATGCCTCAATTTATGGATGCTGAGACTGACTGCAGGGAGGCTCTGGGCTTGGGACAAGCCCAGTGTCAAATAGTAAGCAGGCTTTTTCTTCTCCCTGCAGACTCCCATCTGCAGTTCTGGTTATTTCACACTCAAATTGTCCGATCCCAGAGATCCAGAGAAGAAACAGCAGCCAGTAACATTTAGGCTTTGCTCCTGCAATCTAAATTTAGTCCTGCAGGTTGCCAGCTGAAGTGTGCCAGGTGGTCTCCAAGCAATATACCTGTGTTTCCCGTCACACCTTTCATTTCCATGGTTTCCACGCTTTCCCATTTTGGGGACCAATTTCATTACCATGTCTAAGCGATTTTAGCATTAAGCTAAAACCAAAAAAAAAAATCCTGCTAGAATATTCACAGTGAAAGTCATAGCATTCAGAATCTAATTTAATTATCCTCGTTATACATTATCTTTCCCAAATAAGAGGAGGCCTAACTACAATAGATTCCCACACATGAAAAAAACATCCCTGGGATACACAGTGATGAGACTTTATTGAAGTAAGACATCACACACTAATAAAGCTGACATTTCCATCAACACAATGGATGCTTAAGAACTCAAAACTATTAAATTATTCAGAGCCACGGGACAGCATGAAGCACGCTGTCACTGTCTGTTTTCAGTTGGTATACCCAAATGTTTGGGACCTATTGTTTTACAGAGAAGAAAGGTTTGTGTGCTCATGTTCCCAGTGGCTGAGAAGTCTGAGATACTGGCATGTAGAGAGGGTATTCTCACTGTATCCTAATATGGGATGGGCATCCCAAGGGGAGAAAGGGAGGGATCACCACCCCAAGTCCCTTCCTTTTCTTCTGAAGCCATAATGCAATCACAAAGGGCCCATTCTAATTCTAGTTACCTCCCAAGGGCACAGTCTCAACAAATACCACCAACATTTGGCATCCCACACATGAAATTGGGGGAATACATTCACATCATAGGATACAGCTGTCAGAGAAATGAACAATGACTTCTTGTTGACAGTCTCTTTTCTAAGCAGAGACAGAGAAGATGGAGAGGTCTGGTGTTGGGCAGAGAAACACTTAAAAAGGGGCAACTGGTTCCATTAGACATTTCTGGTCCTTCCTGAAGCTCGGGGTCATCCTTCTGAAGGCTGCTGGTGAGCTGTTCCACACTGATGATGATCTCAGGGGTGAAAAAGGCATTCTCTGCAGCCTCCATCTCACAGGAGAAGTGAGGTTGGTGGGAGGACAAGCACCCAGAGTAGATGTCCAGGAGAAATCTCCACAGGGACTGACAGAGACAGACACACCTCTTCCCTCCCAGCATTCTGTCTTATTTATTTATTTAGTTAGTTAGTTAGTTAGTTAGTTAGTTAGTTATTTGGAGATAGGGTCTCGGTGTAGCCTAGGCTGGCCTTGATCTCCATAAGTAGTTGACCTGAACTTCTGATTTTCCTGCTTCTACCTCCCAAATGCTGGGACTGTAGATCAAATCATCAAACCCCTGGCACTGGGGAGTAAGAGCTAGGCAAGTACTCTACTAAATGAATGACATCCCAACCCTTTCCCAGCATTCCAGATACTCCCCCATAGTACCTATGTGAAGTCACAGCACCCAGTGCCTTTGAACTGCATCTTTTAATCAGCTTTTATATATAGATAAAGCACAGAAATCAAAAAGGCCAGGGATCCTAGATCCCTGGAATAGCTTTGTTTGGGGGCTAGCAGCCAAGCCAGTTTCTTTCCTTGTGTCTCTAGGACAAGGAGGGGTCTCAGCAGCTCCAGCAGAGTCCACTCCTGTTCCTTCCCCCACAGCTGAAACATTCCCAGCCCCCAAACCAAATATCCAGAATGTTCTAACTCTGACATGTTTTCAGTACAGACACAAAACCACAGATCCTGTGATTCAACACACATAATTTTTTTTTCATGAACAAAATCATAAGAAGAAACACCTTCAGGTACATATGTGAGGGGCACGTGAAACTTAAATGACTTGGGTTCCTGCGGGGGGGGGGGGGGTCCCTGCAAACATCATAGCCTGTAGCTAAAAAAAATCTGGCTGAGGTTAAGAATGAAACTAGACCCAGCAAATCTTTAGCTGGTGTCTTAATTAAGGTTTTTATTGCTATGGAGAGACACCATGACCATGGCAACTATTATAAAGAAAACATTTAATTGAGGCTTGTTTACAGTTCAGAGGTTCAGTCCATTATCATCATGGCAGGGAGCATGGCAGCATGAAGGCAGACGTGGTACTGGAGCTGAAAGTCCTGTGTCTGCAGGCAACAGAAAGTTGACTAAGACCCTGTGTGCTATCCTGAGCATAGGAAACTTCAAAGCCTGCCCCCCAACAAGGCCATACCTACTCCAACAAAGTCATATCTCCTAATAGTGACACTCTCTATGAGAGTATGGGAGCCAATTACCTTCAAACTGCCATTGCTGGTAATGGGCCAAAAAGCTGATCAAGAGGCATATATATATAGACATACATATATCTATATCTATATCTATATCTATATCTATATATATATATATATATATATATATATAGAGAGAGAGAGAGAGAGAGAGAGAGAGAGAGAGAGAGATACACACACACACATTTAAACACAGTAAAACTTTGGGAAAGAGTAGCCATGTGACAATTATCACAACAAAGCTTTAGGTGTGGCTACATCAAAACTCCCCTGCAATCCCTTCCCGCCTTATATTTCTTTAGCAAAGCCCTTGTGAGGCTGGGTTGATTCTATTGACCAAGAAACGGAGCTCAAGAGTCTGGGCCTAAAGGGGAAGCATTTGTAATAAGCATAAGATGGGGTCGATTGACTGACAGACAATGCTCAGGATTCTGGGGGATTCGATGAAGGCTGACTTTACAGGAGAGCAAAGATCACCAGGTATTAGCATTTCCATTCGCAGCTTTCCAGAAGGAAAACAGGCCTGCTCTTCCCTTCCAATGACTAGAAAAGCCTGCCTGTCTGACAGTGCTGAGTTCTCTTATATATTTCTGGTTGTGAACCTTTAATGGCTGAGCCGTCTCATTCTGATGCCTCCGGCTGTTCTCGCTCTCATATCTATAATCAAAAACCTTACCCCTAGCCATACCAGAGGGCAGTCATGTCATCAGTTTGTAGATTTGTGAGGTGTCTAAACTGGGTGTTGGGAACTGAACTCGGGTCCTCTGCAAAACAGTACTTGCTCTTAACCTCTGAATTGCCTCTTCAGTTCCTGACCTGACTATATTTTTATACTCAACTCTCTTTCTTTTTTCTTTCTCTCTTTTTTAAGGCATCTCTCGGGGGTGGTGTTTCAAACATTCAGGAGAATGTGTGAGGGACCCCTGGCTAAGAAAGAACCCATGTGAGGCCATCTCAGAGATTCCACTGAGACCTGGAAGGACTCTCTTGGTTCAAAGTGTTTCTGAACCAGCCTCCCCTGATTGATGGCTTATGTTTAGCCTGAATTAAATAACTTCCAGAGACAGCTCTGGCTCTCAGGGGAGCAGAACCTGCCAGCTCAGCAGTATTTCTACATCCGATAAGGTGGGGAGCATCATCGGTAAATAGCAGCTATTGATTGGTTCTAGGAAGCCTTAGCATTTAGGAAGAACTGGGTGACTGTGTCTGTAAAACACCAACCAGCTTGCTGCTTCAGTTCCCTCCCCCATCCCTTCCTCTGCCCTGTCCCACCCTGATTTTTTTTTTTTTTTTTTTTTGGTTTTTCGAGACAGGGTTTCTCTGTGGTTTTGGAGCCTGTCCTGGAACTAGCTCTTGTAGACCAGGCTGGTCTCGAACTCACAGAGATCCGCCTGCCTCTGCCTCCCGAGTGCTGGGATTAAAGGCATGCGCCACCACCGCCCGGCTCCACCCTGATTTTTTAAAAAATATTTATTTATTTATTATGCATACAATGTTCTGCCTGAGTGTGTGCCTGCAGGCCAGAAGAGGGCACCAGACCTTATTACAGATGGTTGTGAGCCACCATGTGGTTGCTGGGAATTGAACTCAGGACCTCCGGAAGAGCTGGGATTGCAGTCCCATGGCACTGCTCAGTTTCGTCAATTTCGTCACTGTCCACTTTACTTCACTGTTCTAAATTTTGTTTTATTTTTGACACATGGTCTCACTGTTTCCCAGGTAGGCCTCAAACTTAGAATCCTCCTATTTCATCCTCCTATTTCACACTTATACCCCAGAACATGTGGCGTCATTACATAGTCTGAAACAGTGGTGTGGCCTCAGGATGGTCATGTGGGTGAGTTTAACATTGCACTACTGAGATCTGAGTGTCCACACCATCCCAATGTCCCCGCGCATGATGGAGGCTTAGGGTTTTGCCTTCCTTCTCCTTCTCTCCCCTTTCTCCCTTCTTCTTTGTCATTTCTTGAGAGGAACCCTCCTACACTGGGCTCCCCTACTTTAGCCTCTCTTGTTTTCTGTATTGTTCTTGAATCTTCTATCCTACACCTTCTCTCCTGTATTAAGTGACACATCTTTTTTTTTTATTTTTCTTATGTTTATCTATTTATTTTGTGTGGCAGTATTTTTATGTTGGTAAACAGTTATGTACTGTTTGAACTGAAAGCCTTGCAGGAGGTCCCGTGACCTGGCACCATTATTGAACTGCTGAGGGTAGACTTGGACTACAAGATGGGCATGATCCATGATGGATATATGCAGACCATTCTGCAGGAGAAGCTCAAAAAATACTGACCTAGCCGGGCGGTGGTGGCGCACACCTTTAATCCCAGCACTCAGGAGGCAGAGGCAGGAGGATCTCTGTGAGTTCGAGGCCAGCCTGGTCTACAAGAGCTAGTTTCAGGACAGCTAGGACTGTTACCCAGAGAAACCCTGTCTTGAAAAACCAAAAAATAAATAAATAAAAGTGTTGCCCTAGAATATGCTGCTTTGATGTGAAGAATGTTTTGAGCTGAACACAACTGAGAGAAGAGAGAGAGAGAGACGGAGAGAGAGAGAGAGAGAGAGAGAGAGAGAGAGAGAAGAGAGGCTCTCTGCCTCCTCCTTGTCAACTGTAAGTAGGACATAAACTTGTTCTTTCCCTTCTCTAAGAAGGACAAGCTCATCCCAGACAGCTGTAGACAGCATTAGAGAGATGTACACAGCGAATCTTCTTAGCTGTAAATTGTCCTGTGTTGTCTGAGTTCACTGAGAAGCTGGCTCTGGAAGCAGGGGGCCCCTTCTCCTGCTGACACTTTACACTAAGCATGTTTGTCTCAAAGTGTCCTCAAGATTATCTGGAGATGAGTTGGTCCCCCTAGTTCTGTGACAGTGCACCCTTGAGAACAGCTGGGAAATGATCTGTTCCCAACAGGTCGCTCTCGTTGATCTTGCGGTGTGAACGCACCTACAGTGAGAGAGATGAACCTGAAGCTCAGCCATGGGAGACTCAGCCATCAGGAGAAAGCTCAAATGTGCACTCTGTCTGACTGCCTCAACTTCCCCAGTTAGTATCTGCTAGCGTAAATGGATGACGTAATTTGTTTTCTTGGAATTTTTTTCTACTGTAATTTGCTTTACTTGGAAACCTCACCTAAGTGGGACACTCTGCTCTGCCAGGGACTCTAAGTAGAGAACTCAAGATGGTTGACTGAAAGGGGCTCCCGTAGTCCATTTCTGCTCAATGTTTGAACATCTGATTTGATGATATTTTGTAGACCTACCTGTCTGTCTGTCTGTCTGTCTATCCATCTATCTATCAATCATCTATTCATCCATCTGTCTGTCTATCTATCTATCATCTTGTAAAACTACACCAGTTCCATTTCACGCTCTACTCGCTAGCGCTACGGGAATTAGGCTGGAGACTTAAAATCATACACACACATACAGACAGACAGATGGGGACATGGGTCATCCTTGATACAAGAATGCCCCCTTTATTGTGCTCAGGGGCAGCTTATATAGGACTCTGGCCACACCCCAGCTCTTTGGATCTTTCAGCTGCAGACTCATCAGAACCCAGCCCTCTGCCATCAGGGTCTCGTGCTCAGAGCAGCTGAGGAAAACAAGTTGTTTACAGGAAATTCAGGGTCTGGTAGTCCGCATTCCCCAACTTCATCTATTTTTTTTTTGTTTTGTTTTTTCGAGACAGGGTTTCTCTGTGGTTTTGGAGCCTGTCCTGGAACTAGCTCTTGTAGACCAGGCTGGTCTCGAACTCACAGAGATCCACCTGCCTCTGCCTCCCGAGTGCTGGGATTAAAGGCGTGCGCCACCACCGCCCGGCCCAACTTCATCTATTCATCCATCTATCTGTCTGTCTATTCATCTATCTACCTATTTATCACCTATCATCTATTCATCCATCCGTCTGTCTATTCATCTATCTATCTATCTATCTATCATCACCTGTTCATCCATCCATCCATCTACCTATTTATCACTATCATCCATCTATCTGTTTACTTATTTGTTATCTATTCTTTTACTTTGGCTTGCTATATATTTAATAAACCCATTCAAAACTAAAAACACGACTAACACCAGCCCACTCTCTGGCTCATCACCGAGCACCAACCTTATTGTCTTTTAGTTTCCCCACAAGAACTTAGTCTTTTATTTTTTAAGATTTATTTATTTATTATGTATACAACATTCTGCCTCGATGTATACCTGCACGCCAGAGGAGGGCGCCAGATCTCAGTACAGATGGTTGTGAGCCACCATGTGGATGCTGGAAATTGAACTCGGGACCTCTGGAAGAGCAGCCTGTGCTCTTAACCTCTGAGCCATCGCTCCAGCCCCAGAACTTAGTCTTTCTTTATGAAAAAATCTTGTCCCAGTAAATCTTTACTGAGTTGGAAACACCATTCTTTGGAAATGCATTGAGTCTACCTGGCCTAACACGTATCCTAGCGTAGCAACAGGGAGTAGGGGTGGAATATTGGTCACTGTTAACCTCTGTGACCACGCGGCTGCTTCAGAGCACATGAAGAGCGTCATAAGTCTATCATAAACCTAGACAAATCAAAATCCTGAGGGGGTCCCTGCAGATGTCACACAGGAATCTAACCTCTGAAGAGAGGAGAATGAAATCCCAGGCAGATCGACTTCATCAGCCTGGATCAGACTTCGAGGAGTTTAGTGCCAGGTGGCTCCTTATTGCCATATTTTAAACAGTACAATTTGGGGAAGGAAAGGTTTCCAGGCAACAATCAGTCCAACCGTCCAATTCTAGGTTCACAATAAAGCTTGAGGCCTGACTACATCAAGACTCTCTGCACCGTACAAGTGACCACGAGGATGGGCTCTGTAGCTAAAAGGCCTAGAATCTAGTGTGGTCTCTGACCGATAGCATAGAGGTCAGCGGGGCATAGAGCACACGTGACATCTCCCCTAAGGAGGGGTAATGGTTTAGAGAGGGAAGAGTCTGGGACAGTCGTTCTGGGGAATTTGGGTGAGGTCTGCCTCTATAATCAAAAGGCGGGCGAGGTCTGCCCTCACAGACAGCCAAAAGGTGACCAGGTCGGTAACAAAATTCACTCTCAGCCTTCAGTCTTCAGGTCGGGAAAGTGGGTATTTTATCTCCTCCATTGAGAAGAGGCCCCTGTGTGTTTAACATTCCTGGTTGCCCTAGTGATCTATGGGCTCAAGGACCTATGTGCTGAAAACAAACCCTAAAATCAGAAGTCCAGTTTCTATTTAGAGCACGCCACTTCCACCATCTTAAAGCTGAAGCATTGCACCTTAAACCACCAGAAGCTGGCAACTGTCTGTGTTTGCATCTGTTTTCCAGGGTTCTCTACAAAAAACAGAACCAATAGAATTCTAATAAAAAAATATTAAAAAGGAGACAAAAAACAGAATCAGAGCCAAAACTGTATTGAGACAACGGTCTGTCCATTTGGAAACAAAACAAAACTTACAGCATTTTGTTTGTTTGTTTTTGTTTGGTGGCTGGGCATTAAAACCAGGACCCGTGCCACCACTGAGCTCTACACCTAGTGCCCTTAAAGTTTTCATTGAGGACCTGAAGAGATAGCTCAGTGGTTAAGAGCGCAGACTGCTGCTCATCTAGAGAACCTGAGTTCAATTCCTACACCCATATTGGACAGCTCACAACCGCCTATTATTCCATACTCAAGGGATCCCACTGACACTGTCTTCCGGCCTCTTGGGCACCCACGAACATGGCGCTCACTCACACAAACGCATATGTACGTAAAAAATAAAAATAAATCTTTTAAAAATTGTGTTGATCAAAGCCCTAAAATATATTAATTTAAAAGTAAATTACAGGGGCTGGAGAGATAGCTCAGGTTTTAAGACACTGAGAGGACCAGGGTTTGATTCTCAACACCCACATGGCTGCTCACAACCCTCTTGGGGAATCTGATGCCCTCTTGGGTCCTCCACCGGGACCCGTACCTACATCCACATATTGCACTACACTCGCATAATTAAAAATAAAATAAAGCTTAGCAACAACGGAAAAACACAGCCCGGTAGGAATTGACACCCTAGGAAGTGAGGAAACAGCTCAGATAACGAACGCTACAAAAGGCCCAAGGGTGGGCGCGCCTTAATCGCCACGGGTGAAATATGCATTAAAACAGTGAGCATTGTTTCAACTAATTAAAAGGGCTAAACACTGAAAATGATCGCAAATGCAGTGTCGGCATGGGCATATGTATCTAACTTATCCCTTCCAAGCACAGGTCTCACCTCAAAGAGAACAAGACAGAGTTTATTCCTGAGTTGCTACAAGTGATCACAGCCAGGGAGCACAGATTCAAGCTGACCCAAATACGTGTTGCAATGAGGAAGCTGGTTAGGGAGAACTTTACAGTGACAGCCCAAAGCTATGTGAAGTTCGGTGTGTAACAGGATCCAAGTGTATTGGTGGAGATAACACGCCAGCAAGTTCCAGAGCAAACTGGGAAATCTCTGGCTTGGGGGCCTTAGAGGCTATCCCAGGAAGTTCCTTTAGGACAGCATAGCTTTAGGGCTGGTTGTCCGTTAGGACACCTCCGGTCGGAAAGATCTTACCTGACAGTCACAAAGGTACTAGACCAGACACAGAAGTAGACAACGAATAGCTGTTAAGGAGATTTAAAATAGCCCCAGACTGGCTCTGTAACGTCCCAACTCTGCACAATCACTTACTTTCTTATTGGTCAATCTTCTAGACTCCACCTCAGTGGCTTTCTTCAAGGAACTTCAGTTCACAGTCTTGCATGGGGGAAAAGACCATATGCTCACACAATTTTGATAGGAATGAATATAGATTCGTTAGCAAAATTATTTGGAGGTATTAGCTTTATATGAATATATTTGATGAAAGCAATTCTAATTCTGCAGAGGTGTCACATAGAAACATCCATTTGCGTATCACAGGTGACTATAGAAATAGTGTTCATGACACAGGACGAGAGAAGCAATCAGCGACTAGTCTCTAGGACACCAATTAAAGAAACCAATAACAGGGGAAAGCTGAGAGGAAAATTACCCAGTGTGGCCACACTGAAAAGAGGGACCCCAAGATCATATTCGAGGCACTGACAGATTTGGTTGAATACTTTTGTGGTGCCGAGGATCATACCCAGGCTTGTGTACCAGGTTAGCACTCTAGTTCGGAGCCACAAGCCCAGAGGAAGCTTGGGTTTAAACAGAGAGCATGCGGTCCACACAAGCATCCAGCCCTGGCCAGGTGATGGTGCAGCCCATGGTTGACCTCGGCTCTGCTCTATCCTGCCACGTGGCCAGAGGAGTTAAGTTGTTATTGTATTAATTGCTGAGGGTACATTGTTTGTCTCTGCGTCCTCCATCAAAAAACAGACATGAAATGAACCATCAATGAATTGTCTACGCAAGCTTTCATCTGCTGTTAGGCACCTCGTGGACTCAAGTGAGGAGTCGATGGTTTTTAGCAAATGCAGCTTGTAAGGCCTGTTTCAGCTGATGGCATGCATAGCATTAGCAGGACCCTGAATTACAGCCCCAGCACATATCCATGTGAATGAAACCTTAATACTTATTGTTATAACCTGCTGCTCTGGTCTGTCACCTGGGTACCCTGTCCCTTTAAGAGACAAGCCCCGCCCTCTCCCATCCCCTCCCCTTCCACAAAGGGAAGCAGATATCCAGCCTCCTCCAGCCTGTGCTCTCTCTTTTTCAGTCTCTCTCCTGGAGAGGTAACTTTTGTGCCCCCCCCCTCTCTTCTCCTCCTCCTCCTCCTCCTCCTCCTCCTCCTCCCTCCCTCCCTCCCTCCCTCTTCCCTTTCCTTTCCATAACCCACTGACTAAACTCTATACTCAAACTCTCTCTGCATGATGTATCTGTCACCCACTGCGATCTCCCACCTGCAAGGCCTCAGGGGACTCGCCGAGGCCTGGAGAACCCACCAAGGCCTGGGGTCACCCGCCCGTGGGACTGCCACCCCTCGTGGGACCAGCCTTTCCACCTTATATGTTTAAAAAAGAATACCACTTATCAAAAAGGATGCCCAAGGACTGGTAAGCTGGCTCAGATGCCAAACTGTTTGCTGCACAAGCGTGGGGACCTGAGTTCAGATTCACAGTGCCTATGTAAAAAGCCAGGCAGAGTGGCTATAATCTTGGGCAGAGGCAGGTGAGTCCCTGGAGTGTGCTATCCAGCCAAGGAGCGGAGATTCACTGAGAGACCCTGTCGTAAAGAACAGGTAGAAAGCCACTGAGGACATCATCTCGTGTCAATCTCTGGCTACACTTGCATGTGCCTACACATTCACATACACACAGGCACACGCATGTACATACATTCGAGAACACACACTGAACCTTTAAATAAGCTATGGCATCTTCAGAGTATGGCAAACTGTGGGGTGGTTTAAAAGGATATGTCGAGTTCTGACTTGTGGGCTGGGGCAATGGCTCAGTGGATAAAGCACCTGCCACACAAGGATAAGGACCCAAGTTCAAGGATGGGAACCAACTCAAAGCCAGGCACAGTAGTACATATCTGTGCCCCAGGCTCCTGGGTGAGGAGAGACAGGAGAATCCCAAGACTCTAATAGACCAATTTCATTCACAGCAGCAAGTAATAAGGCGATACTGTCTTAAACACACACACACATGCACGCACATATGCACGCACACACACATAGGTTTAAAAAGAAAGAATTCTAATTGAGGAAAGAAAATACCGTGTCCTCGTCTTTCGTCTTCCTGAGGCTTCAAACACAAAACTAAGGGTTCTAAGTCACAACAGGAGCAACAAGCCCAAGGCATGGGGGTAAAGGTGCTTACCAAACCAGAATTGATATAAAAGCTTTACTTAATATTGAATATACACCACAGATAAAAACACAGTGGATGACTTTTGAGAAAAATAGGGATGGGGGGATGGGTCCTTTCACAGCGGTTAAGCAAAGTGGCCCAGCCCCACCTCTGGACCATTTGAGAGAGGCTGCACGGTGAGAAGAGTTCAGGAGGGGCACTCAATATCTCGAGGAAGTAAATCTTTCTAATGGCCACTTGTCCTCCTTCACTGCGGCCATTTGGGGTGAGGCATTAGGGGCCATTAGGAGTCAGGCTTTACAAGTCACGGGGTCAGGCTCTGAGTGTGAGGGGTTGGCACTAGGCAGTAAGGAATTTTGCTTTTAGATCCTTTTGTTCTCGCCTCTTTGTCTCTACGATATTGAAGCAAGAATGAGGTGTCAGGACACAGAGGAAGGATGAGCAAAAATGGGAAACTGAGGAACTGCAAGGATTTGCAACTGGATACAAAGATGCTGTGACTGACAGCTGGGTACGACTTGGTGATGGGGTATGGCTGAGGAACATCATTGGTTGATTCATTATTCTATGAACCTACTGTGTGCTTCCACAGACTCAGGTGGATCCTGATTTCTGCATAGTGGGAATTTCCAGCTCTATTTTAGTAATCTCACAGGACCACCTTCGTGGGTCTGCGGTTGACTAAGCCACTATGGGGTCCATGACTCAAGTTTTAGTGAGGTGATCTCAGAGTGAGAGACAGGATGCAGGGTGCAGGAAACACGAACTGGGACTAGATAGGAGAGTCAGCTGCTCTGGCTGAGTCTCTCAGTTGCTTCTCTTCCTACCACGGTAAGAAACATATGACGCATGATGGATGTTGTCTCTTCAGGAGCAGGAAAGAAGTTGGCATTGGGGTTTTAGCATGGCACTTGGGTTACCTGGGACTTGCTCTTTAATTTGCACGGGCTTTGGACTCACTGTTCCCCTGCCTCAGCCTCCTGCATGCTGGATAACAGGAGTTTGCCATCATTCCTGGCCAGACAGTCCTCTGGAACCTTTGAATATGGGCTGGCAAGATGCTTGTCCCCAAGCCTGATGACCTGATTTCCATCCCTGGAACCCAAGAGTAAAAGGAGAGAACCAACTCCAATACATTGACCTCTGACCTTCACACATGTGTGCCCACAGTCACACACACGTGCTCACACACACAACACAGTTTTTAAAAACAGACATTTAGTAACAGGCAAAATTAGGGCTACAAATTCAGGTGGTGTTGGTCAGGAAAATACCACTTAATTTGTGACCCCCTAGGAACACGCCTGTCGGAGACCAACTTTAACAAGGATACCACTTACCAGGGTAGGTGCATGGGGATTAGAAAAACAAGTAAAGAGGACGAAAACACAAGTGAAAATAATAAAACAAGCATAGGATAATATCAGGAGGGAGATCCAGTGAATACTGAAAACAACGCTGGCAGTTAACTTCCCTTTGCTTAAACACCCCCACCCCAAAAGATAGGAGTAAGATAAAAAACTGCATTACCATGATACAAGGAAATAAACGGACCAGTTGAAGGATTATGGGCTATATTCTTAGTTAAACAATCTGTTGCCAAAACAAGACAAGTAACCTCTCACCTTAGACCAAAATAGTTTGTAGGCAAAGGGCTCCCTGGGTGGAGTTGATTGTTATCTCAGTAAGGGGGTAGGAACCTAGTTGGATCCTTGGATTTTTGTTTGGGGTAGAAACGGATCTACCTTTTCATGCCGGAAATACCAGGTCTGGATATTAGCCACACCTGTTGTCTGAACTGTTGACAACAACCTTGAAGGAACTGAAGTTCCAACTCTCTGACCTCAAGGTAGAATGGACTCAGTCCTATGGGCCCTGTCACATACCCTTTGGTGATGTCTCCCACCAGTTAGTGTGTGGCTCCCTGAGCCCCCTCTGCAAAGATGGAGCATGACCTTCTTACAAAACAATTCCATAAACTCCTGAGCCAACTTTTAACAAGCAACCAAAGATCACCACACACAAAAGATGGAGAGGCGTGGAGAGTGTGTACCAAGAAATGGGGGCAGGGAGGAGAAGAGAACACAGGCGAACTTGGGAAACTGGTGGGTTTAAGACTCTCTGAATGCTTATCAGATTTTTCATCATAAGATAAAGCCAGGGTAAATGAGCAGTTTCTATTTAATAAGGGTAATATTTTATTTGGGGGGGGGGATAAGACTACGACATCTCCAGAAGACACAGGTGACAGCATATGCCAAATATCTTTATTTGCCTGAAACCTCTCTTCTGAGACCTCAGCATGGAGACAGAACTGCAGAGGATGTGGGACCTCATGGAAACAACCCTTCTGTGCTGTCAATTTCTGCTTTGTATCTGCCCTCCCAGAACACGGGTGACAGCAGAAATTCTCCCTGTCCCCCTTCTTCTCGCGCATCTATCTTTGATAAGATAACATATAGACCTGATTTCTAATCACAGTTTTTGCACACTCCCAATGGGCATGCGCATTACATGTGTTAATGTCCTTGTTTTTCTACTGCTAATCAGTATTTTGTCAGGTTAATTTGCAAGGCCCCAAGTGAAAAACCAAAGAGTCAACCTTGTTGACTGAAGTTTCTGTCCCACCTGGTCCTGCAGCTGTTCAGTTCCAAAGAAACATACAGAGGTCTGCATTAATCCTAAACAGGTTGGCTTATTTAGCTCAGGCTTCTTATTAACTAATTCTTACATCTTAAATTAGCCCATAATTCTTGTCTGTGTTAGCCACATGGCTTGGTACCTTTTATCAGTGAGGTGTTCCCATCTTGCTTCCTCTGTGTCTGGCTTCTTCTGTGATGACTGCAAACTGAGCCTTTCTTCTTCCCAGAAATCTCCTGTTCTGGTTGCCCTGCCTATACTTCCTGCTTGATTGCCCTGCCTATACTTCCAATCTGGCTACTGGCCAATCAGCATTTTATTAAAACAATACAATATAAGTGACAGGGTACAAGACCATTGTCCCACAGCAAAAGCTGAAGGAAAAGGCCTTTCTCCTCCTTCACACTGCAAATGGAGAGGTCACTGAACTACCTGTCAACAATGGTGACAGTGGTTCCATTTATATTACATGTGTTTTATATTAAATTAATTTGAAACAAAACAGGTTATGGCCCTGGGAATTATAGCTCAGTAATAGAGAGCTTGCTTAGTGTACAAAAGTCTCCAACATTACAAAAAGACAGATAAATATATACTTTAAAACGGTACAGTGGGGATGTAACTCAGTAGGGTGCTTGTAGCAGAAACAAGGTTTGGTGCATTCTGCAATTCTATAGGTGGAGACAGGAGCAAGAAGTTCAAGATCATTTGACTATACTGCAAGTCTGAAGCTAGCTAAGGTCGTATAAGAACCTATCTCAAAACAAAACAAAAGCCAACCAACCAACCAACCAACCAAAAAATCAGCTCCTCCCTGTGTCTTCTGCAGGTGGTTTCACAGCTATGGGGGACCTGAGGAAGCAATAGTAAGGCAGACGCCATAACCATGGTGCTGAGCTGAGAACCTCTACCAAACACGTTATCCTAACTTTTGTTTTTTTCAGACAGAGTCTTACTATGTAGTCCTGGCTTTCCTGCAACTTTCTGTGTAAACCAGGAAGGCCTCAAATCCATAGAGATCTGCTTGCCTTTGCCTCCCAAGATTTAGGAATAAAGGTGTGTAACACCTTGCCCAGCTTTTCCTAACTTCTTTTGGGTGTCTCTGTCACCTTTGAGCATGCTGGTATCGGTATCTAGATGCATGCCTGTTAGCCCACCCCTGCACTTTGGATTTTCCCAGCAGCACTTCAAAAACACCTTAGCAGAACACTGTTGTCAATCACTTGGAAAATGCTCAAACTATTCTCAAGGTTCTTTGTTTATTTATTTAGTTAGCTGGTTACATTTAAGTGTGTGTTTCTTTCTGTGTGTGTACACGTGAGTTCAGGTGCCCTCTGAGGCCAGAAGAGGTGTAAGATACCTGGAGCTGGAGTTAAAGGCCACTGTGAAATGCCCACCATGGCTGCTGGGAACAGAACTGGGATCCTCGCTAGAAGCGCAGAGCAGTAACTCTCTTAACCAATGAACTGTCTCTCCAGTCTTGGGTTGATTAAAATTTATACCCAACTAGAACAACATCTCCAAGACATGATTGCTCTTTAAAGACCAGCAAAAAAAAAAAAAACAGGCCCAAGGAGGATTTCAGATGTCTAAGAGCCAACCCTTCTGGACCCTTCTATTGTGGTTTGGATTTAAAATGTCCCCCACAGGTTCATATGTTTGAATACTTAGTCACCAGGGTTTGGGAAGATTGTGGAACCTTCCGAAGGGGGAGTTTCACTGGAGGAAGTGGGTTAGTGATTTGTGCTTTGAGATTTGTTAGCCTAGGCCTGTTTCCTTCTGTTCTCTGCTTTCTGAATGCTGACCCAGCGTAACCAGCTGCTTCATGCTTCTCTGACCTCTGCACACATACTGTTCCACATGCATGGCCACATACACACACACACACACACACACACACACACACACACACACGAGAGAGAGAGAGAGAGAGAGAGAGAGAGAGATTTAATAGCCATACACTGTACCAGCTGTAAAAGTGTGAGCCTTCTATTCTATTAGCTATCCTCCACATTTCTGAGACCAGGATTTGGGAGATGGAGAGAAGTTGGGTATAGCTCAGTGGCAGAAGATGGGTCTAGCATACAGAAAGTCCTGGGTTTGAGTCCCAATATCCTAAACAACTTGGACCTATAAAAACTAAACATTTATCAAGGTTTCAAGAGTTTACATCCATGCTTGGCTAGAAAACCCAGTTGCCTAGAAATCTTTTCTGAGTAACTGCAAGAGGGTCTTTGTCCAGGAGAGAAACATCTGGATGCTTGACTGTACTTTGTTTTCTTTCAACCAATCTGATATTTATAGCTTTGCCTTTTCCCCGTCAAAGACTGTGGTTTTAAAATGAAAGCTGTGCCTCTTCTGTAGCTGCCTCTACTTCCCTTTTTCTTGCTTTTCCTTGACAGTTAGGATCTCTCTCCCAGTCTCTGGGTCAAGATGAAGTGACACTCACCAAAATGTAAAAGAACACTGGCCTAGCATGCACGAGCCCCTGGGTTCCATCTTAGCATCACATGAAATCCATCTATCCATACATATGTTCATCCATCTGCACATGCATACATTAAGTTTCAGTTCAGACATTTATACTCTGGTAATGGAGATTGTGCAAGTTGAAGACAGGCTGAGAAGCCACCCAGAGAAGAATGTTCATGAGCAGTGCACAGTATAATTTGCTTGCACAGAGGATCAATCTTCCTTAGCTGTGAGCACTGAGTGCCCGGACTTCATAGACACTTAAGTCAGTGTCAATATTTGCATCTGATACACACAGCTTCGCTTAATTGACTGATCTGCATTACTGAGCACCATTTGGATGGTGGATTATGAAGGTAACATTGACATATCTATACCTGACTTGTGTCTGTACAGTAATGAATCCATTTTTTTTTATTTCTTTCTTGTCTTTTTCTTTGCAAAAGAGTTGTTGAATTTTTTTTCCAAGGGAGAGCAGTTGGAAAACTCTTCCCCATGTAATAAATCTCAAACATGGAGAGCAGCTGAGTCAGAGGGAATAAATCTCTCCATGTCCACATGCTGGCAGCATAAACCCGGGGACTTGCTGTGCAGTGCACATGCACACACACGCATGCACACACATGTGCACACACACATGCACACACAGTGCTTTCCCCAGCATAAACCCGGGGACTTGCTGTGCAGTGCACATGCACACACACGCATGCACACACACGTGCACACACACATGCACACACAGTGCTTTCCCCAGCATAAACCCGGGGACTTGCTGTGCAGTGCACATGCACACACACACATGCACACACACGTGCACACACACACCGCTTTCCCCAGCCTCGAGTCTCCCCCACCTCCTCTCTCTCCAGCACCCCAGGCTTCACCTCTGACTCAGAATGAAGAAGTAAACACTTCAATTTGAACTTCCTGCTCTCCTACCAACCCCTTTGGGGATAACCACATCTGCCCTCCTAAATGCATTCTTTGCCCACTCACTCCTGGGACAGGGCATAGAAAAACATAAGAATCCGAGATCCATGCTCAGTTACTGAGTAAAGAAACAGGCAGCTTTCTCCCCAAAGCCACAATCCTGGTGGTCAGTCAAGGGAAGGGACAGAACCAGGAACACAAGCAGCCATTGCCCACTTCCTTCTCAGCCATGTGAAAGGAACATTATTCCGGTATGTAAGAGGTATACATATACACATATATGGTACACACACACATATGAAAGAGAGAGGGGGAGAGAAAATTGTGTTTGTGTGGGTTGTGAGAGGGAGAGAGAATGTGTGTGTGCACGTGTGTGCCTGTGCACATGGGCACGCCAGAGTCTCTCTATCAACCCAAACTGGATTCACACTCAAGAATCCTGCCTCAGCCCTCTTAGGTATTTTTGGATTTCATGTGAATAAGGAAAATTTACTTTTCTTTTTTACAGTTTGTGTGTGTGTTTTCATGGGTGTATGTGTATAAGCATGTGGGTGAGCATGGGCAATGTCTGGAATCCTTATAGCCTTCACATTATTTATTGAGGTAATCGAGGTAGGCGCTCTCAACCAAACGCAGAGTTCTGGCTTGCCAGCTTGCTCCGGGGATCCCCTTCTCTGCCTTCCAAGACTGGAATGACAGGCAGACAGCCAAGCCCACCTGGCAATTACATGGATTTTTGGGATGGAGTGGGGGTGGGGTCAGAACTCCAGTTCTTATACTGCTGCAAGCGCTTTAACTGATGAGCCATCTCCCCGGTCCCAAATATGGAATCGTTATTTAGGAGTATTGCAATAAGGAAGAGAGAATGGGCTCAATTCCCAGTGAAACAGAGAGCTCTGGGGATTTATAGCCAAAGCTCAGGGTAGGGGGAGGAGAATGGAAAATTCCTAAGAAGAGCCCTCAAGTGTGGGAGGCTTCTGCTCAGCTGCGCTGCTACGACTTGGGTGCTCCGAAGACCGGCGAGTTACAAGTTTGTTCTTTAGGCGGTGGGGCTGCTGGGAGCGAGGGACCCCTTAGGATACCTGGCCTAGTCAGAGAAAAAAAAAACTAGGTCGTTGGAGCTGAGCCCTGAGAGGAACTTGGGAACCGGTGACTCTTCCTCCCTTTGCTTCCTCTCAGCTGCCCTGAGGAGAGCAGCCTCCTCCACCGGGCCCTCCTCCGTGTGCTGCCATGCCACCGGTCCGAAGACAAGGAGCCAAGAGACCGCGAACTGCACCTCTGACCCCATGAGTCAAAACAAGCCTTTCTCTCTGCAAGTTGATTACATTGCTTTTATTGGAGGCGGTTGTTTGCTTGTTCGTGGTGGTTTTATGGACTAATCTGGGTCTTTCTGAATCTCTGGCAAGGATTCTACACTGTCAGCTCTTGCATATGTATTTTTCATTATTTTTTAATAAGGACTTAATTTAAAATATATTTATTGCATTTTATTTATCGTGTGTGTGTGTGTGTCACATTCCACAGAGAAAACATGGAGATCAAAAGACAACTTACAGAGATTGCTTCTCTCCTTCTACCTGTGGATCCCAGGGATGCAATCCAGGTCCTCGGGATTGTGTAGTAAATACCTCGACCCACTGAGACACTTTGCCTGCCCAAACCAACTTTTAATATTTTTTTTTTGCTTATGTGTTTTTATATTTATTTTTATTTTATGTATGTTCGTGTTTTGCCTGCGTTAGCTCCAAAGTGGATTCCCCAAAATTTTCTCCTCCTTGTAATACCCAGCGTCCATTTTTGGAAGCCCCCTCCCCCGGGAGTTGCCTTGGTCCGGACTCCACCTCCAAAAAGCCCGCCAAGAATTGACCCCTCCCAGGGAGGGTCAGAACCACTCCCACAGGCTATTTAGGTTGCTGCCCAAAAAAGGAACCCGTAGTCTTTGGGTTTTAGTGTTCCCCCGCCCCTCCATGCTCTCCCGGCCAACCGGGAGCACTGCAGTAAATGTGGGCATCTTTTATTAGGTCTAATTTGGTCTGATAGGAATTATTTGCGTTGGCGGAGAGGCTCGTCTTATGATTATTCCTAACATCACACACCAGAGATAGCCTTGGCAGTTTGGTCCCTAACAAACCTGTCTTTCTGCCCAGAGTGGTCTAGCTCAGTGGTTTCACTGTGCCGGCACTTAGAGCCTGCGCGTTTGTACGTGTAACACACATATGCCTGGTGCTCGTGGAGATCAGAGGAGGGCATCAAATGCCCCAGAACTGGAGTTACAGATGGCTGTTAGTCTTCATATGGATGTTGGGAGTCAATCCTGAGTCCTCTGGAAGAACGGCTAGTGTTTCTAACCACTGAGTCACCTCTTTAGGCCCTTTTTATTTTAATAATAATGACAACAATAATTGTAGCTTGTTGTTAGTGTGTGAAGACAACGTTGTGGATTCGGTTCTCCCTTTCTACCTTAATGTGGATTCTGTAGTCTGGACTCAGTTTACCAGGCTTGCGCACACAGCAAGCCCCTTTATCAACTAAGCCATCTCATGGGTCCCACTCTGGTTTTTAATACAGGATCTGGCACAAACCTCAGGTTGGCCTTGAATTTACAATCCCCCTGCTTCTGACTATCGCGATCACAGGCATATACTACCATATCTAGCTATTTTGGGTGTTTTTTCAAAACTGACATAACACACTGGTCCAAAAGGAATCTTGCCAAAGTCAGGCCAAGAACTTAGACCTAGAAATACCACTTCGCCCAAGGTGGGACTTGGAGGCTTGATCAGCTAGCTGTCGGAGTGGAAGGATTCTTGCTAAAGCGATGTTCTTGGCTCTCTCTCATTTTTTTAAAAAGATTTATTTATTTATTATGTATACAGTATTCTCAGTACTCTGCCTGCATGTATGCCTGCCGGCCAGAAGAGGGCACCAGATCTCATTACAGATGGTTGTGAGCCACCACGTGGTTGCTGGAAATTGAACTCGGAATCTTTGGAAGATCAGGCATCTCTCCAGCCCTCTCTCTCATTTTCAAAACAAGATCTCTCTCTATTGGCCAGGCTGGCCTAAAACCCCCAGGTTCCAGTGATTGGCCAACTTTTCGAGAATGTGTACCCACAATCCCTGCACCATGGGTCCATTTCATCAGGACGTTGGTGTGTGTTGAACAAAGATTTGTGTGAAGTATGCAGGTAGCCTGAGCTTGTTAAGAGACGAGTCCTTGTTAAAAGTAATCAGACAATGGAAGGAACTGGTGTGGCTCTGATAGGCACCTGCTCAGTCCTGGAAAAGGCTGTAGGCTTAGAAGATCAAGACCGGCCCTCCCTGGCCCTCCCTGGCCTCCCTGCCTCACTGGCCCTCCCTGGCCCCCCCTGCCTCCCTGGCCTCCCTGCCTCCCTGGATCTCCCTGGCCTCCCTGCCTCATTGGCCCTCCCTGGCCCTCCCTGGCCTCCCTGCCTCACTGGCCCTCCCTGGCCTCCCTGACCTCCCTGACCTCCTTGACCTCCCTGACCTTGTTGGCCTACCTGGCTCTCCCTGGCCCTCCCTGGCTCTCCCTGGCCTTCTTGACCTCCCTGACCTTGTTGGCCTCCCTCCCTGGCTCTTCCTGGCCCTCCCTGGCCTTCCTGGCTCTCCCTGGCCTCCCTGCCTCACTGGCCCTCCCTGGCTCTCCCTGGCCTTCTTGACCTCCCTGACCTTGTTGGCCTCCCTCCCTGGCTCTTCCTGGCCCTCCCTGGCCTTCCTGGCTCTCCCTGGCCTCCCTGCCTCACTGGCCCTTCCTGGCCTCCCTGGCCTCCCTGACCTTCTTGACCTCCCTGACCTCGTTGGCCTCCCTGGTTCTCCCTGGCCCTCCCTGGCCCTCCCTGACCTCCCTGGCTCTCCCTGGCCTTCTTGACCTCCCTGACCTTGTTGGCCTCCCTCCCTGGCTCTTCCTGGCCCTCCCTGGCCTCCTTGACCTCCCTGACCTCGTTGGCCTCCCTGGCCCTCCCTGGCCTCCCTGGCCTTGTTGGCCTCCCTGACCTTGTTGGCCTCCCTGGCTCTCCCTGGCCCTCCCTGGCCCTCCCTGGCCCTCCCTGGCCTCTGTCTCACTATGTGCTCTCTCCCTTTCTGATGTACTCCTGTGACTTCATCCACCATTGAGATTCCCAATAGAGCTGAACCAATGTCTATGTCACGTCCTTGAGCCTCCAGAACTATGGTCTAAGAAAATTTATCTTTTATATAAGTTATCCAGCTTCAGGTATTTCATTATATGTGTGGAAAATCAGGCAAAAAGCATATGGCTAGGGAGCTCATGGTCCCCTGGGGTGAATATACTTTTGTTATATGTGGTACTATGCCTAACAGACATAGTACCACTACCCTTTAACTTCATATCTCTACACCACAGATTAGCGCAGCTCTTAGACCTCATCAGAAAGGTTGCTTTGTGTAGCGAATGGTGGTTAACTGGTTAAAGTGCAAAAACGAGTGACTGTAGAGTGCTCGGTCACAAGTGGGACATCTACATGACATCACTGCCCAAGCTCAGGGACCATTGCAGAAGAGTAGGTGGAAAGACTAAGAACCGGAGATTAGGGAGGTCCAGGGAACAGCAGGACAGTGTCTTCTAGACATGCAACAACTGCAGCACCCATGAACTCAGAGTGCTGTGAATGCCTGCACAGGACCCACATGGGATCACAAAGGAATTCATGGGTCCCACCTCTAACTGAGGGGCTTTGAACAATTTATGGCTTCTGGAGGAAGCAGAGTTGGCTTCCTTCCTTCCTTCCTTCCTTCCTTCCTTCCTTCCTTCCTTCCTTTCTTATTTTCCTCTGAGATAAGGCTTCCCTGTAGCTTTGGAGTCCTGGAACTAGCCCTTGTAGACCAGGCTGACCTCAAACTCACAGAGATCCACCTGCCTCTGCCTCCCAAGTGCTGGAATTAAAGGCGTGCGCCACCACTGCCCTGCTAGAGTTGGTTTTCTTTAAGGTCCTGATAGGTCAGTCATGCCCCAGAGGACAGTCCCACACCCAAAGCATATGGACAGTAAAAACTAGAGTTGATGAGTTATTAAATAGTAATTTAAACAGAGGACATAAAATTGAGAAGAGTAAGGAGATAGGGATGGGCCTGGGAGGAGTAAATGAACTAGAGGAGGGTGAGTATGAAGAAAATAAATTGTATGTATCTGACATGCTAGGACGCTTTTAATCCCAGTACTCAGGAGACAGAGGCAGGTGAATCTCTATGAGTTTGATCTCTATAATGAGGTCCAAGACAGCTAGGACTACATAGAGACTTTGTTTCAAGAGTGAAAAATCCCAAACCTAAACACACATAATAGCATTCTCAAATAACTCTTAAGATATTTTTTCAAAATGATTGTAAGGGCCAGAGGTTAGGGAGGACTTCTACAAAACAGGATTTTCTGGACCTACTAGGACCATTGCACATCACAAATTCACAGTGGCTGTGATAGTATATACAAGACATGTGCAAGATCAAGCCAGCCAAGCTTCTAGCATAGAGGAGGGAGGGATGTGTCGGGGACCGGCCTCCAAAAAGATACCGCTTGCCAGGGTAGAGACATGACAATTTAGAAATATAGCAAAGTATCAGAAGACAGGAATGGAAATAATAAAATGGGGAAACACAGAATAGTATCAGGAGGAAATTCCAGGGAGTACTGAAATTGACCCATGTTTAATTTCCAATGGCTTAAAATACTCCTGGTCACAAACGGTAGGAGTAAGATAAAAACTGCATTAACATGATACAAAAAAATAAAGAGACCAATTGAATGTTGCAGGCTGCACCCATCCATAGCTAAACATTCTGTTGCTAGAACAAAACAAGTCACACTTACACCCTAGACCAAAACATTCTGCAGGGTAACCACTCCCTGGATGGAATCCATTGTTATCTCCTTAAGGAAACTAGAACTTAGTTGGATCCATAGACTTTTATTTGAGGTAGGAACAATCTCCTTCTCTATTCCTAGATCACAAGGTCTGGCTATTAGCCACACCTGTTGACAACAACCTCGAGAGAGCTAAATCTCTGTTGTAAATCTAGGTGGGACCTTTGAAACACAATAACCTTGAAGGACTAGAGGTAAGTTCCAACTCTTTGACTTTTGATCTAGCCCTCTGGATATCTAACTTTAGAGAAACAGTTTCACTAGAAATTTAAACAGAGATGTCTATGCTTAGCAAGTAGTGACCCTGTTTATGCTTTTCATGGATTTTGGAATAGGTCGTTTTCAAAACAGCATAGCTGGTGTCTTAGTTTGGGTCTCTATTGCTGTGAAGAGACACCATGACCACAACAACTCTTATAAAGGAAACCATTTAATTGGAGTTGGATTATAGGTTCAGAGGTTTAGTCCATTATCATCATGGTGGGAAGCATGGCTGCATGCAGATAGACATGGTGCTAGAGGAGGGGCTGACAGTTCTGTCTCTGGAAAGGCAAGCAGCAAGAGAGGAACACTGAGCTTGGCTTGGGCTTTTTAAATCCCAAAGCCCAATTGTAATGATTACTCTATCTCTTTAAGAGACAAGCCACGCCCACTCCCTCCCTATCCACTGAGACAGGCTGATTTTCAGCTTCCAGCCCGAGCTTGCTTTCTTTTCCATCTTCCTCTTGGAGAGGCAGCTTCTGCCTCTCTCCCCACTTCTCTGCTTCCCCCCTTTTCTGTCTCTCTCTCCTCTTCTCTCTCTCTGCTTTTCTTCCCTTCTCCCTTCCCCCTCCATAACCCCCTGAATAAATATTCAACCTCACTCTGCATGTTGTGTCTATCCATGTTTCTGTCTCTTGCTTGCCTGCCACATGTCTCCCTGCCTAGGACCAGCTACCGCTCGGAGACCAGCAGCCATCTCTGCCTGGGACTGGCTGCTCTCAGGGCCCGCTGCCTGCTGCCACATGGCCCGCTACCAGCGCTTGGGGACCTATAGCATTTCTGCTGCCTACTGCTGCTGGGGATCCTGCAGCATTTTTAATTTTTCCATATCACCAATGACACACTTCTTTCATCAAGTCCGTACCTCCTAGTCCCTGTCAAGGATCTCCACTCCCTAATGACCAACTATTCAAATATAAGAGCCTATGGAGGCTATTCCTAGTCAAACCTCCACAGTAGGGCAGGGGGCTCCTCGGTGTCTCACCACTCCATAGCTTGCTTTCTTTTAGTGAAGAACAAATAGTCTTTTGTTGGAAACACTGACTGTTTTTACATTGAAAATTACTTTACAAGGTTCTCTTTCCTTAGCCTTACAGAAAAATGTGCGAGAAACTAGAGGTGCCTTATTAGTTCCTTTTCTCCTCGCTGTGACAAAATTCCAGATTAAAGCAACTCTAGAAAGGGTTTATTTGGCTCCCAGTTCATGGTCTAGTTCACGGTAGTGGGGAAGGCATGGCAGCAGGAGCTGAGGCAGCTGTCACCCTTTATCCAGAGTCAGGAAGCAGAGAGGTGAGTGCTGGTGCCCTTGCTCCTCCTGGGCCTCCAGTCCATGGTGCCACTCACATGCAGGGTCGGGCTTTCCCATCTCAGTTAATCTGTGGAAGCACTCTCATAGGCATGTGCAGAGGAGCATCGCCTCGGGGAAGCGAGGATTGGTCAGTGTTGCAGGAGAAAAATGCTGTACTGTAGCTTATGTGGAGTGTGTGTGAGCCTTAGGGAGCCCCCATCTCTGTCCCAACACCAGGGCTATAGGTAAGGATGCACTCACTTTGTCTGTGGTACTGGGGATCCAAACTCAGTCATCCTGCATATTTGGCAAGCACTTTACTCACTGATCCATACCCTTTGGTCCTTTTCCCAATATTTTTTTTTTTCCTTTTGGTTTTGCAACACAGGGTTTCTCTGTAGCTTTGGAGCCTGTCCTGGAACTAGCTCTTGTAGACAAAGCTGGCCTCGAACTCACAGAGATCTGCCTGCTTCTGCCTCCCAAGTGCTGGGATTAAAGGAGTGCATCACCAACACCCAACAAATAATTTTTTTGAAGAAGAAGAAAGGACAGAGTCTCAGGTAGCCCCAAACTGGCCCCAAACTCATTATGTAGCTGAGGATGACTTTGAACTTCTGATCCTTTGTTTTCTATTAAAGGATATTTCTGTACTGTACACCGCACCCACTTATAGTACACTATGCAGTGGTTGTTGACATATCTGTATAATGGCTTTGGCAGTGCGGGTATTGAACCTAGGGCCTCAAGAGTGCCAATTACCAGTGAGGTCTAGCTAGTCTTTTTACTTTTTAAAACGGTTTTTTTTTAATTTTTTATTTTTTAAAATGTTGAGACAAAAATAACTATGTTGCTTAGGCTGGCCTTGAGCTCTTGACCTTCCTGATTCAGCCTTCTATGTAGGTAGACTCCCAGGACTGGCCGGGTGATGGTGGCGCACGCCATTAATCCCAGCACTCGGGAGGCAGAGGCAGGCAGATCTCTGTGAGTTCGAGACCAGCCTGGTCTACAGAGCTAGTTCCAGGACAGGCTCCAAAGCCACAGAGAAACCCTGTCTCAAAAAACCAAAAAAAAAAAAAAAAAAAAAAAGAATCCCAGGACTGCACCACCAGGTCCAGTTATACCCAGTTCAAGTCTACTACTGCAAGAAACTTTAGAAATCTCTCTGTTACAGATTCCTTATTGGCCAAGGTCACAGCTGAATTAAAAACTAGTTGTAACAGCACAAAACCGTGACTCCAAGAGTCCCATCCTATGCAAAAAGCGTCTCTACCTCTCCCCATCCTGCTCCACAATCAATCATCATCTATGAGTCTGTTTTCAGCCCCTGTGCGATTCTCTTCTGATTCAGGAATGTGCACTTTTTCTCTCCTTTTCTTTTTTGTGGTTTTGTGAACAGAATCTTAGGTTTGCAGGCAATAGACAAGTGTCCTACCCTGACTTCCCCAGCTACCTGGATGATTTCCAAGCTTATTCAGGTTTTTAACTCCTTGTAATGTTTCAGAGTTTTCAAGAATTTTGTGCTTTCTTTGATGTTGATGTGTGTGGGTGTGGGTGTGTTTCGACACAAAAGCAAGTCTCCTGCCTTCATTCCTTAAGTGTGGGATTACAGACATGCGTTGTCATGCTTATCTTTCATCTGTTTAATTTATTGTTGCATAATTTTATTACTTTGGAATTTATTAGTGAATGGAGCTATCTTATAATTTAATTTTCAACTTGCTCATTGCTACTGTGTAGAATTGATTTTTTTTTCTGTGTGTATGTGTGTGTGTGTCTGTTTTGTCTTTTAAAAAAAAACACGGGAACTAACTGTGAAGTCCAAGTTGGCCTCAAGTTTGTGGTTAATCCTACTGCCTCTGCCTCTGCCTCTTGAGTGCTAGGATTATAGGCTCACAGCCTGCTTTTTGGGGGCAAGGGGTGTTCTGAAATTGATTGTTGTATATCGATCTTACACAGCTCAACTTTGCTGAACTCATTTAATAGTTCTAATGGCTTTTATTGGATTCCTTAGGATCAAATGACTTCCGCTTTTATTTTTTGTTTGCTTGTTTGAGACAAGGTCTCACTATGTAGTTCCGGCTATCCAGGAACTTCCTTCATAGTCCAGGTCGACCTCAAGCTCACAGAAATTCCTTTGCCTCTGACTTCTGAGTCCTGGGTTAAAGTTGAGCACCACCATGTTGGTCAACTTTCACTTTTAAGCGTGAAAAGAATGTGGCTTTTTATTGTAGATTTTTTTTTTTTAGGACAGCTACTCATGTAGTCCAGACTAACCTCAAACTCACTGTGCCATGAATTCCTGATCCTCCCACTTCCGCCTCCCAAGGGCTAGGATTACAGCGATGTAGCACTAACCTCAACAGATTTTGTGGTTGGTGGTGTTGTGTGGGAAGGATGGAAGCTTTACATGTACACGTACCAGGCTTTGCCACCAGCTGGTCCCCAGCCCAATTCCTCACCCTCACCTCTTTGGTGATGGGTTAGACAGGATCTGATATATCCCCTGCTGCTCTCTAGTAAGCTCTGTAGCCCAGGATGACCCTGACCTTTTGATCTTCCTGTTTCCATATCTTAAGTCCTGGAATTATAGATATGCACCATCACACTCCACAAAAAACTCACCTAGCCACTGACGGAGAACTGACATTTTGCTAGCATTGTACAGGCACCTATTAAAGCAAATACTACCTGAGAAACTCCACTTCCAGTGTCAGTAAAGAGAGCATGGGCCGTGGGCAATTAGGATGTCCACACAAGATTTGTCCTTCAAATATGTTCAGGTTATTCATACAAACATTCCTTACCATGCTGTGCTACCATAGAAGCTATGCAAACATCTCACCAAGCCAGTGACAGCTGATTGAGCAGGAAAAATGCTGTTCGGCGTTTCCACTGGAGAATCTGTGAGGGCTAACCAATGGCTTAGCAGAGCAAAGCCAGGTGGAAAATCTGAACAGAGATATGTAGCTCAAGTAGGCAGAGTCAGAGAGATGCCACACAGCTGACAAAGGAGACAGACTCTGAATTCTTACCAGTAAGCCACAGCCTCATGCCAATATACAGATTAGTGGAAATGGGTTAATTTAAGATGTAAGAGTTAGTTAATAAGAGGCCTAAGCTATGGGCCGAGAAATGCTGTAATTAATATAATTTCTGTGTGATTATTTGGGCTTGGGCGAACAGGAAACAAATGAGCAGTCTACGCTCTTATGAAATGGCACCCAGTGTGGGGCCACTACATCCACATACAAACTGAGAGAGTGTGGGAAGGAATCCTAGACACAAAAGAATAGAGTTTTTGTTTTTTTTTTCCCAACGGCCCAAAGCAGTTTCTTTATTCATTAACCAACAAAAGCAACACACAAACAGAAAGAACTCCTACACCATTTCCCCTTTCCTGTTTAAACAAAAAGGAAGGCTTTAACTTTAACATAGTAAAATTACATATAACAAAATAGGTATAAAGCAAAAACTACAGTTACAATATTTATATCTATTTTATCTTTTATCATAACTGAGGAAAAATAGAATAATAACTATTCTTCAACTCCATCAAAGACCCCAGAAGGATATAATATTACCTAAGTAAACAAGAAGTGTATTGCAAGCAACTTCCAAAATTCTAGAATTGACAGAGACATCTTGCGCCTGGACAGTCACCCAAAGTTTTTCTGTAGCGTTGGGGCATCCATCTTCAGCCTACAGGCCCATAGTATCCAGCAGACTTTTCCATGAAATAGGAAATTTCAAAGACAGTTCCGCCTATATTGGCAGTTAGCCAGTCATTTTCTTCTGTATTCTGCAGAATGTCTTGCAGACTCTTTCATGAAGCAGGAACCCTGAAGGATCATGTTACCTTTAGGCAAGTTCAGCAGTCATCTCTCTGTGGGTCCTGCATGTCCAGTGAAGCAGTCCAGGCAAGAGCAGTTTCTTGCCCAAAAGGCTAACTAACTCCATAAGGAGCCTCTTCAATGCCCATCATCCTTACGAAGTAGGCTAGACACAAAAGAATAGAGTTAAGCACAGCTTCTTGGTAGCTGCATTTTTTTTTTTTTTTTTAGGTAGACTTTTTGCTAGAGGCAAGCAGAGGCACAGCTACTTTAAGAGAAATTTTCCTGACTCAGTGTTAGTGGTAAAAAAAAATGCATGGCTTCTTTAAGATCCGGCTTCCTGATTTGTGCTGGTAGCACAATACTCTGGCATTTTAGGAAGTCCTGCACTTAAATGGGGTTTGTGAACTGCTTGCTACTAATTGTTTAGTGGTGACATAGACCTTCCTTTTTATTTAGACAGAAAAGGAAAGATGATGTTGGATGCCCTTCTGTATATGTATTGCTTTTATTGGTTGGTGAATAAAGCTTTTTTGGCTAAAGGCTTAACAGAGGAAATCCAGGTGGGAAATCTGGACAGAGATATATAGATAGAGTAAGCTCAGTCAGAGAGATGCCGAAGGAGACAGACGCCGAGTCCTTACCAGTAAGCCACAGCCTCATGCTCTTACACAGATTAATAGAAATGGGTTAATTTAAGATGTAAGAGTTAGTTAATAAGAAACCTAAGCTATTGGCCAAAAAATGTTGTAATTAATATAATATCTGTGTGATTATTTGAATCTGGGCAATCAGGAAACGAATGAGCACTCTATGCCTACACTTTGGGAAGAATTTGAGAAGCAGGAAATTTGCCAGCAAGATGTGAAGGAAGTCAGATGTATGCAACTGAGAAGTAACAAGCCACATAGCAGAATGTAGATTAATATAAATGGGTGAATTCAAGTTTTAAGAGCTAGTTGGGAGCAACCATAAGCTAAGACCAAGCTTTCATAATTAATAAGAAGTCACCCAGCCTGGTCTACAAAGGGAGTTCCAGGACAGGCTCCAAAGCTACAGAGAAACCCTGTCTCAAAAAAAAAAAAAAAAAAAGAAGTCTCTGTGTCATTGTTTTGGAGCTGGCAGTTCAAAAAAAGACCTGCTACAAGAGTCACCTGGGTAGTATTGGTTTCAAAGGCATGAAGGGTCATGGAGAGCAGCTGAGGCTCGACACTGTACAGAAGGGCTGACGTTCCTAAAGAGAGCCCAGAAGAGGGACCCCATCCATTTCGGGGATGCTGGTGCCCCGTGATGGCCACCAGGAACAACAGCCATTGTGAAATGGAGCAGGTTGGGGTCTGGAAGTCAGGTGGTATGTGCTGCTGAGGGTGGGGTCTGAGAGGTGACCTGAGCCCCCTGGGGCAACGCAGTGCATCCTGAGTGAATCTCAGGTGTCGAGCACTGAGTTGTTTGCACTGCTGGATTTTTGTTTTGCCTTGTCCGGACTATAGATGTGCCCTGTTTCTTCCCTCTTGTAGTAAATGAGGTACTTCATTCATTTTTTGATACTGTAGGAGCCCACAGTTGAGAGACTCTAAAATTTGTTTTTTTTGTTTGTTTGTCTTTTTGTTTTTTGAGACAGGGTTTCTCTGAAGCTTTGGTGCTTGTCCTGGAACTTGCTCTGTAGATCAGACTGACCTTGAACTCACAAAGATCCACCTGTCTCTGCCTTACAAATGCTGGAATTAAAGGCATGCACCACCACTGCCTGGCTGACTTGAAACATTTTTAAAAAGAATTTTAGGGTTTTATAAAAATTTAAATTAATAAACTGTATATTTTCTTTAAATATTTAAATTTACAAGGCTATGGAACATTTTAAAGTTTATAAAATGTTTTATATTATGATGTCTTTATTAATCCGTAATCTTAAAAAATAAACAAAAGGCTGGAGAGTTAGGTCCACAACTATAAGCACCAAACATTAAAGACCAGAAACTGGAATATTCTGTAATGGCACACTATGAAACGTTAAGGAAAGTGAAGTTGCCTGTTTCCCCACAGACCGTGTTCACAATTTACAGTTTTATTTTGATACTAAAAGAGCTTCAATTCAAAAATGGTTAATTTTCTTAAAGATACTAACTTATAAACTGCTAAAGATGATAAAGACATGCAAGCTCATGATCAGTCAATTCATACAGGACCACATTCTTTCCAAGACAGGGTTTCTCTATAGCTTTGGGGCCTCTCCTGGAAACTCACTTTGCAAACCAGGCTGGACTTGAACTCATAGTGATCCACCTGCCTTTGCCTCCCAAGTGCTGGGATCAAAGGTGTGCACCACCACCGCCCAGTAGGATCAAATTCTTTGATGTTCTTGGAATTATATTTATAGTCATGTGAAGTACAAATGAAATTAATTACGGGAGTAAGCTTTATTTAACCTCCTGTACGTTTTCCAGGTTACAGCTGAAGTAAACAGCAGCAACATCAACAACAATAAAAAACAAGTGAAGGTAGGTTGTTTAAAATCATGCATACTTAATACTTGATCCTCATCGGGTAATCATCCAGGTAGATAAGTCTCTATCATTTCAATTGATACAGAGACCATTTGTTTTTGTTTGTTTTTGTTGTTCATTTGTTTAATTGGTTGGTTGGGTTTTTCCTGCTATGAGCTATCCTTCTCAGATCTCTGATGGTGTTGATGGCTAACTGTAGTTTTGTCAGTTTGGCAGTGGAAGGCACCTAGCTCCTTCCCCAAGACTGGAGCTACCTTGTTAGTTCATGTCATATGTAATAATGAGGGCTTGCAAGCCAGGCGGTGGTGGTACATGCCTTTAATCCCAGTACCTGGGAGGCAGAGGCAGGCGGACCTCTGAATTCAAAGCCAGCCTGGTCTACAGAGTTAGTTCCAGGACAGGCCCCAAAGCTACAGAGAATCCCTGTCTCGAAAAAAAAACCAAATAAATAAAATGCAAAAAAAGTAAAAAAAAAAAAATCAGGGCTTGCTTTTTCTAAAGGGACTAGGTCTCCTGCTGAGAAAGACAGACAAGTTTGCCTTGCTAATAGGCTTCATATTAAAGAATAAATAGGTTTCGACTTTAACTTTTTTAGTACTTTATTTAAAGAAACTTGCTTTGCAATTATTGCTCTCAATAATCAACCACCCGTGTCTCACAGTAAATATTGTATGAAACAGGTTTTAAGTTTATATAAGTTCTGAGGTTCTATGAAAGCCTTTTAAGGTATATAAATGTAAGCTGTAAAGGTATAAGAAAGTGATTTAAGGTAATAAAAAAATGTTTCAGATCCCGCCCCCATGATATTGCTATACTAAGACTTCAAAAGTTCAGTTTTAACATTAATCAGTGGAGTTATGATAAGCTATTAATCTAACCCTGGTAGATCACTGACTATATGATAGTCAAATGCTCAAAAGTTCAAATTTCCTTTAGTTGTTTTCTAAGTATAAACTTAAAGGTGCTTCTCACTGGGCTAAAAAATCTCTGTCCTGTTTATATATCCAGTCCTCTGGACAGAGGAAAGAATGTTCGTACTTGAGTCTCCTCCAACTGTTTAAAAGACAGTTAGCTGTCTTTTCTATAATGTGGATTTCAGTACAGATTATAAAAAGTGGTAATGATAATATACCTAAAACTTCTATCTCTTTTTGTAAACTAAAAAAATTCATGTAAGTTTTAAGAAGTCAGGGGAGTTGTAAAACCTGGTACTACCTTTCACAGGTGAACAGCCTAAGTTTCCCCATATTCCTATTCCTAAGTGTAGGATCTCTCTCTCCTGGTCTTGGGACTCCTTCCCTCCCCCAATTACCAGGAGTATGGGCCTGGAAGCGCCAAATGTAAGATTTCCTTTAAGTTCCTAAACTTTAACTTCTGTCCCTAGTCTATATCTGGTCCAGCAGATTCTACCTGGAACATGACAGACACCATCCAGGAGACAGATGCAGACTACAAACTGCTCCAGATCGCTGTGACCCCTGGACTTGCTGAAAGCTGATGCGAACCAGTACAGCTGATGCGAATGCTCCCTGTCTCTTCATCTGGGTCAGTGAACCAGATGCTGCTGATGAATGCCTCACTGCCTGAATCCCCTCCTGACTTTTGACTAGCATTCCAGACTTTCTGGGCCCTGACAGTGATGTCCTAATTTCAGCAGGAAGTAGTTACAGAAGAGAGTACATTGCCCCGTATCCTCAACTAAAAGCTTGAATTATAGGTCCAAAGGAAACTCCCTGGCAAAGGGGAGAAAATACCTACCTATAGTGCCTATTGGCATAGCAGGACTCATGTTGGCCTCTAGGCTGATTATCAGAAAGGTACCTGTTAAAAATGAATAGAACCCAGGCCTATCAACAGGTAGATTCATTAGCTGAAGTAGTTCTATAATATGATAGAGAACGTGACTTGCTCTTTGCAGAACAAGAAGGTTATGTGGTTTTAAGAAAAAATTGCCATTTCTATGTAAACCACCTGGGAATCATTAGTGATAATTTGGCTGTAGTTAAAAAAAAAATAAAATTGCTAAAACAGGATCTGATATAAAATAAATGACTGTTCTCCATTCTCATTTTCAGGCTCCTCCTGGAGGGTAAGTCTAACATCAGCCATGGCAGGGACTTTGACCCTTCTGTTTCTGCTAATTACTGTTGGCCGTTGCGTCATTGATGCCTTAACTGGATAGATAAATCCTGTCTAGGCGCACTGAGCTGATGATTATTAGATCCCACTGTAAACAGGGTCCTACCACACAATCAAGGATTTGACTCAGAATACAACTTAAGGGGAGGGGGTGGGCTAAAAGTATGTATCAGGTTTAAATTACTGTGCTTACCTCTGGTGACATTTCATCTGTATTTTAATAAATAAAGCTTATCTGAGGATCAGAAAAGAAAACCAGTCACACTGGCCCTCCTTACAGACAAGACAGCAATGACACACACCTTTAATCCCAGTAGCCACACTAACTTGCCATAGAAACCAGGCAGGAGTAGTGCACCTCTTAACCTCAGAGCTAGAGAGCGTTATAAAAAAGGAGGAGACAGCTCTCAATCCCAGTCTCATTCTGAGGTTTCCCGGAGGCAGGATCATCATTTCTTTTTTTTTTTTGTTTGTTTGTTTTTTTTTTTTTTTTTGTTTTTCGAGACAGGGTTTCTCTGTGGCTTTGGAGTCTGTCCTGGAACTAGCTCTTGTAGACCAGGCTGGTCTCGAACTCACAGAGATCCTCCTGCCTCTGCCTCCCGAGTGCTGGGATTAAAGGCGTGCGCCACCACCGCCCGGCCAGGATCATCATTTCTGAACTGACTTTGAGGTAAAAGCCAGTGGCCGGCTGGTTTGCTTCTCTGGTTTTCAGGTTGAACCCCAGTATCTGTCTCTAAATTTTTATTAATCATGCTTCACTTAAGAGATCTATAAAACAAAAATGCCTCTAACCTGTAAGCCCCACTAACCGAAGGACAGGTAACTTCCTGGAATACTGGGGGCTTTTGTTCACGTAAAATAAAGTCACCTTTCCCCTTCTGTAAACAAGGTTGATCATCCGAACTGCACAGGATGTGCTGGATCACACACAGGCGGGAAGTACGTCAGGATGTATGTTTACCCTTACTGGACAATGGAGGGAAGTACATAGCCTTGTGGGTCTTGCCTTTAGAAGCTCTGTCTAATGAAAGTTGGTGCCATACTCTGGGAATCCTGGGTATGGCGCTAACCAGTATCGGGGGACCTGGCTAGTATTTAATAAAGCTTGCTTCAAATTTGGCTCAAAACTTGTGGTACTGGTCTTAGTCTCGCCCGGTGGGATTAACAAGTTTTTGGTGAGAACCTTCAGAAGCTTGCAGGCTTGGCCTATGTCTGCTGTGACATCTGTGAGCTGTGGCAGGATGGGAAGACGGCATACTGATGGTGATCCAAAAGTTGCTAGTGCTGACAGGGCAGCATATGTAAGGCCAGTG